>NC_056680.1:71236062-71567133 GCF_018350215.1 Panthera leo | reverse complement strand
AGCAAAACTGTATGTGAAAGAAAGCAACGAACACGACTCAGCTAAACATGCCCACGTGAACTATAATTGGGCAATAAACGGAGTCACACAACATGCTATTATGCTCAGTTTATAAGACACAGTCTCCACAAAAAGTAGCACAAATTACCATGATTTCTATTCTACCAGGCCCTTGGGTGGGTAAGTTATGAGCAGAGCTTAATATATAGCACTACTAAGCAAAGTACTGAAAAAGGCTGATTGAACTGGACTCAGAGCTCCCAAGTTTGGGAGAATTCTTTCCTTTAAGAGAAAATGAATGGGTATGGCTGCTTCTTTTGCCTGGAGCTGGAAAAGAGGACATTATTTGGAGATTTTACCAACCCTTTGGTCCCTGGTCCTCATGCATCTGCCTTCTGCCGTCAGTCCCAGACCACAAGCTTTTAATTTTCCCTGAAGATTAAACCAATATTTACTAGTAAGCCTGCATTTATCCTAAAGACCCTTTACTGGAAACTATTGGTTTCAAGTAAATGTTAGATCTTGTTTAAGAATAGTTGCCCCTCCTTGGCGAGGCAGGCAGGAGGCAAAGGACACTGTATCTCTGATAGGTGAACTGAGAAGAAAACTTTCTTTCGTTCTGTCCAATGGAGCAGACCTTTCCAGTGTGCCCATTTATTATATGTTTTCGGGGTTTTCTCATTAGCTAGCCAATCCTGCGATTCCTAAATGTTGGCAAAGTTGGCACCTCCAGTGGAGGTCTTCAGTAGGGTCAGTGATGTTGGGAGTTCAATAAAAGACTAAAATGAAACCTGACTCTGCTATAGATCTGCTAATAAATAAGGGATTTCATAGAAAGTATTCTCAGAATCAGAAAGCCTACTGTTTCTGAGAGGCCTCGGTAAACTCGCCTTCCCACTGCTTGTCATTGGAGTAAATAGATGTTCCTCATCTCTTTACAGCCAACGTGCTGCAGCTACCAATAACAGAAATAGTGTGGAATATCGTCATAAATTTCTATGTGAGGTTCTATCTCTTACTCAGTTCGAAATTTTGATAATCGGTGGAGTCTTTCGCTGGCAGAATCCAAGTCATTTCAACAGGAGTCTGGACATACTTCACCCCAGATCTATGGGAAACGACCACATGGCATGCATCATTAATACACATTGCTACAAGGATGTCCAAATGAGCCCATATGAACTCATTAAAGGCCTTCTAGCATTTCTCAGAAGAGAGGGAGCATATGAGCCAAATTCCAAGTGAGCAGCGTACAAGTGGCCTACCTAAATTATTCTCAGAACTGAGGGAGACAAGCTATGGACTTCTCTCAGCCGCCATGCTCTATCTTTCCTCCGAGGTAGCTGCCAAACAGTCATTCAGAACAAGGAAGCAGGGAGAAGAGTCCCCTCTCTTCCCTGATCTCTCGGTCTATGCCCCAAACTCGCTGGCATTAGAGGTAAACCACGGGGCACAGAGATGCCCAGGTTGAAGTATTCTTGATTGTAAGGCTGCCCCACTAATGAAATGGGTTTCACCCTATACTTCAAAAGAAAAGCCTGGCTTAGGGTAATGGAAGAGCCCTGCAGATCCTTCCTGAGGCCTAACTGCCTACTTCCCTGGGGAAGACGCAGATAAGCATGAAATCACGGACTTCAGCTTCTACTATGACACGGTCTCTCCCAGCCGGGTTTAATGCTTCTAGACTGTGGGGTGGGATTAGCAAGAGGCAGTTGCCCTTTGACCATGGGAACCCATTCCCTGAGAGCAAAAGGGAGAGAAGAAGTCTGGTAGACCATGTGGTGAGGTCTAGGAGTGCCCACACTGAGCAATCGACCTGGCTGTGGATGGGTGCAGTGCGCCTTCACCTTTGAAATTAGGGGCTGGATATGTGGGATTCAGATCATGTGGTTGTGTTTCCTTTTGGGGTGATTTTGTGCGTGTCTTTTTAGGGGTTGGAACTTTGTGTTCTTTAGGGGTTGGACCTTTTCTTGAAATAAGCTTTTAGGGTGATCCATGATTAAAAAAATGCAACTTTGGATGAAATTGGGAAGAGGGACCGAGTCCCATCCTCTCTAATGGCTTCAGTGTTCCTTTGAAACCACCAGAAATGATTTCACATAAGCCTAAACCCAGGACCAGTTGATCTTAAAGACCCGTCGCACTCCGTAATCTGTTTTTCTGGCTTTCTTACCCTCTGAATTTCCATGCCATGAACGGCCTCCCTCGGTTTATTTCTTCATGAGCAAAATGGAGTTACAAATGCCATTAGGAACAAACAAGAAGAAAACTAAGCATGGAATTGGAAGAATCGTTCTAATCCTGAGACTGTTGCTTGATGGATGTGTGACCTGGAGAGAGTCACTTGTTGTCTTTCAGCCTGAACTGATCACCCTACAGCATGAACTTGGAAAGGTGCTAGTGAAAACCAGAGGGGTAACATAGTTATCTCTCATTGTCCACACTCTCACTCACTAAACTCAGGATCCAAATCAATTTGGAGAGATATTTGTAATATAAAATTTCCTTGTACATTTGGATCAGATAATTTTAATTTTTTATCTCAAAGAATTATCATATTATCTCAAATAGTTTTTGTAATAGCTTAATAAATAGATACAAAAGTGCTTAATAAGGTGAATTCCACCCAAATACTAATTACGCTGTATGCCAGTTATTGAAGGAAGGTGATACTAAGTTCTGTCATAGGGCAACCTCTAGGTTACTCTGTTGTCACAGAGGTCAACCTCTTGTATAAATCCACACAAACTTACGAAGTAGTCTGACTCCAAGTATCGGTAATTTTTTTTATGACCTATCACACTAACCATGGCTTCTCACAGAACTTGACTTTAATTTCCGAAAGCAAGTCATGAAAGTCAATTGTCCACGATCAAACATTTAATTATCAAGAAAAAACAAAAGTCTTTGAGCTGACCAAGGAAATACAGAGAAGAATAAAACCTGACTCTCTAGAGTCAAGGAGCTTACATTACAGGTGAGAAATGACATTGATGTAGCATAAAACTGTGAGGTGTCATAATGAAAGGCCAGTACCAGCTGCTTTGAGATGTGCTGCCGTGACTCTTCCTTCAAGCTGGCACGTTTGGAGGGCCATCTCTCCAGTTCACATACCTTACCCTTGACCTCAGGTGTGTCTGCGTGTAGCTGAGGATCAGCCATCTGATTGGCTCATCGCTCACAAGCGGCCTGTTATGTGGCAGGCTCAGCAGTGAGCAGGCATAGCTCTTGCCTCTCGGTGCCTACAGTCTCACAGGGAAGAAATATCTTCCTTGAAGTATCAGGGCCAGTGTAACAAATCACCACACCCAGTGGCTTAAAACAATAGAAATGTATTTTCTTGTAGTTTTGGAGACAGAAGTCCAAAAAATCAGGAGGTCAGCAGGGCTGCAGTCTCCCTGAAGACTCCAAAGAATCCCTCCCTGCCTCTTCCAGGTTCCAGGGGTTCCAGGGGCTCCTTGGGTTAGGGCCGTATAACTCCAGTCTCTGACTCTGTCTTCACATGACCTTCATCTCTGTGTCTATGGCTCAAATCTCTGTCTGCCTTTCTCTTATAAGGACAACTGTTATCAGATATAGGGGATATATATCCATTCCAGGATGATATCATCTTGAGATTTTTAATGCAGTCATATCTGCAAAGACTCTGTTTCATATAAGGTCACATTCACAAGTTCTGGTGATTAGACATGGCCATAGTTCCTATATATCCTATATAGGGGATATATATCCATTCCCACATATATATGGGATATATATATATATATATATCCCATATATATATATCCTGTATAGGGGATATATATCCATTTCAGGATGATATCATCTAGAGATTTTTAATGCAGTCATATCTGCAAAGACTCTGTTTCATATAAGGTCACATTCACAAGTTCTGGTGATTAGACATGGCCATAGTTCCTATATATCCTATATAGGGGATATATATCCATTCCCACATATATATGGGGAGATATATATATATATATATATATATATATATATCCATATATATATATCCTATATAGGGGATATATATCCATTTCAGGATGATATCATCTAGAGATTTTTAATGCAGTCATATCTGCAAAGACTCTGTTTCAGATAAGGTCACATTCACAAGTTCTGGTGATTAGACATGGCCATAATTCTTGGTGGACAATCATACATCCCATAGCATTAGTCTTGGAAGAAATAACTACAATGTGGTAAAAGTATTGAAATGAATACAGAATATGAAAGAATCTCAGGAGATGGCTGGCCTGGAAGGGACTCACACTTTCCTGAGGTCAGTTTTTTAAGAGCTGCAGGATGGCAGGAGCACTCTAGGCTTAAGGCAGATAATAGGCTCAGGCTAGAGGAGGGAGATGGGGAGGGAGAAAGGAATTTAGAAGAATCCAGGATGAATGAAAAAGAAAGAGCAGAGTGGGTAGATACTAAAAGTTTTCCTAAGAGCAATGTGAGTTCAATGAAACATTTTAATAAGAGAAGTGAAAAATTATAATTTCTGCTTTTAAAGTATCATTCCAGCTGCAGTGTGGGGAGAATGGTTTGGCAGGAAGCAAGAGAAGGTTTGGGAAGACACATTGCAGATGATTGCAGTATTCCAGGGGAGAAATCACAGTGGCCAAGATTACTGTGGAATCAATGGAAACAGATTTATGTGGACTTCTGTGATAGCTGTAGAAGCAATTAAACCGTCAAGATTGTATCCTATTGAATTGGGGAGGTTGAGGAAAGAACTCAAGAACGGCAACCAAGTTCTAACTTGAACAATGAGGTACAAGTATTGTTTTGCTGATTCAAGAAACACTAAAGGAATGGCCATTTGTTTCTTTGTTTGGGCCAGGGAAGAGAACATCTAGTTTTTTTTTTTTCTTTTACAATGAAGAAATCCTGGTGCTCCAAGGTCATGTGATTTAACCAGGATAAACAGAAAGTAGGAACAGGGCCCAGACAAGACCCGAGGCTCCTAACCCCTAACACGTTTTTTCCCCCTGTGCATGGACCTGCCCACTTTTCTTTTCCCAAATCCACTCCCTTCTGGGTTTTTGTTTTGAGTTTCAACGATTTCTCTAAGTACATAAAGCAATGTTTATTCTGTATGAAGGATGTATTTGTTACATTCAGGATCTCAATCTTCCTTCTTTTCTTGCCACCCGTACTCAGAAAGATTTCTACCTTCACATAAGACTGAACAAGGGAACCTATAGGGGCAATTTTGTGTTATCATGACCTGACAGAGGTAAAGCTGAGCATAACCTGTGGATATCTGTTCCTCAGGAATATTCTTTTGCTAGGTTGTTTCTACATGTAATGCCATTTCTCATATCTGTTTGTCCAGCTCAACCCGTTTCCCACTCTACCTCCTCAATTCATTTTAAGAATTGCTACTTGGTTCTTCACTTATGAAACCTCACCTGATATTTTACTGATTCTTCTCATGAGATAAAAAACATTGCAAGGGAAAGAATCATCCTTACTTGTAAAAAGGGCAATAATAACTATGTTTGATCCTCAAAAGATATGGGGCTTTGGGTCAATGAAGCCTCCTGTTTGGCTTGATTCTTATTTAGTGATCTATTTCTTTTCTTTTTTTTTTTTAATGTTTATTTAACAAGGGGAAGGGCAGAGAGAGAGGGAGACACAGAATCCGAAGCAGGCTCCAGGCTCTGAACTGTCAACACAGAGCCTGACACGGGGCTCGAGCTCACAAACCCCGAAATTGTGACCTGAGCCAAAGTCTGACGCTCAATTGATGGAGCCGCCCAGGCGCCCCCAAAACTGATCTATTTCTAATTACTCTCTCCTGATAGTGCCAATCATCATCTCATCCTGAAGTGACTAAATATCTGCATTCTTTTCTCAGGGGTCTGCAGGGTTTCTTACACTCCAGTGAGCGTTAGGACAAAACATGCATTTATCATCCAAGATTGAGTCATAAATAGTATTCTATTTGCAAATCCGACTGGAATTAGGAAAAGGGTAAATTGAGGAAGTATTACTTTATCTTCGGAGAAAGATAATTACTTAGCTAATTATCGTCAACATGCTTTAAAATCATCCACCTTGCTGTTTGGTCGCATCAGGTGTTACGCTTTATTTTAAGAGGGATCCGCTAAGAATAAAGTAGTGACTCTGCCCAGAACATCAAGTCTTCCAATTTTGTGCATTCCTGAAGCCACTGCTCTATGAAAATAGATGTCATGTATTTACAGTCGTATCTTGGTGGCCTTTATAACATTAGTGAGGCAGTTTCGTGGTTGCCATGACATAATGCAGACAGGGTAAGATGCCCTAGAACAGCTTTTAAACCAAATTGTGTGGATTGCCAGATCATTACCAAAAACACAGGAAGATTTGAAAATTACATAAGACCTTGCAAAGCCATGGAGCATGATCTCTGCCTTCCCTTGCCCGTACAGTCAGAGAGCATTAGTAATACATAAACCAGACGTGGGACTGCCGTAGGCTGTACATTTCTCCAGTTCCAGTCAGCCAGAGCAGTGGGAGAGAACACCAGGATGAATGAAAGAGAATTACTGTTCAACCCGCGTGTTTTGAAATCCGCTCACTTGTGCCAACATTGTTTGTCCCTATGCAAAATAAAACAAACAAAAAGTCTTGAGAGAATGAAGTGGAATCTTCTGTTTTGGTTTACTACAGTAAGAGCAGGATTCCCATAAGGTGCATATGACGCAGGAATAAATGTGATCTTTGGTGTAACGAGACAGAATAATATCAAAGCTTATAACCAGAAATATTCTCTTACCTAATGCCAATTATAGCTGTGTCCTCAGTTTACCTATTGACTGAGCTAGCGTTCAAAGGTGCTACAGCTCCTTCAAATATGACCATTCCAGAAGATGGCACCACCTGTCTCATGATCCTCCAGTTTCTTTGATCTTTCAATGTTTATGACACTTTGTCAAATTCCCTTTTGTACTATTATGTGGATTCATTGATTTATGTCTTATTTATATAGTGTCCACTCTGCACAAGGCATCCTGGTAGCTGCAAGGAAAGCGGAAATCATTAAGACACCACCCTGGCTCTTGAGAAACTTACGATCTTAAAGAGCAGCTTTCATGAGAACACAAGGGAACTATGGCATAAAACTGAAAACTACAAGTGTCATAGGGTTCACAGAAAGAAGAAGACTCCCGTGTCACAGACAGCAGGGAAATCTTTATGGAGAGAGTCATATTTGAAGTGGATCGAAAAAAGTAGAAACAGTTTGTATAAGTGGACACTGCGGCAGGTGGGGGGGTGGGTGCAGGAAATGGGAATTCTATGCTCAGGAACCATGATGAGGTAAGGGTGTGGAGGCATGAGTGAGGCATAGGTAGTGGTCAGGCTTCGGTGCAGTAGAGGAAAAAAGCAGGAGACTTGTGGCTTCTGAAAAGGTTGCCCTGCGATCACACATTGTGGGAGCATTCTGGGGTGGAAAAGGGTTATGATGAGTAGCAGTGTAAATCAAGAGAGGACTGGGGCACCTGGGTAGCTCAGTCAATTAAGCATCTGACTCTTGGTTTGGGCTCAGGTCATGATCTCACAGTTTGTGAATTTGAGCCCCACATCGGGTGCCATGCTGACAGTGTGGAGCCTGCTTGGGACTCTCTCTCTCCCTCTCTCTCTCTTCCTCTGCCCCCTCATACTCCCTCTCTCTGTCTCTCTCTCAAAAATAAATAAATAAACATTAAAAATTATATTAAAAAAAGGACCAACGGTGAACTAGAGCACTGCATAGACAGAAAAGTGGGGGAAGAAGCTAGCAAAAATGGCTGATGAGCACAAAGGAAAGGAAGCCAAGTAATTTTGCCTCTATGGCCTAAGAGCCAAGAAGAGGGAAGTCACTGGATGGGGCTCTGAGATTTTGAGTCTTTGTAGCTAAGTAGATCTTTTTTCCATTAGCAAAAGGAGGGAAATCCAGGGGGAGACATGTTTGGATGTAGGCAATGATGTGGAGTGTTCTAGGCATTAATTTTGAAGTGCTAGTGATATGCTCAAGTGGGAATGTTCAAGAGGCCGTTGGAAATATGGGAAAGGATAGATGGATGGACACTGGAATGGAGACATGGATTTGGGGTAAATGTGGGTGCCTGGGTGGCTCAGTTGGTTAAGTGTCCAACTTCAGCTGAGGTCATGATCTCACAGTTCATGAGTTTGAGCCCCGTGTCGGGCTTTGTGCTGACAGCTCAGAGCCTGAAGCCTGCTTTGGATTCTA
This sequence comes from Panthera leo, assembly GCF_018350215.1. Classification (NCBI taxonomy): domain Eukaryota; kingdom Metazoa; phylum Chordata; class Mammalia; order Carnivora; family Felidae; genus Panthera; species Panthera leo. Next base: position 71,558,909 of record NC_056680.1, on the reverse strand, counting down.
TGTCTCCCTCTCTCTCTGGCCCTCCCCTACTCACACTCTGTCTCTCTCCCTCTCAAAAAATGAATAAACACTTTAAAAAATTTTTTTTGAATTTGGGATAAATGTTTAGGCATTATAGCTGAAGGCAAGAGAATGGGGGACAAGAAAGAAGACCAGTAAAGAATCATGGGGAACACCTAGATTAGTTGTGAGTCAAAGAAAAGGAGCTGGCAGAGGAGGTGACAGAAGAGATGGGAAGAGAAGCAGAGGCTGACACGTCACAGAGGCCAAGAGCCAAAGGAAGAGCGAGTCCTTAGATGTGACATGCTGCAGACAGCAGAAGGTTCTCCCCTTCCTCTCCTCTCTTCCTGCAAGCCCTGGTGCTGAGCTCCTTCTTGTCCCCAAGGAGTGGATTGGATGGCAGTAGCTTGTCTGACTCCAGTCTCTTCATCTTCAGCCTACCCTGACTACCACTTCTAAAACCCTCTTTTCATCTTGTCATCCCATAGCTCCCTCTTGCCTCTGGAAATTCAAATGTTGAAACTGCTCTTCAGCCTCGATTACTCAGGCTCCATTAATTAACACCATCTTATCTGCCTGGCTTTCTTTTTTATTCCTCTTCAACACATTTTGTTAGAGCCTGCCCGGGGCTTACACTGTCACCACACAACACTACCATACCTACAGTTTTTTTCTTGTTTCCCTGCTTTCATTTCCTATTTGTCTCCTCTGTACCAAGACAGTATGCCAACATGGAAATTGAAATAAACCCTTTCTGTTCCACTCTCTTCTGTTATAGCTTGGAACTTATTTTAGTCTTAGACTGGGAATATTTTGGCTTATCTGTCTGCCATGAAGATCTGGTCTTATGGGTTGGTAACTGCCTAAGGTATGGTCTGAGGTTCTGTCATTGAAAACACCAGTCCCACCATCTGCTATGCCACTTTTCTAGATTCATTCCTCTAGGTCATGAAGGCTTTTCTGCTGTGCTGTCCAATATGGTAGCCACTACCTATCCTTGGACATAAAACATTGTATTTTCATACAACACTCTATGGGACAGTGTTATTTTACTGTGTTCAAAAGTTCCATGTAGAATGCTAAAGCCTTTGTAAGAAGTTAAGCCTTATTAACAACCCCTTGAAGGGAGTCAGTAAGAACCTGTAAATGATAATAATGATAATAATAATAATAATAATAATAATAATAAAGAGAGAGAGAGAAATAGAGAGAGACTCAAAATAATAGCGAAAGCTGGAGAGGCAGAGAGTGGAGAGGGGCAACTTGAAACAGGTGCCAGAGGATACCTGAAGACCAATCTTATGTACTTTGCAATTGGGCCTTCCGCTCTCCTGGAGCCCTTTTGCTACAAGAGAAAGTAGCTATTTTGCAGACTTGAAGTGTTCATTTTTGTCTTTCATCCATCACCACCATCACCACCACCACCACCACGAGCATCAATGTTCTTGGGAAGCGATATATCCCCTGACTTTCTTAGCAAGAATGGCTTCCACATCTTAAGATCTGGGTAAGCTGACAGGTCCATCCTTAGGGGAAATTCAGAACCAAGATGGGATAGAAGGGACCGATTGCTCCTGGACACTCTAGGCTTCCAGCTGTAATCAGCATTTGATCCCAGTACATGGCCCAGGTAGACAGTGGTGAAGCCTCTCTGAGGGACATTTGCCAAAAGACAAAGATCCCATTACTGGTTTCCTAATGTCTAGAAGGAATTCAATGTGGTTAATTTCTTGTTAACACCAGAAATTAACTAGCCAGTAAGCCTTGACTTTGTCCTTTGCAGGGGCCAGTCTTAATGTGTGAGATAAGGGAAGGGAGACTTAAACACACACTCTCTGAATGGTCCCATTCTCCCCTCCCCTCAATTTCATTCCTTCTACAACATTCTACATGGGAATCATGGGGAGAAAAATAATAATAAAAACATTGAAAAGATTTTCGTCAGTATTTGTTAAGCCTTAAGATGCATAAAACAAGGGAGCAAACTTGTAAGACTCTCACTCATGATGGCTTAGTACAAAATATGCAAAAAGACCTGAAATTCCTGAAAAGGCCAAAAGAGAAACAGTAGCTTCTGGAAGGGCACCTGCCCAGAACTTTTTCCCATGGCCTACTTGGTCTCATGTAAGAGCACCAACTCAAGTAACTTCCTGGACCAGTGGTTCTCCAAGTGTGACCCTAGACCAGCAGCATCAGTATCACTTGAGTGCTTCTTAGAAATAAAAATGCTCAGGTACCACACCAGGTCTAGTGAAGGAGCACCTCAGGGGAGGTCAACTATCTGTGTTGTAACCAGCCCTCCAGGTCGTTCTGATGCTCACTCAGTTTTGGGACCTCTGACTAGACAGTTAAAGTAGGACTCCTGTCTTTTTCTCTCTCCCCCTTTCTGCCTTCACTCACCACCTTCCAAATCCCAGTGACTAGAGCTTTCACAGCCTAACTGGGAGTAGCAATGGCAAAATGAAAAGCGTTCTTAGATTTGTCAGAGAATCAAGAAATAATATTGGCTGAGAAAACTTTCCTTCCAACCAATCAATGGGTTCTAGTTGTGTCACACTATAGGACAGTGGTTACAAGCACAGCCTCTGGGGCAGAAGTGTTGGGTTCAAACTCAGCTCTGTCACCTGCTAGTTGTGTGACAGACACCAAGCAAGGCATTTAACTTCTCTCCCTCACAGATGAGGAAAATACATGACTTCATAGGGTCACTATAAAGATTAAATGTCTAAATAGATACAAAGATCTTAGGACAGTGCCTGACACAAAAACACATCTAATTGTTAGTACTAAGATCTAAGACCTTTGCCATTTAAAATCAGGCAATGTCGTTAACTTCACCTGACTATATCCACTCAACAAACCTTTGTTTAGAAATTTAATATTGTGAGATAGCTGGGTGGTAGTGGTAAAGAAAGAAAGAACCAGAATATTACTGGGTATGTAAGACCCTTCTTAGAAATGAAGGCCCCTCCTTCTGCCCTGTGATTCACACCCTCCCCAGAAGGCACAAAAAGGGAAACAGAAATCTCAAGGGTGGGGACAGCCAAGTCCGCTTGGCCCCAGGAAGTCCACCGCAGGGCTGACTGGTTTCTAAATGTTTTACTCCAGAAACCCAGAAGGGGAGGGCTGAAGGAAGAAACAGGAGGAGGCTGGGGTTGGGGAAGACAGCCCAGAGTGGCTGTGCTCCAGGCAGTCTTTTGAAGGGAGCCACTGCTCCTTTGTCTGGACAATGCAGACTATGGGCTGTAATCTGAGTGGGGCCAGGGCAGGGGCTGGGCCACACAATCAAAGGGCTCGGGCTCTACAAGGCCGGTTCCCTTCAGCGTCATCTTACTGTGGGGCTCCCTTGGGTCCCTCCAGGGGAATCAGATGGAAGTAAAAGAGGGAATGGAGACAGAATTTTGGAGACTTTGATTTCTAATCAATGGTTCTGAAAACTACCTGACTGTGACCCTGAATATGCTCCTGACAGCCTACATTTTCTTAAAAATGCAAGGCCAGAGTCTCAGTGGAGCTTTCCCCTTCCTCCTGTTCTTCTTCATGGTTCCATCATCCAGTGGGTCTGGCATTTGGGCTTTGGGACGCAGCCCCATTTTAGACAAACTTCCAGCAAATGCTCTTGGATTCTTCTCCATTAAAGATAGACATTGGAGAAATATGTCATGTTGTTCTTTCTTGGATCTCAGACCTCTTAGGATAGAGTCTTTTTCAAACGTTTTTGAAAGACATCCTAATTACATGAGAGTAAATAGTTGAACTTGGAATAAAAAGCTCGTGAAAAGGCTACAAACATTAATTCTGGCTTCACAGAAGTTTGGAGCAAACCGTGTATGTGCCCTCTGGCTGGCAAACACACCATTAATATTTCATTTGGGATTTTTCTGTATCAGGTTTTCTTTGTGTGTATACCAAGCTACATTTTTTTTTCAGCTAAACCACTTCAAGAAATAGAAAGGAAGTTAGCTCCCCTTTTTCCAATCCTCTACTAAATATACACTTTTATAGCCTGTCTAATTTCATTCATTTTGTTATGGTTCTGGCAGAGATATTAGTGTCTGGAAAAATAAATTATTTGAAAACCAGTCTGAGACTGAGTCAATGCAACATCAAAACCACCCATAAAATATGTCACTATATTGCATAGTTTAAACCATTTGCTTAGAATTTTATATGTCAAACAACTTAATTTCCCCCTCACTTCTCTACATAGATGGGTGGATCAATTAAACTCAATACCTCAGTTCTGACAATTAATGTCATGAGAAATTTTGAGCCTGTTAGAAGTCCCTAGGATACCACCGATTTGGTGCAGTTATTTCCGCAAAGAGGAAAATGCTTCAGAAGTGTGGGGCCATGCCATGGACACTATACCCACGCTGAAATTGTCCTCTCATGATTGAGTCTTTTATCTGCCTCCTCCCCAGAGCCACTTACAACGTAAATTAGCTTTACTGCATAAATTTCTCCACAAGGCACTGGTTTCTTATCTTACCCTGTAGACCCCCATCTTCTCTCTCTTGAATTGTTGTTCTCCCCACAACTAGCCTTGAGTCTTTCTTTACCCTCCATTGCATCAGCTACAGGTCAGGCTGTGATCCCATGAGAGGAAATCTGATCACGTCCTTCCCCTCCTCAGGACCATCCCTTCATCCTCAAGACAAGTCTAAGCTTCTAAGCCTGTGGGATAAGGTACTTCTCCTCTTGCCTTTCTGGTCTCATCTCTCACTACTAGCTGCCTCCCATTCTGAAAATCAACCACACTTCCTCCAGGCTGTAACTGGGTCATAGGCTCTCCTCTGAATATACCTGCATGTTCTACTTCCTACCCGAAACAATCCTCCTTATACCAACCTCCTCCTTCAGTTGACAAACCCTTAGTCACCTTCAGCTTTAACGCCATGACTGTCAATTGTAGCACGGGTGCCAGGCTCCAACCTGGACATCACGGATTCACTCATCCTACCCGTTTTCACACGCGATGGTGTGTTTTCTAGCTCAACTACTTACATCTCCAGTTAGCCCGTGAGCTCTGTAGAAGTTGGGGTCATATTTCTCTTATTTAGTGTTCTTTCCCTACCCTAACTCCCCCTGAGGGTCCTTTAGAACTTGTTACACCTCAGAATGAATCAAGTGCACAGTATTTCATTGATGGCATTGTTTGTAATTTTTCAGCCCAGTGTGTCCACGTTACTGACTTTGCCTTCGAGCTCCAGAATAGTCTGATTTCACCATGGCCTCAGTGTGCTCAAATAGAGGGAAGCACCTAGCTAGAGTGAGCGTGTGTCTCCATTTGCCCATGACAACAGTTTGTATTCTGTAGAACTGTTACTACCGCTCTCTTGAATTCCCAAATGGGCCTCAGCTTGAAGGATATACTTTAAGGTGGTCTTATGCAGGGTCCAGGTATTCTTCAACCATTCAAACAAGTTTCAACCTTCCCACAAAGCGGTGCTATGGGGAAGATTGATTAAGCTAATTAATATCTTTTGAATTAATTCATTTTCTAGGGTACCAGAATAGCCTTCTGAGAAGGCTTGTCTTTTGGTATAATGGGCCATAGCTCATTCTAAGTATAAATGCACATTTCAAACTCTCTTTCAAATGCCTTGGATCTTTGCAAGAACGTAGAATAAAACAGAAAAACAGGTATCGGGGCAAGAGATAGTGACCAAATCCATATATATGTGCAGAATTGTTCTAACACTCAGGTCCTCTTATATACTTTTGAGGCAGAGCCCGGGAGACATTTGGTTTTATGTTTTGTGTATGTGAGTTTTGTTGTTAGTGTTGATTTAGAGGATTTTCCCTTTGTTTTAGCTCCCCTGACGCCACCACCTTTGTCCCAGGAAACCCACCCACCCCCGTAGGATGCAATTGAGGAAAAATCTTTTAAAACAATTATCAAGATTGGCTGCCTACTGTGATCAAATTCATTAGATAATAGCTAAACTCTACATTTCACTTGGTGCACAATGTTTTACTTTTCTCTCTCTCTTTTTCTTTCTCCAGTATTCACATGGAAATAATGCCATAGTTGTCTAGGGGTAAATTTGAGGTGCTCTCTGAGGACCTGGCATATTTCGGTAAGCACAGGCAGAGAGATGGGAAAGGAGAGGACAGTCACTCTTTAAAAAAAAAAAACAAAACACAACCTTTTTTTTTTTTTTTTAACCAATAGCACTATTAGTGATTATCCTAAGGAATGTTCATAAAGAACACTTGGAAATATTGAAAAAGTGTAAAGAGCGCTCTGTAAAAAAAAATAATAATAAATGCACACATAACACTGTATGTCCTCTAAAACTAGGGTCATAGAAAGTAAACACATCGGTGTTTTAAATTTCACATTATTATTGAGAGTAATTCCCTATGGTATTGAATATTATTTGGAACAGTGTTTAGCAATGGAGGGCTTGCATCAGATTTCACTGGAGATGTATGCAAAAACCCCAGCTCTGAGTCTTGCACCTGAATCAGAAAATCAGAAGGAAGTGGGGGGTGGGGTGGGACAGGAGTTGAAAGGCCCAAAGAGGTGAGTATTTTCAAAGACCATCTTGGTTAATTCTTTTTTTTTTTTAATGTTTATTTACTTTTTGAGTGGGGGAAGGAGCAGGGAAGGGGCAGAGAGAGGGAGACGGAGGAAGTGAAGCAGGCTCTGCACTGACAGCAGAGAGCCTGATCCGGATGCAACTCACAAACCTTGAGATCATGGCCTGAGCCAAAGTCGGTCGCTTAACAGACTGAGCCATTCAGGAGCCCCTGTCTTGGTTAATTCTGATGTACAACCCGTTTTCTCAGTTTTAGTACTGTTAGAAGCCATGACTAACACAGACAGAATATTCCGTGGATTATCAGTATGGAGAATGTATCCAATTCCCTACTGCGAGACAGTTGGGTGGGTGGATTTACTAGGCCCCGGGATGTAAGCACGTCTAAAGCCACAGATTTACTGTACTCCAGAAGCTTGCAATAAGTTAAACGCTAGAGGGGAATGCCCACCTCATAACTTCTTTAGACTTTTAAAATAGGAAAAGTTTGCCAATCCAATGGATGAATAATAGTTCTTCTCTACACGTTTCAAGGTACATTGCTTTGTTTTCATGGAGGTTGTCTGACTTCCATGTGTTCATGCACCATTTATATTGTGTATCGTCTCCTATGCAGGAGTTTGTACTCATTCTTTTGAATTTATAAGACCTCTTCACTTGTTGAAGATATTAATATTCATTTTCCTCACATTTTTGTGACACGTATTGCTCTTCCTTTTTACCCTTTAATTTTGTCAGCCTTTTTTTTTTTTTTAATTTTATTTATTTTGAGAGAGAGAGAGAGAGAGAGAGAGAGAATCCCAAGCAGGCTCCACATTGTCAGTGCAGAGTCTGACACGAGCCTCGAAGTGAGATCATGGCCTGAGCTGAAATCAAGAGTCTGACGCTTAACCCAGGTGCCCCCTCACTTGTTTTTATGTGAACAAATATAGATTCCATGTAATCAGATATGACACGGCTGTCTTACTACTTCTTCCATATAAACATCCTCCTCTGAGAAAAGAGTCCGTTAAATACTCCTTTTTTTTTTTTTTTTTTTTTTTTTTTGGTCTCATTTCTTCTATCGATCAATTCTATAATCCATCTGGGATCTATTTTCATGTATAACTTGAAGAGATTCTTGCTTATTCTTTTTCCAAAGTGTTTATCAAGTTTTCCAGAAGCACTTTAATAAATAATTAATTTCCCCCCCACTAATTTAAAATGCCACAATGACCGTAATAGGATGTCTATATACAGGTGACTGTTTTTCATTGTTTTTTGTTTTATGGTCACTTCATGCTACATTTCAGTACTAAAAAAATATACCTCCTCCCTCATCAGTTTTGTTACTCCAAATCTTCTGAGCTATAATCACTTTTTCAAGTTGCAGATATATTTTGATTCAAATTTCAATCGGAATTGCATTCAGTTTATAAGGAATTAAAAGAGAGGGCTACCTGGCTGGTTCAGTCGGTTGAGCGACCAACTCTTAATCTCAGTTCTGGTCTTGATCTCAGGGTCACGAGTTCCAACCTCATGTTGGACTCCATGCTGGGAGTGAAGCCTTCTTAAAAAAAATAAATAAATAAAAGAGAAATTAAAGTTTTCAATAACTGGTAACCCTATGAAAGAATATATTGTATGTTTTTATTTAATCAAATCATGTTGTATGCCACTAAGTGGAGTTTTTAGTTTTCCTCATTTAAGTGTACTAAATAACTTTCTTAATTGTATTGGTATATGGTTTATATTTTGTCTGATATCACTGAGTTTATTTCATTCAATGCAATTTTGAACTGGGGAATAGAAAAACAATTGATTTTTGTATGTTTATTTGTAGCTCTCCACCTTTCTAAATCATTACTCATACTTTTCAGTTGACTTATTTATGTTTTATATATTTCAAACTATATCACCTATAAATAACATCAATGTATCTTCTTCTCAAATTTATATTTCTCATGACGTGTTTTTGTCTTTTTGCAACGACTAGACCTTTCATAAACATCATGAGTAATAATGGTAATGGGAGGCATACTTTTCTAGATTTTAATGTCTCTGGTATTTCACCATGAGCATGAGATTGGCCTGTGGTTTGTGATGGCTATAGTATTTTAAAAATCAGGTTAAGGAAATCTTCTTTATCATACTAAAGGAATCACATAGATGATCCTGGCACGGCATTGATTTTGTACCTTTAATTTAAGCTGCCTTTAGACTTACAGAAAAGTTGAAAAAAGGTGTAAATAATTTCCATATGTCCCTCTCCCAGCCCCCTTCAGTGTTCACATGTTACATAAGCACAGTACATTTACCAGAACCAGGAAACTAACATTGGCACCACTCCATTAACTAAAGACCTAATCAAATTTCACCTAGCTTTGTTTTTTGTCTTTTTTAAAATTGATATCTTTGTTGTTGGTGTTCCTTGACGCTATTTAGGATCTTACATCACGTTAGTCTCAGACAGTCTATAACAGTTTCTCAATCTTTGTTTTTCTTGACCATGACATCACTGAAGAATATTGATCGGTTATTTTGCCAAATGTTGCCCAACTTGAGCTTGACTAGTATCTTCACATGACTGGGATTACCCATATTTGGTAAGATTACCACAGCAATGACCATCTCCATGCATCATATCACATCACATCGCAGGGCTCATGGGCATTAGGTGGTTTCTGCCAGGTTTTCTCCACTGTAAACTAGCTTTCCCTCCAGCTAACAAATAACTCAGGGCAGGTATATGAGAATGCACATCCTGTTTTCCTCAGAACTTCACCCATTGATTTCAGCAGCCACTAGTGAATCTTGACTGAGAATATTTTTAATAGAAATGGATTTTGAGGAGCGCCTGGGTGGCTCAGTAGGTTAAGTGTCCAACTCTTGATATCTGCTCAGGCCATGATCTCACAGTTTCATGAGTTTAAGCCAAGTTGAGCTCTGTGCTGGCAGCGTGCAAAGCCTTCTTCGAATTCTCCCTCTGTCTCTGCCCCTCACCCACTAGCGCTCTCTCTGTTTCTCTCAAAATAAATAAATAAACTTAAAAAAATGGATTTTGAGCTTTTCCAAATGCCCTTTGGAGATTGATCAGGATAATCATATGCTTTGTCAAGTTTAAAATATGTTGCCATTGAAATTTGTGTTAGAATTGCATTACATTTATAAGATGCCATCCTACTGATTTGTGGTTTTGATTCGAGTGATAAATTTCTCCATCTTAACTTATTCTTTGAATAAACTCTACTGGTTACTTTTCCTTTAACATATCATTAGATCTAATTTGCTAGCATTCAATATAGCGTTTTAATTGGAATTATTAGATTGATCTATGGAATTCTGGTTCTGTTTCCTTCCTTCCCTCCTTCCTTCCTTCCTTTTTTTCTTTTCTCTTCTCTTCTTTTCTTTTCTGTTCTTTTGTTTTCTTTTCTTTTTTTCTTTCTTAACTACAAAATGCTTCTTTGTCAGTGAGCCCAAACCTGGCAAACTGGCAGAGACTTTGATATTTATGACAGGGGTTGTGAGGATTTTCCAAGGGCTGCCTAGATATGGATATTTTCTAGTGAAATCAACTGCCACATTCTTAACTTCTGTATGACATCTTTCCTAAAACCTATGTACCTTGAATGGGCCTGGGGTAAAGGCCATATTTCAGCCCAACTCCTGGTCCATCTCCCTTCCCCAATGCCTCTCTCTCACACTGCATAAGAAAAGCAGAGCTCTGGAGCACCTGGGTGGCTCAGCTGGTTAGGCCTCCGACTTCGGCTCAGGTCATGATCTTGTGATTTGTGAGTTCGAGCCCCACGTCGGGCTCTGTGCTGACAGCTCAGAACCTGGAGCCTACTTAGGATTCTGTCCCTCTATCTTTGCCCCTCCCCTGCTTGTGCTCTCTCTCTCTCTCTCTCTCAAAAAAGTAAATAAACATTAAAAAAAATTAAAGGCAGGACTCCGACCAACCTGGAATCTGACAGTTGCATTGCCTTAAAGAATACAAGTCTCTAAAGAGATTCAAATCTCCAATCTTGAAGTAACATTCAAATTTTTCTGTAGGTGTTGAGAAAATTAATAATGCTGATGACTGAGTAACAGATTCCTTTGTGGCTTCCAAATATCCCTTTTCAACAAAATTGACGGAGGACATAATGTAATTATTGATGTTAGATCATTAAAAACATAATTTGGAAAGAGTTCAAAGAATTAAGTGACATTTCCACAACCAAACTCTTTATATTCCCAATTACTATTTATGCAAACCAAGTTTCTCAGAGATTACAACTATCATAAAAGAAAATCAGGGCTAGAAATGATAGTGAACCCTTGTCCCATTCCAGCGATAAGTATTACTCATCCACACATACATGAACTCCTAATGCCACCCATCTGCTTAAGAGAGGCAGTCTTAATAAGATTTTGCCTCTTATATGTCATAATTAGCAAGATGTATAATATTTATCTCTATGATCATGTGTCTACAATTATAACTATAAGGTTTTTTTTAATTTAAAATAACACTTTTAAAATGTAAAATAATGGGCACTTTTTGCAATGATGAATAAAGACTTTCAAACATTAAAAAGTAGGGGCACCTGGGTGGCTCAGTTGGTTAGTGTCAGACTCTTGATTTTGGCTTAGGTCATGCTCTCCTGGTTCATGAGTTCAAGCCCCACATTGGGCTCTGCGTTGACAGTATGGAGCCTCCTTGGGATCCTGTCTCTCTGCCCCTCCCCCTACTCTCTCTCTCTCTCTCTCTTTCTCTCTCTCTGTCTTCCAAAATAAATAAACTTTCAAAAAAAATGTTAAAAAGTAGTATATTAGAATAAAACGTGTGAGGAAAGTGGAACACAAATACATAATTAGAGAGCAAAAGTAATTTCAAATTTTAAAATGAGAGCTATTTTCCTTTATTCTAAATGATTGTTAATAGCTATCAAATTGCTATGACATTTTATTGGATAATTGTATAAGTAATCTTGTTTTAAAATTATAATATTAACAACATTCCAGAAATTACATGCTTTCCTTGATTTAAAACTTGATGAAAATCATCTAATTTGAAATTGGGTTCAACTTTGAAGTGTACATGCATGTATATGCACTTACGTGGGTGTATATATATTCTCTTCTGGGTACACAAGCCAAAAAAATTTTTTTTTAATTTTTTTTTTTTTTTAACAGACAGAGTGCAAACAGGGGAGGGGCAGAGAGAGAGGGAGACACAGAATCCGAAGCAGGCTCCAGGCTCCGAGCTGTCAGCACAGAGCCCAACATGGGGCTCAAACTCACGAACCACAAGACCATGACCTGAGCTGAAGTCGGCTGCTTAATCGACTGAGCCACCCAGGCGCCCCTACAAGCAAAAATTTGATAGCCACTGAAAACCACCTCCACTGTGAAGATTGAAATTTATTTGAATGTTTACTAAAAATACTGATCAAATGGACTGTTTGCAAAGATTATCTATTTGAATAAAGCAATCCATCTATTCAGGGAAAATTATTTATCTGTAGCCCACACAAGAGCTTGTGTTCACTCTAGCAGAGGCTGCCTCTGTATAAACCATGGCCCCAATAGTGTAAGTTATATTAACACATGTTATTACATGCCCTACCAACTCTGATCTCTGTACAAAAATAATACATGTTTCTCAGTTACAAGATACTGTGTAACCTCTGCTAATGAACAGAAGCTTGAGATGGCGAATTAGCATTTTATAGTGAAAGGTACTATTTATGACTTAAAATGCTGATTCGTATTATGAATTTTAAACCACTAATAAAAAATCTAGGCTCAGGGGCACCTGGGCGGCTTAGTCGGTTAAGCACCCGACTTCAGCTCAGGTCGCGATCTCATGGTTCGTGAGTTCGAGCTCTGCATTGGGCTCTGTGCTGACAGCTTGGAGCCTGAGGCCTGCTTCGGATTCTGTGTCTCCGTCTCTCTCTGCCCCTCCCTCGCTCGCACTCTGTCTCTCTCTCTCTCCAAAGTAAATAAACATTAATTTTTTTTTTTAATCTAGGCTCTATTTTTGCCTCGATAGAGAGAAAAGATATTGGCACTTATAACAATATTTTTGCAAAAAACAAAATAATAATATTAGAAATGCACAGATTTCTGGTTTAGGGTCCAGCATGTAAGGAGCTTGGAAGCCATCACTCCATCCTCACAAGAAGACAAAAGGTGAACAAAATGAAAACAGCAGGCCTACTTAGAGCCAACAAAGGACTGAGATCACAAGACAAACTGCCGCCTGAAATTTGGAGAAAGTACAGATGAACACAGAAGAGGCCTGGGAGCTACTGTAGACATCACAGGACTAGAAAAACTGCAGTTGACGAATTGCTAGGGGCTCGGGTATAGACATGGCATAAGAGTGAAAATCTTCAGAAAGGGGGTGAGTCTTAAAGGGATTCCCACACTATCATGACTTTTACCTCCAGGAGTTCTATCGGGTCCTAACAGTGAAAATCAGAGAAAAATCCCCTCCGGGACTTAACTATTTTACCAGACTCTAACCCACTGAGGTTTCACCAGAGATTAACTGACCTGCAGGAAGAGAAATACCCAACTCTATCCCCTTCTAGATCCTGTCTCGCCTAAGGGAGACGAAAAATTGTGAAGGTCACAGTCCAGAGGCTCGGGGTCAATCAAATTCTGAGACCAACTCACAGGACTATAGGATTTTTCCTCTCCCCACACACCTCGCCAACACATCAATAGGGCTCCTGTATAGTAACAAGGGATTACAAGGGAAAGAACAGCACTTCCAGACCTTACCTAAGAAGTCTCTATGGAAACCCAAAAACAATAGGGGAGAGAAAACAGTGGACAACAATGGAGATTTTTGTCTCTGGCACATGCTGCTATAGCAAATAATAAACACAGCCTGACTTACACCCAGGTAAACATAAAACCTCACACTACAGGCCTATTTACTTTAATTCTTGTTACTCGGTACGCCCTGTCCAGCTTTAACAAAAAGAATCACAAGGCATACTAAAACATAAAGAGTAAAATATGAAGAGACAGAACAGGTGTCAGAACCAGACTCAGATACAGCAGACGTGCTGGAAATGCCAGACCATGAATTTAAAATAACTACGATTAATATGCTAAGGACTTCAGGGACACCTGGGTGGCTCAGGTGGTTAAGTGCTGGACTCTTGCTCTCAGCTCAGGTCTTAATCTCAGGGCTGTGAGTTCAAGCCCCACTCTGAGCTCCATCCTGAGCATAAAACCTACTTTAAAAAAAATGCTGGGGTGCCTGGGCAGCTCAGTCAGGTAAGTGTCTGACTTCAGCCCAGGTCATGATCTCATGTGTTTGTGAGTTCAAGCTCAGAGCCTGGAGCCTGCTTCGCATTCTGGGTCTCCCTGGCTTTCTCTGCCCCTCCCCTTCTCCTCACACTCTGTCTCTCTCTCTCTCTGTCTCTCTCTCTCAAAAATAAATAAACATTTACATTAAAACAAATTTTGGGGCGCCTGGGTGGCTTGGTCGGTTAAGCGTCCGACTTCGGCTCAGGTCATGATCTCGTGGCTCGCGAGTTTGAGCCCCGCGTCGGGCTCTGTGCTGACAGCTCAGAGCCTGGAGCCTGTTTCAGATTCTGTGCCTCCCCCTCTCTCTGCCCCTCCCCTATTCATGCTCTGTCTCTCTCTGTCTCAAAAATAAATACACGTTAAAAAAAATTAAAAAAAAAATTTTTAGACTTTAATGGAAAAAGTGAACAGCATACAAGAATAGATGGACAGAGACATTGAAACTCTAAATATGAATGATAAGGAAATTCAATAGAAATGAAGAATGACTTTGATGGGTACATCATAGACTGGACACAACCAAGGAAAGAATCAGTGAGATTAAAGAGAGGTCAACAAAATGTTCCAAATATGACATGCAAAAAAGACAGAAGAGAATATCCAAGGATTGCAGGACCATTATGAAAGTATAATATATGCATACCAGGAATAGCAAAAGGAGAAGAAAGGTCCAAGAACTCAAGCAAGACAAATGCCAAAAACTCTACACCTAGATATATCACATTTTAACTGCCAATAATCAAAGATAAAGAGAAAATCTTGAGAGAAGCCTGAGGAAAAAAATACCTTACCTACAGAGGAGCAAAGGTAAGAATTACATTGGACTTCTCTTCACACACCACACAAGCAAGAAGAGGGTAGAGTGAAATATTTAAAGTGTCCAAAGGGGGGAAAAACCACCAACCTGGAATTCTGTATCAGATTAAATTATGCTGAGAGAAGCCCAGACAGATTATGGAGTCACGTGTGTTAGGAATGAGGTCTCTCTGCTAAGGACGAGGAGTGGGGAGGTGAGGCGGGAAAGGTGATCTGAGGTAAGTCTGTGGTGGGAGATAAGAGTAACAAGCCTGTCCCTGAAGGCCGAGGCTGGGGCCTGGCGGTGGACACCGAGGCCCCTTGCAAGGTGACCAGAGCCCCTCCTCAGGGGTGAACGAAAGTTCATCTCTATGGACATGCCTGGTGGCAATTCCCTAGAGGTCTGAGCCCCAGCTATTACTATAACTCTAAGAAATCACCTCTCAGCCTGCACACGCTGTTCTCCGGGGACGGGTACAACCTTAGAGGTCCAGCAGGACCCACTCCTATGTCCTCAGAGGCCCAGAAACTCCGTCCCACCTCTCAGCAACTTCTCACTTTGATTTCTTTTTCAAATGGGGTAAATTGTCTTTCTTATTAATCTCTCTGAATCTTGAAGGACACTGCTGATGCTGCCTTTACATAACTCAAGATGGCTACTTACCTGTTACCCAAAGATTTTCTGTCAGAGCCTATAATAAGGAGAAGCCAGAACCTTCTTTGGGTTCAGAAAGGGCAGGGAAGTTTTAATCTTCCTCCGTAATAAAGAATCTAACTCCATTTTTGATGTGTGACTTTTCACCCTCCACTCCAGCTTTATTGAAGTATAATTGGTATAAAACTTGCATATAATTAATGAGTACAATTAGGTGATTTTGTATACACGTATATACTCATGTTACCATCACCACAATCTAGGTTATAAACATATCTATTACCTCCAAAACAAGGGAAGGAGAAATAAAGACTTTCCCAGACAAACAAAAATGGAGGGAATTTATTGTCAGTAGACCTGCCCTGTAAGAAATGTTAAAAGTTCTTCAGAGAGAAGGAAAATGATATAGGCCAGAAACTTAGATCTACAGAAAAGAAGAGCATTTTACAAAGAATAAGTGAACATTTATTAAAAAGATAAAATATTTATTGTTCTCTTAAATTAGCTAACAGATAAAAGTTTATTCTAAATAATAATGGCGACGATGTATTCCGTGATTGTAACTTAGAAATTAAATGAGTGACAGCAATATCTTAAAGCATGGATGGGCAGAATTTGAAATACTCCATTAGAACATCCTTGTAGTATCTGTGAAGCTATTATTTGAAAGTGGTTTTGGAATGGTTGTAAATGTACATTGTAAATTCTAGGGTGATCACTAAAAAAAAAAAAAAAAATTAATGTTTATTTTTGGCAGAGACAGAGCACGAGTGGGGGAGGGGCAGAGAGAGAGAGGGAGACACAGAATCTGAAGCAGGCTCCAGGCTCTGAGCCTTCAGCACAGAGCCCGACGCGGGGCTCGAACTCACAAACCATGAGATCATGACCTAAGCCGAAGTCAGTCGCTCACCCGACGGAGCCACCCAGGCACCCCAAGAAAAGAAAAATTTTATACAAGTATAAATGGTATGCAAAGAGAGGAAAGAAAATAAATCATATAAAACACTCCAAAGCAGAAAAGGCAAAACAAGAGTGGAAGACCAAAAAGAAAAAGAAAATAAGACAGAGCAATAAACAAAAAACAATAATGAATGTGGTAGATATAAACCCAGCTATATCAATAATCAGTTTAAGCGTCAATGATCTAAGTAGATCAGTTAAAAGACTGACTGTCAGAGGCTCCCAGGTGGCTCAGTCGGTTAAGCGTCCAACTTCGGCTCAGGTCATGATCTCAAGGTTTGTGAGTTTGAGCCATGTGCCGGGCTCTGCGCTGACTGCTCAGAGCCTGAAGCCTGAAGCCTGATGCCTGCCTGGGTTTTGTGTCTCCCTCTCTCTCTGCCCCTCCCCCCACTCACACTCTGCTTCTCTCGTTCAAAAATAAATATACATTAAAGAAAAAAAAAAAAAAAAGACTGTCAGAGCGGACCAAAATCCAAACTGCAACTATATGTTATCTATATGAAGCCCACTTTAAATATAAAGACACAAATAGATTAAAAGTAAAGGTATAAAGAAAGATATACCATGCTAGCACTAATCAAACAAAAAGTGGAGTAGACATGATTATTGTGTGTGTATATATATACACACACACACATATACATATACACACATACATATATGTATAGTAAGATATATATACATACACACACACACATATATATATAACAAGACAAATAAAAGGTGGAGTAGACATTTTTATTTCAGACAATACACTTCAGAGCAAGAGGAATTTAATGAGATAAGGGATATATTTATATATATATATAGTATATATGACATATTATGTATATATAAAAACATATATATCTATATACATATATATATATATATATGTATTATACACACACACACACACACACACACCATATATATGTAATTTTAAAGGGGTCAATTCTCCAAGAAGACACAACAATTTTCGTATGTATGGCCATAAGAACAGAGTGCAAAATGCAAAATTTTGGTGGAGTCTTCCCTCTTGCCCATCAGAAGTGGACAGGTCCAGCAGTCAGGAAGTCAGTAAGGACATGGTCAAGCTCAACAACACCCGTAGTCAACTGGACACAGTTGAGATCTATAGGCCACTTCCCACCCAATAACACATGCCTCTTAAGCTTACATATGACATTCACCAAGACAGACCATATTCAGCATCATAAAGCACATCTCAACAAATTTAACAAAATAAAAATTGTACTAACCATACCCTCAGACCTTAACAGAATTAAACGAAAAATCCATCACAGAATGAGAGCTGGAAAATCCTCAAATATTTGGAAATTAAATTATTACAATTTATTGCTGCCTTTCCACAGTCGGTCTTTTCTGTTTTTTTCTGTCACCAATTTGTGCTCTTTAAGATTTTATTTGTGGGGTGCCTGGGTGGCTCAGTCAGTTAAGTGTCCGACTTTGGTCCCGTAGTGTCATGGTCCCGTAGTTCGTGAGTTCAAGCCCCACATCCGGCTCTGTGCTGACAGCTCGGAGCCTAGAGCCGGCTTTGGATTCTGTGTCTCCCTCTCTCTCTTCCCCTCCCATGCTCATGCTCTGTCTCTCTCTATCTCAAAAATAAATAAATAAATAAACATTAAAAAAATTAAAAAGTAAAAAAAGATCTTGTGTCTCGTCTATCAGTATTTGTGATATAGTGTTTAGAATGTTCTAGAATGCTATAACTCCATGGTGTACATCAGAAAAGTGTCTGATAGGAGGGTAACCAAGATCAGGGGCAGAGGGTCAGGTAAATTAAGTGAAACCTGCCCAGTGGATGCTGCAGTTTTCTGCTTAATTTTCATGTGCCAGGCAGTATATTAACCAGAAGCCTTCTAAAAACAATTACATTAAGATTTTGCTAATCCCATGTAAAAAAATTGCAGCTTTTAATTTTGAGGAATATTTTTATTTACTGAGGGTTTGGGGTGATGAGAAAATAGGTTTTTTCTCTTCAGCCTCCTTTAGCTAGCTTACGAGAAGCCATTTTCTACCAAATGGAGAGAATTAAGGCTCCTGGTAAATCATCCAGTGCTTCTGGGCTTCCTCCTCAGTGTGTGCATGATTTCCCTCTGAAAGATGCACAAGAGGGCCTAGATGATCCTTAGCGTTGGGAAACCAGCCCACAAGACTCAAGCTCCACTTACCATTTCGACTATTTAGGATGGATGCCCACGACTTTGGTTGGGGAACATGTCTCTCAAAGTCATACCTAAATACTCTGGGCTTGGCAAAATCAAATACCAAACTAATTTTCTTTTGATTTTGATACATGAGAATTTTGATAGACATAAAATAATCATATGCTATGTGCTTTTGATTAATTTAAAAATAATTCATTTAAATGCTGTATGCAAAACAAACTTTAGGTCCAAGAAGCCTTGGTCTCTTATTAAACTTTTCAACTTATTGTCTTCTTCTTCTTCTTTTTTTAAATTTTGGTTGTTGGACCAAAAATTTGGCCCAGGCTAAAAGGCGAAATGTAACCCAGACTTCAAAGGGTTGGCATTGTGTTTAAAACCCAGACACTTAGAAACATTTTCTCTCTCGTCTGAGTTGTAGTGTCCATCCTACTTTGCGTTACAATGTCAGATCCCAGTCAGCCTGGTGGTCAGGGAGTCTGATCAGTTCCTTCATTGGGACTGGAGGCTGGGTGCAGCTTCCAGATTTCACTCATGTATGGTTTCTGAGGAAAGAACTAAGCCTAAGAATGTCATCAAGAGGCCTAGGGTTGGTACAATTGTTTCTCTCCCTAAAAATTGGTGATAGTAATTCTTTCTTTTGCACCCCGAACCTCAGTTAGCAGTGGTTGACTTTTAATAAAAATGCATAACTATTTGCATCAGAGAAGTGATTGCCAATCCCAGTCAACATTTGTCTATGGGCTGTCTTTATGGTCCTTTGACATGAGGCTCCCTCAAGCTTATGCATTTGCCTTGCGCCCTCCCAGTTTGTAGTCTGTTGAATCTGCTCCAGCAGGTGTATCTCAGTGCAAATGCTATTTCCACCCCGGAATAGCCTTGTGCCTGCTCCCTTCCAGCTGTACTCGCTCAATACCCCAGGTAATACTTCTATTTTCTTATTGTAGTTGTTTGTTTGCGTCTCTCTCCTCTGAAGTGGAAGGTCCTTGAGGTAGGCATTTACTTTTCCCTCTTATGTCCTCAAGGGTTCTTTCAGCATGTTTAGCATAAGGACATGAACGATCTGTCATCTATAGTAACAAATGAAAAAAATGAAATGAGCACCTTACGCAACTCATTGTTTTCTCCACAGAAAGTCTCAGGTTTGACCACCAAAATCTCCTAGTACATTTCTCCTTAAACTGTACCCAGGAATGAACCACTTTTCCACTGCATGGTATTTAAGCCCTCTGTGGTGCCCAGCCTCCTGCCAGGCGCTGATGATGCTGTACTATAGAAGGCAGCTGTGACGCAGTGACAAGGACCACACAGTCTTGGCCGTATCTTCCTGGGAAACTCTATGGCGTCTGGAATTCCTAAGATAAAAACATCTCCTGTAACTTTCTTTCATTTTATGACAGTGCAATTATGAGTTTTATTGTTATTCCTGACATAACCTTAGCATTCTCTCGATTTCCCTGGCAACCACCTGGCCTTGATATTTTAATGGCAAGAGTGAGCACTCACCATCTGAGGAAAAGTGGAAGACTTTTTAGCTGGCCATCAGCTGTGGAATCTCTGCCAGTGGCTTTTTACTTGGCCGGCTCAGAATCGCCTCTTATTTCCCTGAAACCACGGATCATCCCCTTGCAGTGCTGCTCCGAGCCATTTGGAGAAGGAAAGAAGAGTCTGTGAAAGCAAATACAACCCCTCAAATGATGCCTAATCCCATTTCAATCAGCTAGTGAGGCTGGTGGGTCACAAAACAGTGGTGCAGAGGGAGCCAAGTAGGAGGCGTCTGGCTCTTGGATATTGCAACAGGTTATGGATGGACCGTTTCCTCTTGTCTGGGAATTTCAACTAAAGCCTCAAGCTTAGCCTAATGGCTTTTTAAGTACCTCTGCATTCCAAGCGGAGGCACTAGATTAGCTACCCCCACCCCCACAGGACCTGCTAAACAGTATCTAAACCATCCTAAATCACCCCATCGTCTATAAAAGAGAACACTGGGGTTTCAGTAGAAAGGAGAAGAGCCATTTCTTTGAAAAGAATCCAGAAGGATGCAGAGCACTGTGACATTTGCTTCTCTGCCTGCAGACACCATGATTTCATCCAAGTAGTCTCTGGGGGCTGGATACTAGCTGGGCACTGAGGTCTGCAGGTCTCCTGCCATGGTAGAGTGAGAGGTCAGAGAAAGGGGCTCATGCCCCATAGCATTAGGGTTACATGTGTGGATAGAGACTGGACTCACCCCCAGTTTACAGAAGCTGAGTCAGAGGTGGGCTATGCCATTCACAGGAGCAGAGGACAGCAGAGTCTGGTGTGAGAATAGTGAGATTTCCCTTGGATGGAGCAGGTGTGGGCTCAAACATGCTCCAGAGGGCTTTCTGGGCAACAAGGGGAGTGAACCCAGGGACATCCTGAAGAGGGAATGACTTCAGAAGTCACTGGTCACTGAGTGTGTGGGGGGTAGGAGAAACTGCAGCTCAGAGGAACCTATTAAAGATCGCACCACCAACACCAGGGCACGCAAAGGCCAAGGGAGGAGTGTAGTTGGCACCAGCTAGGAATAAAGTCCTTTGCCCCGTTCATTCTAACACACCCACCTTTCTCTCTCTTCCTCTACCTCCGAAGAGTCAGAGGGTAGCAATGGAAATTAGGAAAGAGTCTGTGTCTCCCCTCCCTACGGTGGGTGAAGAGAATCTCAAATCGAGCCTAAATTATGGAGAAGGATGAAGTTTTAAATCAAATGCAAGATTGATTTATAAAAAATTCAGTTTGCACTGGATCTTCTAAAACCCAAAGGTAACAGGAGAGTGTCTGTATCTTCTTTCAGTGCTGACAAATCAATATGAAAGGGGTGTTGACAAGATGGATTTGAAGGCAGTGATGGGAAACAGCCATTTCTGGATTTTACACTACTGTGTTCAGCCTTTTCAATACGCCAGTGATGGGGCGCCTGGGTGGCTCAGTCGGTTAAGCGGCCGACTTCGGCTCAGGTCATGATCTCGCTGTCCGTGAGTTCGAGCCCCGCATCGGGCTCTGTGCTGATGGCTCAGAGCCTGGAGCCTGTTTCAGATTCTGTGTCTCCCTCTCTCTCTGACCCTCCCCCGTTCATGCTCTGTCTCTCTCTGTCTCAAAAATAAATAAAACATTAAAAAAAAAATATGCCAGTGATAACCATGTAAATGGCTCCAACCAGGACTGTGAGCTTGATTATGGTCATCCTCAGACAGTCAATGGTTAAGAGGAGCCCATGCAGTGTCCAGTCTACTAGGTAAAACGTGTGGCATCGCAGTCACTGTGGGTGACTTGTCCGTGTCCCCCGTCACTTACCTTTCTACCCAACCAAGACTACTCACCTCCATGCCCAAAAAGCATTTCTTTTTCTACAGAACATGAGTCTCATTGATATCAGTAGACGTTCCAGAGAAAACAAAAGTAGCATAGAAGATTCATGGTCAAAATGTAGGGAGATCCCTCGTTCAACCCTCAGGTTTTTTGAAGATTCTTTGAGAGTCTTTTTGAAGATTTTTTGAGATGTCTTAGAACTGTTCCACCATTTACTTGTGAATCTGTAAAAGAAGGATAAGTACACAGAATTTCCCAAACTTATTGGGCCCAGAAAAACTTTTCTTCCAGACAAAATCCAACGTGACCAGAATACCATACTGCATACTTTGGGAAATTCTGGATTAGGGAATGTGAGTAGGGAAGAAAGATCCTTGCCCAGAAGGCTGTTGGGTTCTCCTTTCCCTCCTTTCTGGGACCTGTCTCATGATTTTTACCTGGTAGATCTGTAGTCACTTTAAAGAAGAATAAGCTGGAAGGTACTCAGTGAAGTCCCCTGAGTCACAGAGCTGGTTAGTTGCGGAACAAGGAGTCTAACCCTACACGTAGGTTTTTTTCCCCTCGTATCTTGCTGCCTGGTTAATGCTTGCCAGTTTTCAGAAACACATATTCCACACCCTCAATTCTGTAAGAGTACTGAACAAAAAACCACAGGTAAGCAGCCAGGTGAGGGTTTGTAGGTGTGAGACGAGGCCCCACATTAAATTCCAATATTATGTGCTGCCTTAATATCTCATGAGACCAGGAGAGTTCATGTAGCCTAAGTGCAAATTCCCTCCCCGCTTCTGCTCCAGCAGATAAGGTCCTCTAGCCAAACGTGTTCCTTATCAAGGGGACCAGGCGTAGTTCCTATTTTACCCTAAGGAGTGGGTTTCAGTTCCCTGCCAACCTGCAGAATTCTTCAAACAGGCCAATCACATCCTCCTCTGGGATCAAGGGGGCACCTCATCCTCCTGATACCACAAAGCCTGCTTCCCACAGCCCCTGGCTATTCACTCTGTTCCTGACATAACCCTCATGTGGCTCTGTGAGGCCAGTAGTGTCCCCCTCCGTGGGCTGTGGGTAGATGTGACCAGTAAACTGCAGTCAAGTGCATCTGCAAGAGTGCCGGGTGTCAGGGGTCTGTCCATCCCCACAGCTGTAGGGTGAGGATCACTCCCTCACCAATGGGGTAAAGAGGAGGTGATTAAAATAGTGGGTTATTCAATGTACAGCCAATGTTTGAAATTGTGAACAAAAAGGCATTCCTGTTATACACAGAATTTTAGAAAGAAAATGTGTTTTGAGAACTTAGAATAATCCACGCCTGGTCACCTTCCTAGAATGATTTTCTTATGTAAACAAGAGAGTCCTGGGCAGCTCCCTCCCAAATAGCTGATGTTAGTGGCTGAAGTGATTTAAGATACACGTTTTGGAGTCAGACTGAACGGGATTGAAATCTGAGCTCTGTCACTTAGTAGGTATACAGACTCGGACGAGTTAGATGCTCGGTCTCACTTTTGCCAGCTGCTCAGTGAGAAAACAGTAATGGGCACATCACAGCATTATTATGAAGAATAAGTAATTAATGCCAGTAATGATAAAAGCTTACTAGCTGCTGGCTGGCTGCTGTTTGTACTTCTAAATGAAAAAAAAAAAAAAAAACAGTGTCTTATAGAAAAGTAAGTATCTCTATAAGAAGTAAACATGAAATCATTTCTTTTAAATGAACATGTGAATGAATTCACTGAAGCATGCCCTTATAGTTGGAGCACCTAATAAATATGAATTATTTCATACAGGGAAGGGAACGATGGAGAAGGAGGAACATTACGTCTATACATGAAAACATGGCCCATCTAGAGATGTAAATAGATACAGGTATAGATTCTGAGATCAGTAGGTTGTTCCAAGCAGGACCTTGATAAACTCTTGTGTTTGGAGTTGTTGGGGGATGATGATTTTGTCGGAGTCTTTAGGGCAAAGAGGCTAGAAGAGTCGGTATTGTTTCATTGTGTGAAAGACAGTAAAGATGTAAATTACTCTCAAGTACTATAGCGAAAAGTCTTCAGAAGCCATGTTAATAAAGAATGGGGGTGGGAATAAGACTAACTGGAGAGATATCCAGCTTAAGCTACCTCTCAGGAAGTTTCTAGAACCAGAATACAGGCTCCAGAAGCAGCAAGTTGTGAGGTAAAAAGGGGCAGGCATGGCAAGATCAGCTATATTCATGGTGGATACTATAGAATGGAAACCACTGGGATACTGGACCATGTCAACGTTGAGGTGAAGACTTCAAAACAGTGAAACATTAAATATAAGACTGATAAAGGATATAACATAAAGAGTAGCCAAAGTAGGGAAAAGAGTTTTTCTTTCTTTTTTTTTTTTTTAACTTTTATTTATTTTTGAGACAAAGAGAGACAGAGCATGAACAGGGGAGGGGCAGAGAGAGAGGGAGACACAGAATCTGAAACAGGCTCCAGGCTCTGAGCCATCAGCACAGAGCCCGAAGCGGGGCTCGAATTCACAGACCGTGAGATCATGACCTGAGCCGAAGTCGGACACTCAACCGATCGAGTCACCCAGGCGCCCCAAGAAGTTTTTCTTTCTACCAAGAATCACCGTTTGATGCAAATGAACAGAATCTGTTTTTAAGCAAGAGAACACTACTACCACTTCTGAGAAAGATATCGAAAAAGTGAAACTGAAATGCTATGAGGGAATACTAAAAGTATTGTGAGGGGCGCCTGGGTGGCTCAGTTGGTTGAGCATCTGACTTCAGCTCAGGTCATGATCTCGCAGTTTGTGAGTTCGAGCCCCGCGTCAGGCTCTGTGCTGACAATTCAGAGCCTGGAGCCTGCTTCCGAGTCTGTGTCTCCATCTCTCTCTGCCTCTCCCCTGCTCATTCTCTGCCTCTCTCTCTGTCAAAAATAAATAAACTTAAAAAAAAATTAAAAAAAAATAAATAAAAGTATTGTGATATAATGAAAAGAATCCATGAATGTATTTCCAATGTCCAAACATACTTTCTATCTGACGGAGCTCAGACTTGTTCACCTCAGAGTTCTCTTCTCTAAAATAGAGGACACCGGGACTGGTCATGCTGCACTCCATGAAATGGCTGTTATTATTAGATACACAGAACTGAGGTTAAGATGGTCACGAGAACTTTCTTTCTGTCTCTCTAATACAAAGAGCCATGTGGAAATGCCATTCAACTCACAGTCACCTGTGCGAAGACCAAACCTTGAACTATTGGTCTGCTCTGTTCTGATATTGGCAGCCTTCTAGACAAAGCCAAGACAATTTCATTGTGGAACCCACTCACCAGCTGTTTTTCCTACAGTGTATTTAGACTAAGACAGTGGACTCTAGTTTAGATCACTGGTATACCGATTATAATAAATATCAAAGGGTTTTGCAATTCCTTCTGTTTCATTATTAGATCAGCTTTTAGGTATTCATTTCTGCTTTTTTTGTAAATTATGACACCCATAAAAAGAAAGTATGTCTCTTAGCAAGTGGAAATAAATCTAAATAAGTGAAAAAATAGTTTTGTAATGTTTTTCTAAAAATGTTTGTCATTCCTTTTATAGAGATTAATTCATACCAGCTTTTATCTTATTATTAAGTACATATCTTGTACAATACCACAGAGCCCAAACACATTACAAATGGGAAGAATTTTGGAATCCCCAAAGTCTTCAAAATCTGGTATATTAAACATAGATTGATCATTGAATTATACTACTTCTTGAAAATTATATGCTGTGAATTTCAAATCATGACATGAGGCTTTCAACTCCAGGCCTGGGTAATGATGTATTTTGTTAGTAAAATACCCACCAGGCCTGGGTAATGATGTATTTTGTTAGTAATTCACAAAATGGTGACTTGGAGTCTTGGAGAAATTTATCTATCTTTCTGAACACAAAACACAATCTCGACAGTAACTTGGCTATGACTGTTCCCTAATCTGAAAAAATATATATATTTATAATACATTATATCCTCCCTCACCTCCTTTATCATCTCAAGGATCCAGAGAGGCTAAGAGGCCAACTGCTCGATCATTCCCTCACTCAACAGACATCTATCAAACACCTGCTGAGTGCCAGGCCCTGGGACAGGCATTAGTAATACTCCTTTCACCCCAGATGAGTGTGCTCATTGACCTGAGGTGGTCACCATTCAGTTAGGAAAGACAATTCAGTGCAACGGGCTCACCATTAGGAACCCAGGAGAAGGTGTGGTTAATTCTATGTAGAGGAGCCTAGGAAGAGGACACAGAGGGGACAGCATTTAAATTGGCAGAGGAGAAACTCACGAGTCAGAAAACAAGGGAAAAAGGACTCATTCCAAGCAGAGAAATCCATATGTGTGATGACCGGAAATGTGAAGAGCCAAGCATTTCAGAGTGGATCTTAGAGCATAGGGTGCTTGTCGGGGAAGATGGTGGCACTAGAAAAGAAGGTGGTGGATAGATTGTAAATAATCTGCAATAGATTTCCACCCGAGGATTTTAAATAAGGAAGTGACAAGATTAGATTGGTCCTTTGGAAAGATAATTATTTGAAAGAGTTTGAAGTACAAACTAATATAGTGGCAAGTAGAATCCGGAAGGGAAAGAGGCCATTGCAATATTCTGGACAAAAGAAAGTATCATTGAACTCAGGCGCTGGCAGGGGATGGAGAGGAGGGAATGTACGTGATAGTTTCTGGAGGTGGACTTAATGGGCTTAATGCACTATTGGACGTGAGGGCTGATGGAAGGATTGTAATTCTGGCAGCTGTGGATACGAATGTCCTCAACTGCATAAATACCACAAGAAGAGCAGAGGAGGGGAGAGCCAAAAGGGCAGAGTGGGGAGAGGTTTATTGGATTTGCTGGGATTCAGGTGATGTGCTGATCTCCAGATGATAAACACTTGTGTCCAGCAGATATGCACCATGAAAAAGAGAAGCCAGGAACAGAAGGAATTATGGCTGCAGAATCACGGGCCGCTGGTGTATACAGACCAGTCAAGGCTGACATAGCAAATGAAGTCACCCATAAAGAATATATCACGCTTGAAGAAGGTAGAGCCAAGGATGGAATTCTAGTGAATTCCAAAATTTAGACCATCTGGTTTGCTATCATGAATTAGACTTTTATAACAAATAAAGTTCAATGGTCTATGGTCATTGTTCAGGTGCCATGATTTAGGTAATGACTGATAGGTGATACTCTTATTAATAAAATTGATATCACTGATACTAATGACCTATGATCTTAAAAGACTCATTAAAGATAACAGCTATGTTTCTAACGTCTGTCAAATTTCTGAATCATGTCTTAACGGGCCACAGAGATACAGATAGACAGGCAGAGGTATTAAGTATCTTAAAAGTCTGTATCACCAGGAATTGTCTCTCCTCAGGCCTTAGTTTCCATCTTTCAACCTCTGTGTTTGCAAGCCACAGAGAATTGGTTTGGCACATCAGGTAACTTCCAGTTCGTATTTGCCTCAATATTTCTGGCTTTGTTTATCCAGCAAGAGTGACTCATGCTATTGACAGGATCTGTAATTGCAAATGTGTGTAGGGACTGTAGCCATGTCATTCTGACATGAGGTGCCGAGAATGACCCACAGAAGAATTTCTAAGTGTATCTGAGGATGGAACAGGGTAAAGCTTTTCAGCACACTGTTCTTTGGTCAGACACCCACGAAATAAAGAGGTAACTCAGGTCTCCACACTCAGTTGCCCTGCAATTTCCATGAACTGTGCCACTTTGGATGATTTTATTGCTGTGACCCTGAACTGAAAATGGAACAGATTTTATGTTCCTCCTCTTCCCTCTTTGCCCCACAGTGTAGTACAAGTTCACGCACTCACGTCCCCAAGCACACGGCCTAGGCAGATGTATATATAAGCCGTCACATAAAATCCTGCACATTTACACAGTGTATTTGGATAACATACACACATAATAAAGCTTTCCATAGATACTTCTTCATTCTATGTTCTCACTTCTGAGTGAAATGAAAATCAATGTGAGAGATCACTAGAATGTTTCACCCAGATGACATTATTGTCATATGTACCATACCATAATTCATACATTAATATGTAAAAATGACATTTTTTTAATAAAATGTGTCACTTTAATTTAGAGCTGAAGGAGAAGACATAGGAAAATATTTTCCAATTCATTAGGCCACAGGCCCAAAGAAATAAATCCTTCTGATGAATCCTGTCATCACATTGTAATTCCAACACTTCAATATTCTGAAATTAACCAGACCCATGCCACCCTCTACTTCACTATTTCAACCTAAAATGCTTCCAGAAAGTTCCCCAAGCGCTAGCTGTGAAATTACATTGTGCACTAATGGGAGTCGCTAGGCAGGGGGTAAAAGAGGGTGTTTCGTAGCGTGTAACTGATTTTAGAGAAGCAGTGAGCTCATGCATCAGCAAAATGACTTGTTTCCTTTTCACATTTTACACAGCGAAGCGCCCGAGGTAATTTTACAGGCAAGGATTCTGCCCTGGCTGTTGCAGTTGTGGCTGCGCCTCAGCAAAGGTCCACCGCCGCGGCCCCCAAGTGTTTTCTCCTGCCCTTTATTTATTGTCTTGGGAAGGGTTCTCTTCCTTCATGGTGCCATCTGGCAGAGCTTTTTAAGGAAGCGGTTGATCAGTCTCCATTGCGAGGAAAACAAACAAACGAACACGAATTGTTCAGTTGGCTGCCATCATTCTTCTATTTTGATTCCTCCGGACTTCAGATTACACCCATGTCTGGCACACAGAACACCCTAAGAGACGTTGGGGATTTTTCTTACAGGCATTGGTCTTTTAGAACGTGCCTGCTAACTATCTTCAAAAGACAGAGTCAGCGCCTTACAACCAAAGGGCGCCCCATCCTGGCATGTGTCAGAGAGCGTGCACTTGACTGTGAATATGGTCTTCCAAACATCTTGTGAATATGGGACCTGGCGAAAAAATTCATTTGTAAAGCTCTGGTTTCTAGAGGAAACCAAAGTCAGTACATCCACACTTCACGTTTCCTAAGCACTCCCCCGGTGTATTCATCCTGAGTGCGGTCATCGGTATTCACTGAGCACCTACTGATGCTAATGACTGGGGTACATCTGCGAACAAAGAGATATGCTTGTCCTCAAATTCCATCGTGAAGTAATTAGAGAAACACCCAGAAATATGTCTTCCCTGCGGAGACTTATCAGATCTGTTAATATGCTAAGAGGAGAAGAAAAATCTGTGGCTTTTCCCACATTTATTTAATCGAGGGCATTTTTTTTTTTTTTTTTTAATGGGGACCATCCATCAGATCTAGTTTTTTGGAACATATTGCTCTGGGCTGATATGGATTTCATTCCTGTATACTGCTAGGTCTTTACCACGTTCATTTATTGATTATTCTTCATTTAAGTCCATCAACCAGGAGGTCAGAATGCTAACACTGTTATTCGGAAGGCCTCGTTTGCTATGGGCACTGCCTAAGTTTCAAATAGCATTGTATTGGCCATATCTGTCATGTACATTTTCAATACTTCAATATTTAAATATGAAAGTATGATATTAAGGGCCATCTTCATACATGTGCTAGGCCCTGTGCTGGGTACTTTTTGTGAATGGCCCAATTCAAATCTTAAAACACCCATATGAGGCAGCAACTATTATTATCTTCATTTTTCAGATAAGACAGTACAACACCAATGAGTAGCTTACCCAAGGCCACACAGCCATTGGAAAGTTCACCTGAAACTTGCCCACAGCCAAGCTGTCTCCAGATCCAGGCTCTGGCTCATCCCATGTGGAAAAGTCACCTTTCAAGTCCTATCATTGTATTTTCTGTTTACTTGGTATCCCTGTAGAGTTCTAACCACCCGTTCAGTCAATAAAATTGCTCTCCTTTGCTCTATAAACAACAGTTGTCTTTTAGGAAAGACCTTGGTTATGTTTGCTTTTCCAGTACTACTGAAGAAAAAAAAGGAACGGATAACTACATTAGTGACTGGGACAAGGTTGGAGAAGGAGGACCCATGGGAGGCAAGAGGGGTAGAAGAGGAAATGATCCTGTGATGTGTCCCCAGACTTACAGATAAGCAATGTGCCGACCATGAGAAAACATAATCACTGTAGTACTAAACACTTAAAGCGTGAAATTTGGCTGATAGAATGATGTGTGCATATGTACAACTATCAGTAATTTCACATAGATTGTTGAATATACGGGGACAATTAAAAATTCACAGTGAACAGTAACTACTTTGATGTATTACATGAAGTGATAGGTTTCAGTAAGTCTTTACCATGCGATTTTGAGTCACCATTCTTCAAATGTAAGAGGCTATTCAAACATTCTGTATCTTGGGGTACCAGTCCCATGAGCACTTACCCCTTGCCCCTCCCCTCCTGAACTAAATAGCTGTTGAACATCTATTTGCTGTTGATTCAATGGATGTTCCCGAAAGCCTCACTCTATGCTGGGCATACTGCTGAGTGCTATGACGTATACAGACCTGAATGCATTACAGAGAGCAACACAGGAGGGATGTGGGGTACTGGTCAGGAAATAGTAAGAACTTTGGTTCACTCTACAGCATAGAGAAAAATAATCACAGGGTTTGAATATTTATTTAACGTGCAAAAGACCCAGGGGACGTGGAAGGTTTTTGACCATGAGCGTAACCTCATGATCGCAGTGTTGAACAAAGGTTGATCTGGCCATGTGCGCAGGACAGACTGGAGCTGAACTCTGTAAGGCTTCTGGAATCATCTGTAACCAAGAGGATGAGGGTCAGGGCTAAGGTGATGTAAGAGAGAGTAAAAACAAGGGACACATCCAGGACTTATCCCGTTTTTAAAACTCAACACCCGAATAAACCGAGAACAAAAATAGAACTCGGAGAATAACTCCTGAGAGGGGAAGATGAGCAAATTAGTCCAAGGGCTGTCTGAGCACCAAACCTAAATGAACAGGGCGTGATGTCACCGGCAACCGAGACAGTTGGGAGAGTCACTTTGGAGACTGGAGCCCGAGTTCTGTTTTACTCATGTTTAAGGAGACAATGACAACGAAAGCAAACAAGTACATCAGGCAAGAGAGGATGCACCTGCATTGCCCAGACGGGGAGAAAAAGATGACAACTCTTAAATCTTATACCCACAGATGAGTCTGGGCTGCAGGAGAGGCCAAGCATAACCCGGGTGTTTTTCACCCCAATCTGAAAGCTGTGTCTTTGAATCCAAATGCCCACACTTCGTGTCCCCTTTGCTCTTTTGGCTGTAAGAGCAGGTACTTCTCTGTTTATCTTGCTCTAAGATTCTGACCCCCAATAACCTATCCTCCTCCTCACTTTTCCTTCAGCTGCCATCTTAGCTGACCTTGGCCAGTGACCGGGCGCTCACTGCTTTATGCTCTGGCACCTTCGACAAAGCCAGGGCATTAGGCCACAGACATGGTAGGCCCCATATCCCTGCGCTCACCTCCCCTTCCCAGCCTCTCCTGTGGTGTATCTACTCCAGGTTGCTGTTTCCCTCTTGTGACAACCTCAGGGGCCAGGTGCTCCAGAGAGTGTCACTACAAGATGGAGACAGACCCACACGGCCCACACTGCCATTTGTGTAAGCAAGTGAATAAACCATGGTTGGGCTAAGCCACTGAAATTTAGGGAGTGATCTGTTGTGGCCACTAGTATTTTTTTTTTAATTTTTTAAATATTTACTTATTTTTGAGAGACAGAGAGACTGCCTGCAAGCAGGGGAGGGGCAGAAAGAGAGGGAGACATAGAATCTGAAGCAGGCTCCAGGCTCTGAACTGTCAGCACAGAGTCTGACGTGGGGCTTGAACTCACTAACTGCAAAATCATGACCAGAGCGGAAGTAGGGCGCTTAACCAACTGAGCCACCCACGTGCCCCACGGCCACTAGTATTTTTAATGGCAGGTCACATAGCAGCCTGGTGTTTGAGAGGCACACCTATTTCTGAAAGGCCTTCTGTAAAAGAGGGCCGAAGAACAGAGCCAAGTTTCCATCCGGGGGACCCCTGGTACCACCCATATTTAAATTTGCCCCCTCAAAATTATATCTTGTTTGTCTCCCAATCCTCAAGTCATGAAGCTGTGAGACACTTTATTAATAAGATATTTTCTTGAGTAATGTTCTGTTTGGTACATGATGTGGGGCAATTTACGCAGGAAGAGCAGACCCTCTCCTGGCTCGTGCAGCTACCCCCGACCTTGCAGTAAGAAGCCACCCACCATCTATTATGACATATTCTGCTGTGCTCAAATGCTGTAGGAAGAACACGTGACCACGCTGAAGCAATTTTACCCATGAATGTTATTTTGAGGATCTCCCGTTAAACTGAACTGTACGTCCACACTATCATTTAAACACAGCCGTGTTTCACCACTCCGCTGTGATCAGTGCTCAGATGAAACGTACTACTTTGTTATGTAGTGGGCTTCTTTTGTTTTAAATAGTACTTTTATTTTTTGGTGGGGGGGTGAGTTACTGATGGAGACTTTTCTGTGTGTATGTATGTTCTCCATAGAAACTGTTGTGTGTTAAGGGGATAAATTATTGAGGATACAAGAATCATTTAGAGGCTTGAAGCCAGAAATGTCTGCTTAGAGTTAATCATATTTTCCCTCCCAACCCCCATAAAGAGCTGAGGTTGCATAAGTGATGTGCACTGTGATTAGGGTTTACAGAGCCCAAGGCATAAGATATTTACAAAGTTTTGGCATGAAGTGCACTCTACGCTAACACTCTATACTTTTTCCCACACAAATCTGGGGAAAAGGGCATCTGGTTTCTTGTCCTGTTTGTGGATGGGCTCTCCACTAGTCTGTGGGATTCCTACTCTGTTACAAGCCAAAGTCCGAAGGTACGGCACCCGAGAAGCTCAATTCTTTCTGTGTTTAAGATCGATCACAATACCATGGCTATGCAATCACACCGCTAGAGTGGTTGAGTTGGTTTTTCAGTTCTCAGAATAATCCAATAAAATCATCCTGTGGTTTAGATGGTTGAAAAACATCCTTTGAGAAGGCAACTGAAAACAAGGGTCACTCAAGAGACAGTTGGTTTTAGCCTCCAAAGGTAAATATGCAAGAAGCTCATGATTTTGGCAGCTGCTGAGCTTAGCAAGCTATAGCAGTTGGAGGAGGGAGGGCAGGCTGCTGGAGACATCATGGTGCTCCAGCAGCAAGCAAGTGTTCTGAAACACGAATTTTATTTTCAAGTGAAGTGTTTTGTCAACAACAATGTCAAGAATTGTCAACGGTGGGGAGGGTTCAAATCTAACACAGTGACAGCATAGTTTTTATTTAGAGAAAACATGGGTGAGAGCTTCTTGAAAAACATTGACACAAAGAGGGATAAAAAGGGTTTTACTTCTAGTTTCCAACAGTAAAATAATCGATCTCAAAGACACATACTACGTGGGCTCCAGAGGTTTGTTTTTTTTGTTGAGCAGCAATCTAGCCCACGTTGCTTCACCATCTTTCCAGCTGTCTTACGTAGCTCTCCAAAGCCATATGTCTACTAATGGGCCCCCCTTAGCTCCTGAGCTAATGTTCATGGGGACTAAAGGGATTTGGCTCAGGATAAAGTCGCACAGATAATGGTGGGTTGGTGGGGGGAGGGCTAGAAGGAGAGAAATTAATGTTGTGGAGACTCAGTGTGTGCCAAGCAAAATACTAAGTGCTATATAAATCTTAGCCCCTTACTCCTCAAAAAAAAAAAAAAAAGAAAAGAAAAGAAAAGAAAAGTCCCCTAAGAAGCAATTAGTATGGTTGCTCCTCTTTTTTACTGATGACGATCTAAGACTTGTGGGTGTTAATTCCCTTTGCCTTTAAGTAGAGGTTGTAGGATGTGATCCAGACCCATCAGGCTCCTGCCACCTTGCTTTCCTGGGCACACATGTCTAATTATAGCCTCTGACACTTGTATGCCACTTCCCACACCTTCCTTCTCCCCAGCACACATACAAACACATACACACAAGTTTGAAAAGACTTAGAGACTCAGAATCCAGGCAAAGGGAAATCTCTAGTGCCTGGGTATATTTTACTGTGTGTTTCCATGACTTCTTATTCATTTGAGATGTGGTTTCACTCTGGTGTGCTCCAAGTCTTGGATCCTGCCAGAAACCTAAGCAGTAACAGGGGTCCTGCTCTCCAGCTATGGCTCCTGCCACCTCTCCTTTACCCAAAACCCATCCTTCGATCTCAACGCTAGCAAGAGCCATGCCTGATAGAAGGTCTTCCCCACAAGATCTGCTACCCTCACCTGCCTTTAAAATTGTGTCCTCACCTGTGATTTCGCTGTTCCCCATCTTCCCGTGTCCTATCTGTCAAACTGGACTCTCAGATATTAATAACGACCAGAATCTTTCATGACATTTAAAGTGAGCCCAGAAAGGTCACCAAGTTGAGCTCT
The DNA here is from genome assembly GCF_018350215.1 of Panthera leo. NCBI lineage: Eukaryota > Metazoa > Chordata > Mammalia > Carnivora > Felidae > Panthera > Panthera leo. The sequence continues at coordinate 71,524,728 of NC_056680.1, read as the reverse complement.
CTGAAAACCACATCTGCAGCTAGGAGAATTCCCCTCAAGTCCACCCATGGCCTGAGCAAGAGGTCCCCACTTAGGCCTGACTTTCTTCCACCTTCTGATTTTCTCAGCATGTCTCACCTTTGAGCTCACCACCATGTCTTATCAAGCCAAGTGCACCAATAAACACTACCCAGGAACAAGCATGGAAGTGCTTCTGTGTTTTAAGTGATAAATAATGTATTTTCCCTGGAAAAATCTAACATTTCCTCCATTTAGGCCATTGGAGAGTATATGAAAACAGAATGACTTAACCATTAGGTAGTGCCTTAGAGATTGGTTCCAAACAGGGCCACCAACAATACCTCCTATGCCTTTCCTCTCAGTAGGAGCGGGAATCTATTTCCCCTCCCTTTGAACTTGGGCGAGCCTTTTGATGTGCTTAGATCAGTAGACACTGTGCCAGTTTGGGCCTGGTCCTTAAAAGGGCTGGCAGATTCCTCTTTGCTTTCTTGGAGCCCTAAACCACAGTCAGAGGAACAACTACCTTCATGGAGAGAGAAATGGAGAGAGAGAGAGGGAAAGAGAGAGAGACCCAGCCAGGCCCCAGCTATTTCAGTCACTCTAGATGAGGTGCCAGATGTATGAATGAAGACATCTTTGACCTTCTGACCTCAGCTGAGCATCTAACTGAACTCAACGTGACCCCAAACTGACACCATATGGAGCAGAAGGACCACTTGGCTGAGCCCTACCAACCCAGAGAATAATGATAAGTGCCAAATCATCACTGGTTCAACCTGATAAGTGTTGGGGTAGTTCCTACACCAAAATACATAGCTGAGGCAAATGCATACCACCCACCAGGCATCCTGCTAGCGCTCAATATATACACTGGCAAAGACATTGACTCCCATTGCTGATTATAAGGGTTCAAGAATAAAAACTGATGGGGAAGATCTCTCGAATTGTCTAATTAACATTCCCCACCCCCATCCTTGGAGCAGATTCAGGAGAGCAGCTTACATGGCTTATAAAGGGTCAGGGATGGCCATGTGCTGCTTTTTTGGAAGCATCTTCTGGGGATGGAGAGAGGTGACTTTCAATGCAGCTCCTGGCAGAATACTTCTTGTTCTGGAGTGGGTTCAAGAGTAAAGCCACCTCCATGCTTTTTCTTCTAACAACCTAACACTATGTTCTGTCTGAAGCGACATCATGCACAAGCCAGGTACTTCCCATCACCAGTTGTTTGCCTTCAAATATTTATAAAAACTCCACAACAGCCTGGCAGGGCTTGGGGCTTGGCAGGGGTTCTAGCTGGTGGTTAATATTCCTCACTCTAAACCCAGGGTTTAGGCTGTAGGTTTCAACAAAAAGGGCAAATAATTCCCTGGGAGACTGTTAAAGAAGCAACCCTTCAAATGCGTTAACCACATTTGTTTTCAGAAAGAACAACCAACAGTCATATGTTCTAATGAGTGTCTTTTTGTTCATGGAAGGTCTTCATCAAAGGGTATCTTCACTGTCTTTTGAACCAGCAAAAACCCTTCTGTGGGTGCACCAAGGAGGCCTTTGGATAGTTCTTTCAGACCCCCAGGAAGCATTGAGATGAATTGCTAAGTCACTCTTCAGTATATGATGGCTTGAGGGCCTAGAGATCATTTGCGTCCCTACAGGTAGACAGCTGTTAACTATCCCTGAGCTCCTCTGGCTCCTGGAAATAAACTGAAGATGAAGCTGTTTGCAGCTGCAGTTGACAGAGCTTCCATCTGCTTAGCTCTCTGGAAGCTCTGAGCCAAGGACTTTGTGTCTAACTGCTTCACAGCAGAGCGGGCAGTTTTCTGTAGGGAGCTGGCTTGAAGGTCACCTCTTCCCATCTCCAGAAGGCATTTCCAGAAAAAAGCACACGGCAGCCCCGACCCTCTGTCATCTATCTCAGCCACTGTTCTGAAACTGCTCCAAGGACAGAGAGGAAGTAAAGGATTCGAGAGACCTTCTCTTTGGCGCTGTGGCGGTGTGACCATTCACCCCGATGTGAAGACCTCTCTCCCTCAATGTGTACCCCCCATGTGTCTTGCCCTTTGGGCAACCATCTCCCTCAGTAACACTCCCTTCTCTAATTCTCAGGCACAGTAGCACCACAGGACTGTCTTGCACTCTGCTTTATTTCCCTGCATCCTCATTGTTTGGGATACCCCTTGTACCCTCCGAATTCCATCTACAGCCCAAGCAAACATGCCCACACTTCAGCGCCACATCTCCAACTTCCAACTGGAAGTCTCCTACAAGACCTCCTGCCCTTCCCAAATCAGCATTTCTTTTTTTTTTTTAATGCTTATTTATTTTTGAGAGAGAGAGAGAGAGAGAGAGAATCAAAGAGTGAGTGGGGGAGGGGCAGTGAGAGAGGGAGAGACAGAATCCCAAGCAGGCTCCTGGCTCTGAGCTGTCAGCACAGAGCCTGATGCGTGGCTCAAACTCACAAACCATGAGATCATGACCTGAGCCGAAGCCGAATGCTTAATTGACTGAGCCACCCAGGCATCCCCCCAAATCAGAATTTCTAAGCCATATCACTCATATTTCTACCCAAATGATGGCTGAATTCTGAATTTCCCTATCCGCTGACTCAAGTTTTTGAGTTTTGACTTTGGACAGCCTACTCACTTCCCAGGCCTGTCATTACAGCCAGAGACTAAAAACTCTGTCATCTCTGGGCACCTGGGAGGCTCAGTTGGTTAAGCTTCTGACTCTTGATTTTGCTTATGATCTCAGTTTGGTTTCTGAGTTCAAGTCCCATGTCAGGCTCTGCACTGACAATGTGGACCCTGCTTGGGATTCTTTCTTTCCCTCTTTTTCTGCTCCTCCCTCTCTCACTGCCCCTCCCCCATTTACACACACACTCTCTGTCTCAAAATAAATAAATAAATAAATAAATAAATAAATAAATAAACATTTTTTAATTAAAAAAAAAAACACCTCTATCGTCTCAAATCTGGACATTCACAATAATTTTCCAGTTCTTTTTCCTGTCTTTATCATTTTGACCTTCTAAGACACCCTATAAACTGCTCCTGGAGGAATCTTTCTTCTTCTTTTTTAAAAAACATTTTTTTAATATTTATTTATTTTTGAGAGACAGAACGTGAGCAGGGGTGGGACAGAGAGAGAGAGAGAGAGAGGAGACACAAAATCTGAAGCAGGCTCCAGGCTTTGAGCTGTCAGCACAGAATCCAATGCGGGGCTCAAACTCATGAACTGTGAGATCATGACCTGAGCCCAAGTCAGACACTTAACCAACTGAGCCACCAGGCACCCCCTGGAATCTTTCTAATGCAATCATTCCCAACTTATACCTCTGCTGAAAGATCTCTAATTGTTCCTCACATTCAATAAAAATGACTTCACATTGGCATTTAAGGTCTTTTACAACATGGTCGCTACCTACTTATCTTGCCTCACCTCCAGCCCGTGTCCAATATTTAAATAGAGAGCTGACTGAGCCATTGAATTGAACAATCGGAGGGCACCACTGATAGGAACCTCAGTGTGTGAATATTACACTGTGGTGTTATATAATGCGGACGAAAATGTCACATACACTTCTACCCCCAGTCCTTTGTCTACTCTGGACCTCCCCTTCCTTCTACTTCCTCTCTGTCTTCATATTCCCTTAATTTGGCCAACTCCAGCCTGGTGTCCTCTCTCTGTGAAGGTTTCTCTCATCTTCCCTAGTCTTTAGCCCAGAGACCAGTGGTAACTGATTGCAGAAATCATTCTTTGGCATCTACCCTTCGTCAGGCACTTGTTTCAATGAGGTCATTCGTCATGTGTGTGATCTACTTCTGGGAGCAGAATAAACATTCCTAGATATCAGGAAGTTATGTGCAGTTACTCTGAAGGTATGTGTAGCTTCATTGTTCATTGATAATGATGCTTATGATGACAGTTTCCAGTGTTTTTCTCATAAGCTCTAAACAAGAATCTTTATTTATTTTTTTGTAATGTCTGGGCAGAAATATTTTAAGAAAGAGAATGCATAACTTATTCCTCACAACCGTACATTCCCTTTCTCTTGATTCTTAACGTCTAATTTTATATTCCAATAAATTGACTCATATCAGTCATAAAACACATGGGAATATCAGCAAGCCAGCTTAGGGCCGTGGAAATATCCCTATAGCAATACACCCTGTGGTCTAGCTCTATGTTGAACTCTGTTGAAGTTTTCTCCTCCCTTGTAGGGGCAGTGCACTGCCTCTCCACTCTCCTGATTCTCTTTCCATCTCTCCCCACCTTCATCTCCTTGTGTGGGTGGTCATCCTCATTTTGTATCTTACCCCCAGATCTTTCCTTTGGCCCTCCTCTTTTCTCACTCCACTTGCCCAAGGAGGGTGGTTCACACGCCTGTCTCCAATAGAGATACCTTTCTTAAGTCCCAGACACACCCTCTACTGCCAGCTAGAAACTTCTTCCTGGATGTTCTTTAGACACCGCAAACTCAACACCTTCCACTTTCTCCCCTCCTCTGCCTTTGTCTTTGTTAATGGCATGACCATCCTCTCGAGCGGAAAGTTGAGATCATCATTCTCATCTCCCAATGTTTTACTCCCCAACTCCAGTCTTGGTCTCCTGTCGGTTTTATCTCTTAAATATTTTTTTTTCTCCATCCAAATACTGCTGTTGTGTCTGGGTTCCAGGCCTTTGTATTCATCAGGATGATTAACACTATTGGCTATAAGCTGTTGAGCTTGGAAATCTTCGTGGCTTAAAATAAAGGCTCATTGTTGTGGACTTACACAGATATGACACAGGGTGCTTGATCTCCAGAGAGGCTCTCATCCCTGTGGTGGTTCAAGATCCATTCCACTTCCATCTTGCGACTCTGCCATCTCAACACCTGCCTTGTGATCTCTGATGAAAGAGAAGAGAAAGAAGGGGGACAGACTGGATCTTTATCGCCTTCAGCAGGAAGTGACAGAAATTAGAAGTGGAAGCAGAAGTGGCAGACCATTGGCCAGAACCAGCACATAATCTAACCAAACTGGGAGAAGGGCAGAAAAATATGGAGACACATGGAATATTTGGTGACCACCCAGTATCTGCCACACTATCTTCCTCTCCCACCTAGACTCCTACCACTTTTCCTAAGTAGTTTCTCTAGTTTCAGTTTTCTGTTCTACTCTACCCATATACTTTCACTAGAGAGGTTTTGTATGTATGTGTGTGTGTGTGTTGGTACATCGGAAAATTCATCATGTCACTTCCATTCAGAATCTATCAATGGCTCTCCACTCTTCATGGAATAAAATTTATAGTCCCACAAAAATTTGGCTTCAAGCTACTTTTTCAACTATACCTCCACATCTACAAACCCTTAGCTAGAACCACACCAGACAAAATATTCCCTGAACATTCTGTTCATCTCTCACTTTTATGTCTCAGTGCATATGGTACCTTCTTTCTGGAATATATGGAAAATGTAATTTAAATGTGTTTTGACTTTGCTCTGAATTGTTATGTTAATGCAAACATTGGATGTGGATCTATACAGAAAAAAAAAATATATGTGTGTGTAAACAAACCCAATTCTCATAGTTTCCCTTATCTTAGGAAAACAGACCTAGTGCTTAGTTTACTTCTTTACTCCTTAAATTAAGAATGTAACCACACTTGGCTACAATTCCTACTCTATGTATACTCAAATCCCTCAAAAAACCAGTGGTGAATGATGCTGTTTCTTTGAAGACAGGTTCCAGATCCCTAATGAGACTATTAGAGGAAAATTTGGAGACACTTAACAGCTGATGAATTTCATATAAGAACTGGAGTATTTCCCTTCTGATCCAATCTATGACCACACCAGCCAGCTTTTTCTGCCAGGAATTACCCTTGGGACCAGGTTTATATCTGGACATAGAGGAAGATGAGATCTTTGCTGCTGACAGCCTAAGCCGCTAGGAGCTATGATTATTCAAACACAGAATAAGGAAAGTTCCCTTGGGAAGCCAGACTGCTTTAGCAATGGACCAAGGAATTATTGAGAAGGCAGTGTAGCCTAGTGGAAGCAACCAGGGGTCTGAAGACAGACACATCCAAGGTCAAATCTGCTAAGAAGTCCTGTGAACTCTGGACTTTACTTAACCCACTAAACTGAAGGTTCTTCCTGTACCTCTTTTTCAGGAACGGGATGGTGATTCCATAAAACAAAGAAAACATAGCAGATTAATTTTTGAGATTTTCATTTGTATCTTGTCCCTGCATCTCCTCCTACACACATACACACTCACAATCCAATCTTTGCGTTTCCTTAAGTCAATGACTTTTCATTGCTTGGAGAACTTTTTGTCTCAGTAGAAACACTCCATCTTTCATTGCTGAAGTTCCCAGAGGAGATGCCACTACAGGAGAGGAGAATGACAGGAAGGCATAGAAGGCTGGAGGCTGGAAAATGAAAAGAGAAATCATGGACGTTCATGTGGCAGTGCCCTGGAGAGGCAGTAAGATGTCAGAGGGTGTCCAAAGGAAAGCCATACAAAACATAGAAGGGCTGTTAGCCACCCCAAACATTCCTGGACCCCAGGCATATTTCCTGGAAACTGGAGGTCCTAGGGGCAACCAGTGTAGTCTGAAGAATGAGGGCTGGAGGCCTCTTTTACTACACACACTATCAATAACCATAGTAATGGCTGAGAATGAATTTCCCTACCAGGATGGTAGGCTGGGAACCTAATTTCAAGTGATCTGAAGAAACTCCTGAAACTACTGAAATCAATCCTACTGGTAAGTCTTCAGTAGATGTTCCCACCTCTCCTCCTCTCCATCACCTTTCTCCTGCTGCTCTGGACATGAGGGCAAGTACTCAGGTGGTCTGCCCACACCACCGCATTAGCCCAGACCTATTCTCCTGGAATGAAAGTTCTTATCACAGACAAAATCCTTCTATCAATATCACAGTGAAAGCTTATCGTGCAAAATTCCTAAGACAGCACACAACTCAAAAATCTCAGAAAGATAAGAGGATAAAAATGCACAACCATTCCCAGGTTCAGTATTTCAGAGAACGTGGCTTGATTCTCGGGAGGGGAGACTTAAGTCTCTGTTCACTCACTTGGGCATTTTGCCCATGGCTTGTCTTCAAGGCAGCTGTCCTGAAGGCAAGACTTGGGGGAGATGGGCAGAGTGGCCACCAAGCTGTCTTTACTTGCATTGTCCATTTCAGTTCCAGATCAGAAGTCAGCAAACTCTGGTCTGTTAACCAACTGCAGGCAGGTGACATGTTCTGTGACTAAAACTGATTGGAGCACAACCATGCTCATTTGTGCGCCTATTGCCTATGCTTTCGCAACATGACGTAGACGGCAGGGTTGAATAGTTGCAGTGGAGGTTGTGTGGCCTACAAGACAAGAAATATTTACTACCTGGCCCTTTACTGAGAAAACCTGCTGACTCCTGTTCTAGGTTGTGAATGTAGTGGGACTGGTCATGCAGATGGCGCAAGGCGGCCCGACAACTGTGCAGGTGTTATCACTGTTTACCACTTTTGAAGTAGGACATGTTTCAGTGTGGGAGGACCCCAGAAGTGTCCCTCTCTATCCCTCGCCATTACACCCACCTCTAGGCCCTGTGCCCTCTTAATCTTAAGCTCATTCCCATGGAGTCCTTCTTTAACTCAACCCACGTTGTCTGCACACACACTATGTGCCAGGTCCTATTAGATGCAGTTGACATTGAGGTAGGTAAGCATCGGGGTGGCCCTTCTTCAAGGAGCCCATAATGGACTATCAGGAGATAAACATCAGAGAGATAAAACATTTGTGATGCTTCTGGGCATTGAGTCACATGACTGCAAAGCATTAGCCTGGAAGGTCTACATTAGTATGCTCTCAACCTAGGATGGAGAGCAACTTTAGAATAGAAAGTTCCTCAACAGGAGCTGACAATTCTTTCCTAATGTAGATGATGCCAAGAGAAGAAAATAGACCTCCTGTTCCTTTGTCCAGTGTTCTCACTCCCGTATATTTCTTGTTGTGACAGGAACAGATATGAAGAGGTTCCATTCACATTTAGGCTGGGTGGAGAAGACTTTATGAATTTCAAGTGTGGCCAAAGAGACTTCTGCCCAGGACAGGTCTGCCTTACACCCGTTAGCCCACATCATTATTTTTAATTGTGCTTCCATTTACTCCTCAAAGAGTTCTGACTTGAATATGTTAAATTGCATGGTCACTTTATTATAACCTTCAGCCTTGCCACCTATATGGTATTAGTCATACAAAATTTTCTCCTTAACCAGCTCAAAATTTCATTTGGGTCATCCAAGTGCACCCATACCAAGTGAAATACCTAACAGTTCTCTCTTTCCCAAAGAAAGTCACACTCTATTTGCCTCATTGATTGCAAGGTTTAATTATCAAATAAATCCCCAAATGCCTAAAATAATCCCTGGCATATAGGAGAGAAGAGTTAATTTCATAATATATGAGACTATTTATTAGTGTTAATTGATAAAATGAAGACCCAAGAAAACTGTCTTTAAGGTCTGTAGTTAATAAATTAGAGGAGCAAAGCCTCCCTTGGGAAGACTTGTCTGACCTTCTCAGTCCCACCTCCCTTACTGCCCCCAGCATCCTTGCACACAAGTCTTTTAAGGCTTGTCACATTTGACTAACTTTCTTGTTTCTCGTTTGTCTCCCCTGCCCAACTTTGAACTTCTAGTTAGCTGTAAGAACCCCAGGAGTTAGTACAGTGTCTCACTCAAAGTAGGTTGATAGGAATGCCTGTATAAAATATTTAGCCCATTGACAAATGATTGAGATATGAAGAGTAATGTTTCCAAAAAATCACAGGAAAATAAGCCCCATCACTGACATTATGATTATTCCTTAACTTTTTTGTCCAATGGATAGTATGTGCCCCTGGTAAAGTCACTTTAATAGAGTCCTGCTCTAGAGACACTGTGTGAAGGGGCAACTAGACCACGTTCTGAATCAGCCACGTTCTGCTTGCAGGAAAAGAATCAGACCTAATTTCCCTTTAGAAAGGAAAATGGTACCAATCAACTGATCCCTGGTTATTAAGTAGACAGGATGAGGTAAAGAACTAAGTGGTGAAAGTTGAATTGCAGCTACTTGGCCGGCTGCTATCAGCCCCTCCCCACCCAAGCCCAGCTGTGTCACTACACATTTTCCAAATAAGAGCCATAGAGGCAACAGGTCTCATCTGGGCATCAAGGAGGGTTCCTTAGTAGCAGTGAGTGTGAGACATTTGGCTGTCTCCTGTGAACAAGCATCATGGAATATAAACTGGGAGCCAACAGCCTTTCCACTCCTGAAGCAAAGAGAAGAAACACTGTCAGACCAGAGAATTTGCTGGAGGAACCCAAGACAGGGTTGGCACATGTCCTACCAAAGGCACATAGCACAGAGAATGGATTCACTTCTAGGATGCCTTTTTAACTAGAACCAGCTGTTGATAGAAGAAATATGATCCTTCCAGCTTTCATTAATAGAAAGGTGGTCAGAGCTGAAAAGAATTTTACTAGATACTCAGAATGGGTAGAGGCAAAATGCAAATTATTACAAAGAACATTATGCAGACAGAGGTAATTTTCAGAACTGGGGCAGGGAGGGAAGGAACCCCTTTTCCCTAAGAAGACTACTGGGAAACTGTGAAATAAAATTGTAAATTTAAAGGAAGTATTAAATCGGAAGAGACCAGAGAGGGGCATTCTCCTGTATACCGACTGGTGTAACAAAACAAAGGCATAAGGTAAATGATTCCTCCCAGGTGCATATAACGTTTGACTACATACATGACAATCAGCCTACCACAAAGCCCAAAAGCATTTGTTGCATTCGTGGTTGAAGGTTAACATGCCCACTTTTCAAACTACAGTATTTATTAGACTAGGCTCAATAACAATTAGGAAAAAAATGTGGTTTAAGCAAGTTAGAATTTTCTCTGTCTTGGTCACATAGAAGGAAGGACCTACGTGGCATTCTAGGGCTGACATGGTGATTCTGCTCCACAAAAATTCCTTAGGGATCCAGGAGCCTTCCAGCTCACCTTTCTGCCATTTTTAGTATAGGGTTCCTGTCCTCATCATCTGAGGTGGCAGCTAGAGCCATGTTCCTAGCAGCAGGATGAGGGACAAGAAAAACAAACCCTTGTCATTGTCCAGGTCTAGGCTAGGATTCTGTGTGCTCTGTCAGGGGCCAACCCCAAGCAATTACCAGATGGTAACCGGTGGGCCTCAAATGGCAAAGCTGTCCTTGCCATGCCAGACTCTGAGCACAGAAGTGCCTCACACTTCTCTGGAGGGAGGTGTAAGCAAGGACTCAGCCTCCCTGCCTCCACCCACCTTCCTGGACCAGGTGGGCAGTGCTCAACCTCATACCCGCTTCATAGTCCCGGGTGCCTCCACTGAGAGACCTCCTTGTCTGGACCTCATTGAGGCACTTCCCATACGTCTTTAGGAGACCTCATTATCAGCCAGCTGCCTTGGCGAAAGTGTTTTCCCCATAAGGACTCAGTACCTTTTGATCCCAGTCTTTCCCCTTGAGCCTTTGCTCCCATAAAAAAGCAAGAGGCATTTGTTTGGGGCTGCAGGGCAGTGTGACGATTCGCTCGTCTGCACTGCGTGCCATCTGACCCTCACTGCTGCGGTTCCAGGGAGGAAAGCAAACACTGAGGAACTGGTGTCTTTCCTTTTCTCCTCTTGTCTGCATGGTTGCAGTAAGTGGATTGATTGTTACTTCCGATATGGCTCCTCATCTTAACTGAACATTTTGACACCTGGCAGCATCAGTTATGCACCTGATGTCTCTCAAGGAAAGTTCCCAAGACTCCCTTACCACTAGTTTTCTTAATCCCAATGGCCAGAGCTTAGTCACATGGACATAGCCCGTTATCAGGGAGGCTGAAAAACGTATTCTATCGCCATTACTATGGGAAAAGACCATCAAATATATTGAGAGGGAAGCGGCAGTCTTTGCCACATCTTTGTATGTTATTGATTTATAGGAGTAGGTGCAGAGAAATGCCACATGACCTCACTTATATGTGGACTCTGAAAACAAAAAGCAAAGTCATAGATACAGGGAATGGATTGGTAGTTGCCAGGGATGGGGAGTTGGGGGTGGGCAAAGTGGGTGAAGGTGCTCAAAAGGCACAAACTTCGAGGACTAAGACGAATGAGTCCTGGGGATGCCGTGCATAGCCTGGCAGTCATAGTTAACAATACCCTGTTCTGTATCTGCAAGTTGCTAAGAGAGTTGATCTTAAAAGTTCTCGTTATAAGAATAAAAGTTGTCACTGTATGATGATGGGTGGTTAATTAAACTTATAGCTGTAATCATTTCACAATGTATAACTATATTGAATCATTACAGTGTACATGTAAAACTAATCCAGCGTTATGTTTTGATTATAGAAAAAAAGAAAAAAAGGAGAAAAGTAGATACAATTATGGGCACAGCATCGTAAGGAGACCAGGGTTTAAGACTGTGCTACCGACTGAGTCACATTGACGTTGGTGAGCTCTCTGTATCCATCCCATATAACCAAATGGGAAACTTCGCCTTTAGGTTGCCTCTAAAGCAGTCTAGGGTCCTATATTGCCACTTATTTCCTTACTCATACTATTTTAAAGACGCGACTGAAGCACTGTAAAGGTTTGCCACTCAAGTCTCATTTACGTGGATGAGAACCAGGAATAGGACTCGCCATGGGGAAGACCCCTGTTAGAGTTTTGTTTTGTTTCTTCCACTTTTGAGCTTCTGTCAAGGTTTTTAAGCTATTTATTTGCCTGATTGCTTACCTTAGAAGAGCGGCATTCACCTTGATATTGTAACTGAATGCCTTTTGGTTAAAGAGGGAGCAAAACAGATCGCCAATGCTGAGACAACGCAGTGCTGAACCCTAAAATGACTACGGGAGATACGGAACTTGGACTTCAAAAGACACAGATGGCAAACCAAATACAGAGAATGTAGCCGTTAAAGAGAATAATTCATTAAGTAAGCAAAGACGGGCGGATGATGTGAAAACCTTCTAATCCACAGAATACTATGAAATCATTTCCGGAAGGAGTTCTCAAATTTAAAATTGATTTGTGAACTTTAGCTAGACAAGATGTTAATTCAAATGACATGAAAGGCCATTCCACCATTCAGACATGTGCCTTGAATTATCCTCTGCGACCGCCATCCTTCAAGCAAAAAGTTTTGGTAGGGCTTACTGCAGATGTTTGTCTACAATTTTCTATTCTTCTGTGAATGAAAAGGAAGGCTGTGATTTTTAAAGTCACGTTTCATAAGTGAAATGTCAGGGAATATGTTTGCAGACAAACTTCAAATGCATCCCATTGATCTTCGATGATTTAAAAATTATGTCTGTTAAAAATCCAATGTAAAATTTGTAGTTCATTAATTTTCATTCTGCTAGGGTTTTTTAAGTGTATTTTGTTTTAAATTCTTTTCCAGTTATTAAAGCATATTCTATATTCATCAGGTACCCATAATCTTGTCATATTGGGCAAGTCATAGAACTGAGCCTCAGTTTCCTTATCTGTAACACAAAGGGGATTTTACCAGACCAGTGAGTCTCAGCGAGGGAGTATAGCGACACATCCAGGTACAATGGATATACTTACGCATCCTTCACCTTAGGCACATCTCGATTCAGGTTAAGAATCATACATAAGGTGTGATGAATAAGGCCCCTTGTAATCAGACCCACTGTGTGAACAACCCCATGTTATATGAAGATGCTTTATTACAATTTTGTCTGACCATTTCTCCTCTTGTATTTAATTATTATTTATTGAGTGCTTATTATATGACAAGTTCTCTGTGAAACAATGGGAATACAGTGGTGAATAACAGAGATATACTCCTTACTCATTTCAGAGACTATTCTTTTTTTAAGTTTATTTATTGATTTTTGAGAGAGACAGAGAGCCGGGGAGGGGCAGAGAGAGAGGGAGACAGAGAATCCCCAGCAGGCTCCGCACCATCAGCACTGAGCCCAACGCGGACTCATGAACTCTGAGCCAAAACCAAGAGGCTGATGCTTAACTGACTGAGCCACCCAGGCGCCCCCAGAGACTATTTTTCCTGGGTCCTTCGTACCTTCTGCCTTGCAAACAGAACTTTGGTTCTGTTAAAAACTAGGGGAAAAGCTTACATTTTTCTAGCTTCCGTGCAGCTGGAAGTCTCGATCTTACAACTTCTTCAGAACAATAAGACACAAGCAGAAGTCTGCTAATTTTGACTGTTATAAGAAATTATTACCATGCCTTCTTCCTTCTTCTGTTTTCTTCCTCGTACCTGGAATGTAGGCATAATGGCTAGAGGTGGAACACCCATCACTCACCCAGAAGGAAAAAGCCAAGAAGATTGCAGTAGCCTCAGCCTGGGTATTGTTCAGCTACTGGACAAATACCAGCATACCCATGGACTTTTCATTACTCAGAAAAAATGAACTTCTCTTCTGTTTCAGCCACTGTTGTTTAAATTTTCTGTTACATGAGGCCAAACTCAATCCATATATACTCTTTTAAGAGCCCTTAGTGTCTACTGGGAGATATATATATACATAAATAGGCAATTAGCATGTGGTAAATGGTATAGGACAGAAAGATCAGGGTGCTGTGAAAAGACATATAGAGGCACCTAACTGAGAGTTGGGGAGCTGGCACAATTTTCTTCTGTGGGAGTAGAAGTTAGCGGTGTGAAAAAAGTCATGCCCCATGCTGAAGGAACAGCATGAGCAAAGTGTGGGGATGAAAAGGAATATGGCTTCTTCAAGAAGTGAAAGGCAGTTTCCTATGGCTGTGGCATAAAATTTGAGATGAAGAATGAGACTAGAGATAGAATAGGGGTCTGAGCATAAGAGGTTTTTAAAATACATTAAGATGGGGCACCTGCGTGGCTCAGTTGGTTGAACATCTGACTTTGGCTCAGTCATGAGCTCACGGTTCATGAGTTCAAGCCCCACATTGGGCTCTCTGCTGTCAGCACAGAGCCTGCTTCGAACCCTGTCTCTCCTTCTCTGCCCCTCCCTCTCTCTCTCTCAAAAATAAATAAATATTTAAAAAATAAATGAATAAAATAAAATACATTAAGAAATAAGAGAGAAAATTGACTTTCAGCAAGACAGTGTGAAGAGTTCTGCTGGTTCACTACCCGGTGAAATCAGTAAAAATTATATTAAAAATCAAGCCTCTGGAAATGATTGTAAGGGCAAACAATGAATGAAGAAACAACTATTCAAGAAAATCTATGAAAATTCCATAAAGGCAAAAGTCTATTGTATATGAACCAGGACTGGTCCCTTCCTCTACCCTCTGCCCCCAACTTGTTGAGGGGGAGATCTACCACAAACTGCTGCAGTTAAGAACTCAAGACTCCCTCTACTTTCGGCTGCTGGTCAGAGGGCTTTCCTTCCACAAGAAGCAGGACTTTAGCAGTTGTCTCGTGAGCCTAGATGCCTATTCCTCAGGGTCTCAATGCCCAATCACCTTTGCCCAGCTTCTGGGAAGGTGGCCTCATGCTGGGAGAGGCAAACCGAGTGAACCTCAGGCTGTGACCAGACCCCACTGATCATTTAGTCCCTAGAGTGGTGATGTCACTAGGAAAGAAGCTTGTGATTATTCCCATCCCCAGCGCTAGATCTCTGGCTCCGAGATTTTCCTGGCAGTAAAAGCAGGCAATAAGACACATAGCTCTTAACCTCCTCCAAAAGAACTGAAAAAGCGAAATTTGCAAAAGAGCACAGAGAAGTTCAAACCTAAGGGCACTCTCAAGAACAATGGAGGTTGTGGTGGAAAGCACTCAAGATTTGTGGATTTAATGAGATACAGCCCAGCTGGTAGGCTGGTTAGTTTGTCTGGGAAAACTGGGAAGTAAGGCAGTTGGGGGGATGCCTAGAGTCAGAACAAGTCTCTAACGGGGACCTTGGAAATTCTGCCTTCAAAGGAGCTAGAATTTGATTGACTTGGTTTGCAGAGCAATTTATGCCCCACCTAGGGTTTTGTTGAACACAATAGAGCAATCAGAAGGCAATTAGTGAAGTTTAACAGCTGGATGTGGTAAGGGAAAGAGAGAAAGAGAGCTCTAAAACTGTGCAGGCATTGGTTGAGCTTTCAATTTTTGATTTCGGCTCAGGTCATGATCTCATGGCTCCTTAGGTCAAGCCCCTTGTCAGACTCTGCACTGACAGCATGGGACCTGCTTGAGATTCTTCTTTCTGTCCTTCCCTCCGCTTCCCCCTCCCCTGCATTCTCTCAAAATAAATAAATAACCTTAAAAAAAAATCCAGCTTCCAACAAAAAATTACAAGGCATTCAAAGAAACAGGAAAGTAAGGCCCATACACTGGAATAAAAAGTAGGCATCAAAACTGCCTGGGAGAGCAAGATGTCAGGATCAACAGAAAAAATACCTTAAGATAGGCAGGATAAATATATTCATAGAATGGAAGGAAAGCATGAGAAAAGAAGTAGAGGAAGGTATGATGGTAACTCCACATCAGATAGAGAATATCAATAAAGATGTAGAAATTATTAAGAACTGAGTGGGTATTCGGTAGTTTAAAAGTACTAAAATAGGGGCACCTGGATGGCTCAGTCGGGTGAGTGTCCGACTTCGGCTCAGGTCATGATCTCGCGGTTTTGTGGGTTCGAGCCCCGTGTCGGGCTCTGTGCTGACAGCTCCGAGCCTGGAGGCTGCTTCGGATTCTGTGTCTCCCTCTCTCTCTGCCTTTCCCCCACGTGTGCTCTGTCTCTCTCAAAAATAAAAAAATAATAATAATAAAATAAAATAAAAAGTACTAAAATAAAGCAAATTCCCTAGAGAAGCTCAACAGTAGATTTGAAGTAGCAGAATAAAGAATTATAGAACTGGAATAGAGATCAATAGAAAGTATGCAAGTCAAAGAACAAAGAGAAAAAAGAAATAGAAGTGAAGGGAACACTTCCCAACCTCTTTTATGAAGACAGTATTATCCTGATACCAAAACCGGATGAAAACATCATAAGAAAACTACAGACCAGTATTTTTTATGATTACAGTTACAAAACTCCTCAAAAAATTGTCAAACTAAATATAAAAACATATAAAAATAATTAAATACCATGACCAAGTGAGATTTACCCAAGGAATGAAAGGTTTGTTCAACATCCAAACATCGATTAATATAATCCATTATATCTGTAACATAAAAAATGAAAATCATATTATCACCTCAGTAGACAAAGAAGAGGCATTTGATAAAACCCAACATATTTCTTGATAAAAAGTCCAACAAATTTAAAAGAGTGGGTCCTCAATCTGATAAAGCCCGTCTATGAAAAATTCACAGCTAACATTATACACAATGGTGAAGGATTGGATTGTTCTAAGATGAAAAACAAAACTATTTGCTCTTGGTGATTCTACTCAATAATGTACTGGCAGTCCTTGCCATGCAAATTAGGCAAGAAAAAGAAACAAAAGGTATCCAGATTGGAAAGAAGAAATAAAATTATCTCTATTCACAGATGACATAATCTTAAAATAGAAAATCCAAAAGAATCCACCAAAAAACTGCCACAACTAAAAAATCAGTTTAAGAAGGTTGTAGGATTAAGATCAATATGCAAAAAGTACTTGTAGTTCTAGTTGCAATGAATAATTCAAGAGTGAAATGGAGAAAACAAATCCATGGGGCACCTGGCTGGCTCAGTTGGTATAGCATGTGACTCTTGACCTTGGGGTTATGAATTTCAGCCCATGTTGGTGGTAAGGATTACTTAAAAAATAAACAAAAAAAGCCAAATTTATTCACAATAACATCAGGAATCACAAACGAAGTAAAAAAATTATACTCTTGAGAACAATTAAAACAGATGATGGGATGCCTGGGTGGCTCAGTCAGTTGGGTGTCCGACTTCAGCTCAGGTCATGATCTCACGGTTCATGGGTTTGAGCCCAGTGTCGGGCTCTATGCTGCTGGCTCAGAACCCGGAGCCTGTTTTAGATTCTGTGCCTCCCTCTCTCTCTGCCCCTTCCCACTTGTGCTCTGCCTCTCTTTCTCTCTCCCTCTCTCTCAAAATAAATAAATAAATAAATCATTAAGAAAACTATTAAAAAAAAAAAGATGAACATATGGGAAGGGGTGGGGGGAAAAGAAGAGAGAGAAACAAACCATAAGGGGCTCTCATTGATAGAGAACAAAGTGAGGGTTGGTGGAGGGATGGACTAGATGGGCGATGGGTGCTAAGGAGGGCACTTGTTGTAATGTGCACTGGGTATTGAATGTAAGTGATGAATCACTGGATTCTACCCCTGAAACCAATATTGCATTGTATGTTAACTAACTAAAATTTAAATAAATAAAAATAACAATAAATTTAAAAAATTTAAATCTAAATAAAAGGAAAAGATATCATGTTCATAGATTGGAAGACTTAAAATTGTTAAGATGTCAGTTATCCCTAAAGATATCTGTCGACTTAACACAAAATCTCTATCAGAATCTCTGTTGACTACTTTGTAGAAATTGAGAAGTTAATTCTAAAATTCATATGAAATTACAAGGGACCCAGAATAGCCAAAACAATCCTGAAAAAGAAGACAAAAGTAGGAGTATTCACACTGCCTGATTTCAAAACTTACTACAAAGCAATAGGACTCAAGACAGTGTAGTGGCACAAGAATAGACACATAGATCTGTGGAATAGAACTGAGCTTCCAGAAATCAACTCATACATCTACAGTCAACCGATTTTTGACACGGTTGCAAGACCATTTAACGGAGAAAGAAGTGTTTTCAACTATATGGATAGTTATCTATAAAAGAATGAAGTTAGGGGTTACCTGTCTGCCCCAGTCCCTGAAGCATGTGACTCTTGATCTTGGGGTTGTGAGTTTGAGTCTCACACTTGAGATACAGATAAACTTTAAAAATATTTTAAAAATAATAAAATAAAAGAATGACAGGGATTTTTACCTCACATCACATAAAAAAAAATCAACATAAAATGGATCAAAGATCTAAATGTAAAAGCCAAAGCTATCCGACACTTAGAAGAAAATACAGTGGTAAAACTTTATGACCTTGGATTTGGCAAAGGATTCTCATCTATAACACAAAAAGTGTGAGCCACAAAAGAAAAATATGTATAAATTTGACGTCATCAAATTGAAAGCTTTTGCATATCAAAAGACTATCAAGAAAGTGAAAAGGCAATTCACAGAATAGGAAGATATATTTGTAAATAATATATCTGTTACAGGTTTTGTATCTGGAATCATAAAGAGCTCTTCCAAGTCAGTAATAAAAGGGTAATCTAGTTAAAGATGAGCAAATGATCTGCATAGACATTTCTCCAAGGAATATATACAAATGGCCAATAAACGCATGAAAAGACGCTCAACACTGTGAGTTATCAGGGAACGGAAATCAGAATCACAGTGAAATACTACTCCACACCCTCTAGGATAGCTCCAATCAAAAAGTCATAATAACTAGCACTGACTAGGATGTAAAGAAACTGGAACTGTCATACATCGCGAGCGGGACCATAAAATGTTGCAATCACTTAGGAAAACAGTCTGGCATCCTTTAATTAAACTAGAGTTCCCGTATGACCTAGCAATTCGACCCCAAGGTGTGTAACCAAGAAAGTGAAAACATATGTCCATGCAAAAACTTGCATGCGAATGTTTACAACAGCATGTTTTATAATAGACAAAAGGTAGAAACAACCACTTCCCATCAATAGAATATATTTAAAAAAAAAAAAGTAAAACATCCATATAATGGAATATTATTATCTGCCCCTAAAAAAGAAAGAAACACTTCTATATGCTTCATCTCGGGTGAACTTTGAAATGTGAAGTAGAAGAAGGCAGTCACAAAAGTCCAAATAGTATATGATTCCATTCATATGAAATGTCCAAAATAAAGAAATACGTATGACAGAAAGTCAGTTAATGATTGCTTAGAGCTCAAGGGGAAGATAGATAGCGAGGAAAGGGCTAAAAGATACGAAAAGATTTCTTTTTGAGGTGATGAAACTATTGTAAAACTGCTTGTGGTTATGGTCGCACGTATCTGAAAATAAACTGCAAAACATGAAATTCTACCATGTAAATAGGCTAATTTTATGGTATGTGGATTATATCTCAACAGAGGCCTCTATTATTTTTTTTTTAAAGAAGAAAGACGGGGGCGCCTGGGTGGCTTGGTTGGTTGGGCGTCGGACTTCGCCTCAGGTCATGATCTCGCAGTCCGTGAGTTCGAGCCCCTGCATCCGGCTCTGTGCTGACTACTCAGAGCCTGGAGCCTGTTTCAGATTCTGTGTCTCCCTCTCTCTCTGCCCCTCCCCTGTTCATGCTCTGTCTCTCTCTGTCTCAAAAATAAATAAATGTTAAAAAAAATTAAAAAAAAAAAAGAAGAAAGACGAACTTCCCCCTCCATCCAATACCCAGTCCACCATTGGGTATGGTAGTATTTAAAGCAGTGGTGTTATTGTCCGGGTGTATTTCGGAAAGCTTACCCTAATTTTATACTCAGTTGGTTATCCTGTGTAGAACAGTGATCTCTAAATTTATTGTATTTATTGTTGACTCATAGGTGTAAAATATTTCTGGGCATCCTTCCCGAGAGTAAATGATTTCTTTATAAAAGTACATACTTACTCATATACTAATATGTTAGATCGAATATACAAAACACCAGTCTAACTTTTTAAAACCTGGAATTAAAAAAACGCAAGTTACAGTTCTAATAATATTCCCCGAACTGACGGATCATGTAGCCTCTCTGTGGGGAGGAAGTCTCTGACCGTGGAGACCACTAGAAGGCTGGAAGGAGAGAGCGCTGGCATGCGGCTTCAGGGATTCAGGAGAGCATGGGGAGGTCTGGGGTAGGGGTCATGGCACTGAGGATGGAGACAGGTGGGCAGGCTCAGGAGACACTCAGGGGAAAGAATCAATGAGACATGATGAGTGGTGGGGCTTGAGGGAGAAGGAGGGGTCAAGGTTACTGCTAAAGTTTCTGATATGAGCAAATTTATTAAAACAGGGAACTCCTGGTGCGTGCGCGTGCATGGGAACATGTACGCACACATGTGCCAGCTCAAAGGCGGGTTTGGAAGGCAAATACCCTCCCAGTCTCGGTTTCATTGGCTATAACAGGATAGAAGAAATGCAAGCAGAAGGGTCAAGACCTAAAATCAAAGCCTTCTACTGAAATGCAGATAAAACTGAGTTAAGGTGCTCACATGGAGGGGACAGTCAACGTGTGCTCGAGAGATCCAGCAGTAGCCACAGGTCATCGAAATGGATTGGAAAAAATGTGCCCTCCCAAGTTCCCACATCAGAAACTAGTTTTCCCGGCCTCCAGGGGCTTGCCCAGAGGAAGACAGAAGACCAATCAAAACAAGACAGAAACTGCAGCGGTCACCAATTAGGACCTTGAGTAATTGAATGTGGAGCGCAGGGAAAGGGCTGGTGTTCAGAGAGCGCAGATACTGAGCTATCAAGGTTGAGACAGTAAAACTTTGTAAGTATCTCTTGCTGTTGGTCAACGTTGGTCTCAGAGCCTGGGCTGGGCCTGGCTTTAAGTGAGAGGAGACAGCAGGACTTGGCCGAATTTGTCACGGAAATAAATGCTCTAAGAGTTTTCTACAACATATTTCACTTAAAGAGATTTCCCGAGGAAAAAAAAATGAAACTTCCTTAAGGTCGCTAAAACCCACTTAGCATCCTAATGAAAAAAATGTTCTTAGTATTGTTCCTGGTAGCATCCATTTCCTAGAAAAGTTAACACAAATCTCAGTGAAAACCAAGAGTGCAGTGGGATTTACCACCGAAAGGACTGATTTCATTGCATCAGGAATAGGTCTCATTACAGAGATGCTGCTCAGCCCTGGGAGACCCCAGTGCCTTTTCTCAGGCGTACGGAAAAGATGACCTAGAGTGGGCAAATCTTGTCATCAAGGCCATAGGGCAACAAGTCCAGGAAGAATCTCACTGAATGTTCGGTGTGATGTCAGCTCCAAGAAGGAGATTGTGTAAGGGAATCCCCCAAATCCTGACTACGAGGTTTCAAAGAAGAAACTGAAGAATTCAAAGGTTGCAGTTCTGGTGTGTGTGTCAAACTGGAATAAATCTGACTCCCCAAAAGTTTAGGGTGTTGTGGAGGCTTTCTGCATTTTGATATGTTATGTACCATTACCAAAGGTGACATTCAGTAATTTGGAAGCCAAAATGTGGGATAAAAAAATTCTCCATTAACATCTTCATATCTTATGAAATATGTTTGGGAAATTAAAAAAAAATTAATGTTTATTTATTTGTGAGAGACAGAGAGAGAGCAAGAGGTGGGGGGCGCAGGTAGGGAGAGGGAGACACAGAATCGGAAGCAGGCTCCAGGCCTCGAGCTGTCAGCACAGGGCCCGACAAGGGGCTTGAACTCACAAACCCAGAGATCATGATCTGAGCTGAAGTTGGGCACTCACCCGACTGAGCCACCTAGGTGCCCCTGTTTAGGAAATTTTTAAATGTTGGATGTTGGGGCACCAGTTGGTGATTTCAGTTCAGGTCATGATCTCACAGTTTGTGAGTTCGAGCCCCACCTTGGGCTCTGTGCTGACAGCACAGAGCCTGCTTGGAATTCTGTCTTTCTCTCTCTCTCTCTCTCTCTGTCCCCTACCCCATGTTCTCTCTCTTCATCAAAAATAAATAAACATTAAAAAAATGAAAAATAAATAAAATGTAGGAGGCACTCTGAGGAAATGGAGAACCATTGATTTAAATGTTGCTCAAGTTCTCCAGGGTTTTGAGGCATCCATTCATTGTAGAGTAACATGTTTCACACATTTAAAAAAAATTTTATGTTTATTTTTGAGAGACAGAGAGAGACAGAGTGTGAGTGGGGAAGGGACAGAGAGACAGGGGGACATAGAATCCCAAGCAGGCTCCAGGTTCCAAGCTGTCAGCACAGAGCCCTACACGGGGCTCAAACTCACAGACCGTGAGATCATGACCTGAGCCAAAACCGAGAGTTGGAGGCTTAATCGACTGAGCCAATAGGCACCCCTCACTCATTTAAAAAATGACTAGCATGACACAAAAAATGTCAGCATGACATCTGTAAAACGTGTGCCTTGTTACCACATGGCAAGGCACTAGGACTTCTTTCAGAATAATAGTGAAACGTGATGGAAATAAAGGAAAATAATGACTGCCCACTCATGATTGGTATGTTCAAAAGTCCAGAGTAGCGTCATGCATATAGGGTACACAGCCCTCAAGATAGTACTTCCTGCTTTCTAACATAACCCCATTCAGGGACGCCTGGGGTGGCTCAGTGGGTAAAGCCTCCGACTCTTGGTTTCTGCTCAGGTCATGACCCCACGGTTCGTGAGTTTGAGCCCCCAGTCAGGGTCTGTGCGGACAGCACGGAGCCTGCTTGGGATTCTCTCCCTTTCCCTGCCCCTCCTCAACTCACATGCTCTCTCTCTGTCTCGCTCTCTCAAAATAAATGAACTTAAAAGAAAAAAGAAGGAAAGAAATTCCCATTCAATACGGAACTAAGGAGCCAGAACACGTGGAAACCTCCGAGACCTTGTCGTTAGAAGCTACTGACTGCTTCAGAATGGAAGGGAAAACCTTCTGGGGACCCTGTGACTGAGACATGGGGATGAAGTGGGCTGGTGGCTCCACTCCCTCTGTGCCAAGCTGCAAGGCAGAAATCTGCTAGGAGGCTTCCAAAGCCACAGGAAGGAGTGTGCAGGTTCGGGAGTTACCCTCACAGAAATCCCTGCCAAGGCCTCCAACCTTGGGACGTGGGGACTGACTGGGAACATCTTCTCTCTGGTTCTGAAAAACGAAGGGACAGAAAATGGTTCACTCCACCTGTGGGAGAAGCAGCCTGGGTCTTCAGAAACAAAATATTAGTTTCTTCCCTCTGAGGCAGACCGCTAGCTATTTATTCTCATTATATAAATAAAAACAAATAAAGACATGTTGTGTATGAACAATACAATTAATAAAGTAGAACTAATATACTTATAACTCATTCTAGATCATAGAACAGGGAGTATGCCTTATTCCCCAGAGTCAATATGCTGTTTACAAAAATCTATACCATATTAGGCCTCAAGAAAGATGAGTGAAGTTTTACAAGCATGTATTTTGTCTAACAATGGATTATATAATACACATACATACAAATACAAATGCATAACAATGAAACAATTATTTAATTCTAATAACTGTGAAACAAATGAGTTTTAGAGATCAATAGGGCAAGAGTATAAACAACACAATAACTGAATATTTGGGAAAAAAATTCTAATTTAAAGCTTACACATAGGAGTGCCTGGGTGGCTCAGTGGGTTGAGCATTGGGCTTTGGCTCAGGTCATGATCTCGCAGTTTGTGAGTTCGAGCCCCACATCGGGCTCTATGCTGACAGCTCAGAGCCTGGAGCCTGCTTCGGATTCTGTGTCTTCCCCTCTCTCTCCCTCCCCTGCTTGCGTTCTGTCTCTTTCTCTCTCTCTCAAAAATAAATAAACATTAAAAAATAAATAAAGCTTATAGATAAAAATTGATGAGGAATTACCACAGCATAACTCTATGGGTATGTTTATTTTCAAGAAGCAGAAGAAGAAGGAGAAAGAGGAGGAGGAGGAGGAGAGGAGAAAGGGGAGGAGGAAAATTAAGAAAAAATAAGAAATTATCTACTTAGGGAAAAAATGTTAGGGAAAGGGAAAATCTTAGGGAAAAAAATCCCAAAGCTAAATAGAAGGAAAGATTTTCTGTAAAGACAAAACCAAATAGTTAAAAATCATAAGAAGAATAAAATTAAGAAATACAGCTAAGATTCTTTTCATTCTAAACACTAATAAAAAAAAAAAACACCCATAACCTTCTGGTGAGTACACTGTTTATCAGTAAATTAGAAATGAGAAAGTACATAGATTAACCATATTAAAGAGAAAAATACAATTCTAATCACAACTGTCTAATATGTTCAAAAACTTCCAGTGTTTTTCTTCAAGAATTACAAAGCCAGAATTTACACACAAGTAGTTCAACACTGAAGAGACCTGCTGAGGAAGTCTTGGGGACAGATGCTGAAGAATTTAAACCTGTTCAGGTCCATTCACACCTGAAACAGAAACACAAAATTGGCAAATAAGTAAGTCTAGGCTAGAAAATCTAAACCAAAACTAGGAACTCAAATGCAGATGTGCATTAAAGGATTTTACTCCAGCAAAGCCAGGCAGCCCTGAATAGGCATACAAAGTTTCAGTTGTAAACAGATACACTTGATATGCTTAATAACTGAGTCCAGGTATAGAAAGCAAAACCTGAGAGAGATACAAGGAAGAACTGACAGGAGCTCAAATGTAGACAAAGATTTTTTTTTTCTTTTTTCTTCTTCTTTTTCTTTTCTTTCTTTTTTTAAATTTTTTTTTATTTATTTATTTATTTATTTATTTATTTATTCATTTATGTATTTATTTATTTATTTATTTATTTATTTATTTATTTTGAGAGGCAAGAGAGCAGGGCAAGGGCAAAGAGAGAGGAGGGGAGGGGACAGAGGATCCCAAGCGGACTCCATGCTGATAGCAGAGAGCCGGATGCGGGGCTGGAACTCATGAATCATGAGATCATGACCTGAGCTGAAGTCAGACACTTAACCGACTGAGCCACCCAGGTGCCACTAGACAAAGATTTTTAATGTTCCTCTCTCAGCTTTTGGCATATCAGATCATCCAAAATAAAGGAAGATGTAAAGAATGGCAAAGTTATAATTAATAAGGTTGAATTAGACAAAACAGATCTTTGTCTTATTTTAAAACATTTCTTCTGTATTTACTAGTAGTATCTTTTCAGATGATAGTGGAATTGGCTGTCATATTTTAATGTTTATTTATTTTTGAGAGAGAAAGAGACAGAATGTGAGTAGGTTAGGGGCAGAGAGAGAGACACACACAGAATCCCAAGCAGGCTCTAGGCTCTGAGCTGTCAGCCCAGAGCCTGACATGGGGCTCGATCTCACAAGCTATGAGATCATGACCTGAGCTGAAGTCGGATGCTCAACCGACTGAGCCACCCAGGAGCCCCGGCTGTCATATTTTAATTGTAAATCCTGTTGTGATTTCTATTGAATCAAACTTATAGATTATTTGGGGGAAGTTAAATATCTTTATGTTCAAAACATTCAGAACCATGGACTAAATTTCCATTTATTTAAATTGTTCTTTATGATCTTATAAGTTTTTATAAGTCTTGAACATTTTACATATACTTGTAATACTTTACGGTTTTTACTGTTTTATAAAAGCGTTCTTTTTATTATAGAGAATAATATATATTATTTCCTATTGGCTTTTGCTATTAATAAATTTCTTGTATGGATAAATAAGTAACTAAACAAACAAAGTTATTCTAAAAGAGGAACCAAGGTATTCACATATTCCTATATATTTAAAACTGTTCCGAAAAAGAGGTTTAAAAAGACACTCTTTAGGGGAAAAAAAAGGAATGAAGGGGTTTTCAATCAATTTTTTGCTTTAATGATATGTAAGACTTTATTATTCTGTCAGTGTTGCACATTTTATTAATTTTTAAAATGAACAACTAAATCAGTTGTCTAAATCTATTAACGTAATATCTAGGTATTTTGTTAAACTTGTCTAGGTATTTTGTCAAACAGGCCAAACATAGGTGCTTCAGTGAGTTATTTTCTCATTGTTTTATAGCATTTCTGTATATATTCTAAATGTGCTTTGTCTATATTTATGTAAACAGTATCAATTAAACTTGTTGCAAAAATGTCCCTGTTTGCAACCTGTTTTTTCACTCTTAAGTCTTTAGTTAAATATCAGTTATTGTGGTGAAGTTGATCAATCTTTATCTCTTATGGTTTAAAATGGAGTTTTTTCTTTAAGAAATACCTCTCTATTTGATAAAGGTCTTAAGGAAGTGCTCACATGTTTTTTCCTAAACATGTTTCACTGTTGCCTTTTACCCAAGTATCTAAAGAACCTGGAATTGTCTTTTGGGTGTCGTGCCAGACACAAGTCCAATTTATTTCATGTACAACAATGTTCATTCCAGGGCGCCTGGGTGGTTCAGTTGGTTGAGTGTCCGACTCTTGATTTGTGCTCAAGTCATGATCTCAGGGCTATGGGATGGAGCCCTGGGCTCCACACAGAACATGGAGCCTGCCTAGAATATTCTCTCTTCCTCTGCCCCTGTCCCCAACTCTCACTCATATGGTTTTCTCCTTTAATTTCTTGGTGGGATAAATTACAATTAATAATTTTAAAATACTGATCCAACCTTGCATTTCTCAAATCAACTTAATTAGGATATCCATACATTTGTTATATTCAGCTTATTCATAACTATGTACACTCGTTACATTGATCCTTAATATTCCTTCTACTCAGAATATATATTCCATTCATTTTTGGAAGCAAGTTCATGGTATATGCACAGAACAACTTGAGAGGTGTCCTCCCTTGTACTAACTTGAAAGAATTTCAATAAAACAGGAATTATTTGTTGACTGATTATTTGAGAAGATTCACTGTAACTCTGGCCCCGATGCTTTCTGTATAGGATTGTTTTTTAAAAAAAATTTATTCATTTATTTTGAGAGAGAGAGAGAGAGAGAGTGGGGGAGGGGCAGAGAGAGAGACAGAGGGAGAGAAAGAATTTCAAGCAGGTTTCACACTCAGCATGGAGCCTGACATCAGGATCAATCTCACAACCAGGAGATCATGACCTGAGCTGAAATCAAGAGTCAGATGCTTAACTGACTAAGCCACCCAGGCTCCCTCTAGGATTATTTTTAACTATGGAATGGCTTATTTTAGATTTTTTTTTTTCTCAAAGATGTTAGTCCGTTTGGGTTGCATCTATGTTTCTAAAACAGCACCCATTTCACTGAAGTTTTCAAATACGTTGGTATGAAGACGTTCCTAATATTCTCTTAGAGTTTAAATCTCTGCAACTTCCGTAATTTTCACCATGAATTTTGTTGATCTTTTTTTTTGTGTGCTTGCTTTATCTCTTGATCCAAGAATGGGATTGTTAGATCACGTGGTATACGTAGTTTTGACTTTGTAAGAACCTCCAAACTGTCTATAGCATTTTGCATTCCCACTAGCAATCAAGAGTTCCATTTGCTCAATATACTCGCCAGCACTTGGTACTGTCACAAGTTTTTATTGTAGCCGTTATAACAGGTGTATCTCATAGTGGTTTTAAATTGTATTTATTTCCCTAATGGCTGATGTGCTTGTTATGATTTATATATCCTCTTTGGTGAAGTGTCTGTTCAAGTACTTTGTCTGCTTTTTATGGGTTGTTTTCCTACTCTTGAGTTTGAGAGTTCTGTCCATACTCTGAACACAAGCACTTATTGGACATGTGATTTGCAAACATTTTCTCCAAGTCTGTAGCTTGTCACATAGGCTTTGAATAACGTCTTTCACAGACCAAACTTTTTTATATTGATGAAATCTAATAACTTGCCTTGTTTTTTTCGTTTATGGATCATGCTTTTGGTGTCATAGCTAAGAGCTTTTCGTAACCCCAGATGATCAAAATTGTTCCGTGTGTTTTTCTTCTAAAAGTGACGCAGTTTTGTTTTATACATAGACCTATGATTCATTTTGAGTTGATTTCGTATAAGGTATGAGGTATAGGTCAGTGTTCACATTTTTGAAAAGGGATGTCCAATTATTCCAATACCAGTTTAGAAAAGATTTTTTTTTTCCTCCCTTGAATGAACTCTACACCTTTGTTTAAAATCAATTGGCTGTATTTGTGTGGATATATTTCTAGAATCTTTGTTGTGTTCCACTGACCGATGCATCTGTCCCTTTACTAATGCCATATGGTCTTGATTACTGTATCTTTACAACAAGTATTCAACTCCCTTTGCCCACATATATTTTAGAATTTGCTGGATACATCTATAAAAACTTCTGGTATATTTGTTAGTATTATATTGATCTGTAAGCCAATTTGGAGATAAACGACATGTTTATTATGTCAAAACTTCCAACCAATGAACAGAATAATGTCTCTCCATTTATTTAGGTCATCTTTCATTTCTTTCGTTTGCCTTTCTTATGATCTATTCTGTAATAGCTTTGCTCTCTTTCTTACTAATTTCTACTCTTCCTTATTAATTCCTTTGTTTTGCTTACTTCGTGTTTACCTTGTTGCATTTTTCTAATTTCTTTAGTTGGATGTATAGTATGGCAGTTTAAAAATATGCTCACAAATTCTTTGATACTTTTCCCCTAAAAGGTGGAGTCTTCCCTTTGATTATGGACTGAACTTACTGAATCACTTCCTTTTTTTAATGTTTATTTATTTATTTTGACAGAGAGAGAGAGGTGGGGTCGGGGGGAGAATCCCAAGCAGGCTCCCAACTCAGGGCTCAATCTCACAAAGCATGAGATCATGACTTGAGCCAAAATCAAGAGTCAGACACTTAACAAACTGAGCTACCCAGGTGCCTCTTTTTTTTTTCTTTTCTTTTCTTTCTTTTTTGTTGTTGTTGTTGTTGTTGTTGTTGTTGTTGTTTAAATG
Organism: Panthera leo; assembly: GCF_018350215.1. NCBI lineage: Eukaryota > Metazoa > Chordata > Mammalia > Carnivora > Felidae > Panthera > Panthera leo. Next base: position 71,496,135 of record NC_056680.1, on the reverse strand, counting down.
TCTGAATCACTTCTGATGAATGGATTATGGGAGAGTGCTGCTGTGGGCCTTCTGAGACGAGATCATAAAAGACATTGTGGTCTAGGGGCACCTGGGTGGGTCACTTGGTTTAGCGTCCAACTTCAGCTCAGGTCATGATCTCATGGTTTGTGAGTTCGAGCCCTGCGTCAGGCTGACGACTCAGAGCCTGGAGCCTGCTTCAGATTCTGTGTCACCCTCTCTCTCTCTGTCCCTCCCCCATTCACGCTGTCTTACTCTGTCTCTCAAAAATGAATAAACATTTTAAAAAAAGACATTGTGGTCTACTTCTTGCTATCCTTTGGATTACTCACTAAGTCAAGCAGCCACATGGAAATTTTAGGGTGACCAGACTGGTTTGTCTGTTAGTTTCCCAGTTTCAGCACTGAAAGTCCTGTGTTCAGCCCTGAAAAAAAATGGGATAACTGGTCACTACAATACTTATATAATATATATTTATATATATTTATATTATATATTATATTATATTTATATTATATTATATTATATTATATTATATTATATATAAATATATAAATATATAATTTATATAATATTTATTTGGGTAAATATTGAGGCTTCCAGCCTATGACCACATGAGTGAGCATTCTTGGAAAGGAAATACTTCAGCCCCAGTCAAGCCTTCAGATGACTTGAGCCCTGGCCAATATCTTGACTGAAGCCTCATGAGAGAGCCTGAGAAAGAACTATCAAGCGAAGCCACTCCATACTCCTGACCCACAGGAGTCATAAATGTTTGTTGTTTTAAGCCACTAAATTTTGGGGGAATTTGTTACTTATCAATAGTTCCTTATCTTTTAGTATTTCTTTCTCTCTTTTTTTTTTAAGTTTATTTTGAGAGAGAGAGAGAGGGCAAATGCAGGGGTGGGGCAGAAGGAGGGAGAGAGAGAATCCCATGCAGGCTCCGCACTGTCAGTGCAGAACCTCTTGATCTCACAAACCATAGATCATGACCTGAGCCCAAATCGAGAGTTGGATACTTAACTAACTGAGCCACCCAGGTGTCCCAGCATTTCTTTCTTTTTAATACAAGCATTTATGACTATATATTTCTCTCTAAATTTTATTTAAGCTGACATTATATTTTCATTATTGTTCAGAATTAAGTACTTTCTCATTTCTTTTGTGATTCTTTCTTGGCTCCATAGATATCTGGGAAGTAGTTTTGCATTCCTAAATATGTTGTATTTTCTAAGTTATCTTTGAGTTATTGATTTCTAAAATAATTTCATCAAGACCATAGTTTTTAAAATTATACTAAATGATACTGATTCTTTGATGCCTATTGAATCTTGCTTTATAGCCCAAGCACATGGTCAATTTTGGTAAATATTAACATCTGTGCTTGAAAAAAATAAAAGTTTGGGGAGTTACAATATTCTGTATATGCCAATTAGATCAAAATTTTTAATTGTGCTATTCCAATCTTCTATATTCATAATAAATTTATATTCTTGATCTATTAATTCCTGATAAAGCTGCATTACATTTCCCTCTATAATATTGAGTTTGTCAAGTTTTCTGTCTATTTCTGTTAACATTTTGATTTGTGTCAAAGCTATGCTATTATTTACATATAGTTTTGGAATTGTAAGTCTTAATAATGTAACATTTTATCAATATGTAATGATTCTCTTTACTAATCCTTTTTGCCATAAGAACTACTTTTTCTGGATAATAAATCCATAGTACTTTGATATGATTAGTACCTACCTGGACCATAATTTTTTCATTCAGTTATATTTCTTTTTTAAGCATAAATACCTGGATTTTTTAAAATTAAGTTTAAATTTTAATCTTGTCTAACAATCTTTGTTTTGAACTGGAAAATCTATTTCATTTACACTGATTTGATAAGCAATATATTTGGATGTGTGCCTTTCAACTTATTTATTTTCCCTGTTTTTTATTGTGGTAAAAAAATACATAACATAAAATTTACCATCTTTTAAGTATATAGTTCTTAAGTATACAGTTCAGTAGTGTGAAAAATATTCATATTGTTGTGAATTAGATCTCCAAAACTTCCTCATCTTACAAAACCAGAATTCTACAAATATCAATCCACAACTCCTCATTTCCCCCACCCCCAGCCCCTGGTAACCGCCATTCAACTTTCCGTTTCTATGAATTTGACTGTTTTAGATACTTCATATAAGTAGAATCATACATTATTTATCTTTTTGTGACTTGCTTATTTCACTTAGCATTACAGCCTCAAGGTGCGTCCGTATTATAGAATGTGATAAGATTTACCTCTTATTTAAGGCTGAATAATATCCCATCATATTATATACCATATTTTGTTTGCCCATTCATCCATCAGTGGCCTTTTGGGTGGTTTCTACCTTTTGGCTATTGAGAAAAGTGCTACTATAAATATGGGTGTGCAAATATCTCTCTGAGATCCTGTTTTCGATTCTTTTGGATATATATCCAAAAGTGGGATTGTTAATCATGGTAGTTCAATTTTTAATTTGGGGAGGAACTGCCTTATTGTTTTTTATAGAAGTTGCATCATTTTACAATTCTACCAATAGTACACAAGGGCTCTAATTTGTCCACATCATTGCCAATATGTGTTATTTTCCATTTTTTTATGGAAGTCATCATAACAGATGTGAGGATGTCCCCTCTTTTGCTATTATATTTTCCTTTTGTTTTTAATTTTCAAATAGATTGAAGCCCCCTCCCCTTTCTTTCTATTTTTATCTCTCTCTTGGTTTGGAAGTTCTACTCAATTTAGTCTATTCTTCTAGAAATTACTCCAGAAATTTTAACACACATTAACTCAGGAAAGTGTAAAATTTATCAATATATTTATTTTCCCCTTTAGAGCATGCAAGAGCCTCAGAACACGGCAACTCCAGTCATTGGATTTTAATTATACCTGGATTTTTTTTAACTCCACTAACTAGATATTACTGTTGCTGCATTTATGAAGCTAGTGTTAGTTTCCATTAAGTTCTGTCAATTTTTCTTAAATATATTGAAGCTATGTTATTAGGTCCATACAAATTTAGAATTATTTTATCTTTCTCATAGATTGATTGCTACATGTTTATAAATAGAGATGTTTATTTCTAGTTATTCATCTTGCTATAAATACCCTCCCTGGACATTTCTTCTTAATGCTTTATTTTGTATTAATCAAGTAATTGTTAAAATGAATCTAATCCACCCCCTGTTAGCTTATTAGTTTTACATTCTTTTGCTTTTCATTTGGTAATAATCTAGAAATTACATCATGCATCTTTGACTTATTAGATTTTAATTTAAATAAACTAAATTCACTTTAGATTGTATATTTGTTTCTATTTTTAGTGTGTGTGTGCTGATGATAATTTTTTTTTATCAAAAATGCCTTTATTTGTCTTTTTTTAAGAAAAGATTTTTCTTGCTATAGAATACCAGGTCACCTTTGAAAAGTGTTTTTCTTGGTATAAAATTCTAAGTTTGCAACTATTTTTTGTCAACACTTCAACTGTGTTTTGGCTTCCATAATTTCTATTGTGGAATCACTTTTTTTGTGGCCTTAAACATAAATAAAGTATGTTATTATTGAAAGTAATGTGTCTTCAATATCATTCAGCCATAGAAAATAATGAAATCTTGCCATTTGCAATGACATGGACGGAGCAGGGGAGTATAATGTTAAGTGAAATAAGTCAGTCAGAGGAAGACAAATACCATATGATCTCATTCATATGTAGAACTTAAGAAACACAACAAATGAGCAAAGAAAGACATAGAGGGAGAGAGAGACAGAGACAGAGACAGAGACAAAGGTAAACCAAGAAATAGACCCTTAACTACAGAGAACAAACTGATGGTTACCAGAGGGGAGGTAGGTAGGGAGATGGGTTAAATAGGTGATGGGGATTAAGGAGTGCACTTGTTGTGATGATCACTGGGTGATGTACGGAAGTGTTGAATCACTATATCATATATTTGAAAGTAATATAACACTCTGTGTTAACTATACTGGAATTAAAATTTTAAAACTTAATAATTAAAAAAAAAAAAGAAAGCAATGTGTCTTTTCCTGTCTGTCTACTTTTAAGATGTTTTCAGTGGCTTTGATTTCCATGAGATTTACAATGATATGCCTTGATTTGTTTGGTTTCCTTTTCTGTTGCTTTGTTTTATAATGTTTGGGTTTTGCAATACTATTTGTGCATACAATTTAATGTTATCAGTTTTGAAAAATTCTCATTATCCCTTCAAAACTGGCAATATTTAATATTCATTATTCTTCTGGGATGCCAATGCACCTACCAGATGTTTCCACCATGTCTCACATGTGTTTTGTGATAAATTTTTGGATTTCTTTCAGTTTGCTTGTTTTTGTTTATCTTGATTGCCTTATAAATCTCTATTTCTCTTCTTCAGTTTGGGTATTTTCTACTGCTCTATCTCCCTGTTCATTAATCCTCAGTTTAATTGAGACTATTTTGGTCTTAATTTGTTTACTGAGTTCTTACTTGTACAAAATATATTTTTCTCTTCTAGAATTTCTGTTTTAATCATTCTCTATGGTTTAGTTACCTACTAAATTCCCCATCTATGTCCCTGAACATGCAATCATCATTATAGTAAAGTCCATATCTATTCATTCCAACATGTCAGTTGATTTCAGATTTAATTCTGTCTTCTATTTTTTCTTAGTTTTTTATTCACTTATTTTGTCCATGGAATGCATGGTAATTTTTTACTGGAAAGCTAAATATTGTGAAAAAAATTAAAAAGATAAATTTACGTTTTTGATAATGTAATTTCCACCTGAAAAAGATGGGCTTTGGTTATTGCATGTGTTAGGATAAAAGCAGATCACCTCATGTGGTCTGGTATTGAGCCAATTTGGAATGAGTGTTGTTAGTTGCTCTTGTGAAGGCTAGTCTACTTCCATCTAGTCACTACTCCTACAGTATAGCCCTACAGGCTCCATACTTCAAAATCTGGGATATTTGCTGGGGTTCCTGTCTTGTTGGTGAGCCCCCTTGAACTGCTGAAAGCTCTGCTCAGCTTCTTGGCCTCAAAGCCACTGTTTTCTTCACCACCTGTTGGGGTTTCCTAGCCCTCACACATGTTTGAATTCTAGCTTCTAAACTGCATGCATATGCCTGTGATTAAAAATTCTCAGAAAAGAATTTTGCTTTCTTTTTCTCCCTATCCCATCCAAAACCCAGCCTAAGAGAAGCACATATCCCTACTATTAGCTTTTTCAAACAGTTTTGTTGTTATTGTTTAATCATCAGGAGCATCAGTGTGCAGGTGTTTTAACCTCCATGCAGAGGTCTGTCTTCTATCTTCCAACTTGCTTTAGCCTAAGGCTTTGTTTTCCTGTCCCCAGCTTGTACAGACAGATAAAACACAAGTTCTAGGCCCTCAGGCCTTGGCAGATATCCCCAGGGGCAATACCAAGCAGCTCAGGATTTCTCTTACTTTTCCATATTGATGATGATTTCTATTCTCTGAAGGAATTCCTTAATTATTTTCTAATGAAAAATAATTTTTCATTAGAAAATAATTTTTTATGAAAATTTAATGAAATTTTATGAACAAAAATCATTTTTTAATGGAAAGTGACTCACTCATTTGGACACATTTCAATGCAATCCAGTGTCTTAGGTATATTGTATCGGGAGGCATATTACTGAACATGTGGTGTGCCATACTGCCTTAAGTAGAAATCCAATCATGCTCTAAGTCACCCTAAATACATATTGCACATTTCTCACTTCCAAGTCTCCTAATTCTTCTTTATTTAAGAGGCATTGCTGTATGACAGTTAAGAACCTGGTCTTTGGAGTTACACATTCTGCATTCAGGTATTTGCTGCTTTCCACGTATGTGACCCGGGGCCATTCGCTTACCTTTCAAGACCTCCATTTCTGCACCCACAAAATGGGGCTCTTAATAGTTTACCTCTTACAGTGTTGTAAAAGTTGAATGAGATAATGTATGTGAAGTATCGATACAATGTGTCAAACATTGTAGAAGACACTGTAGAAGATAAATAAATGTTAGGTACAAAGCCAGACACTGTAGAAGATAAATAAATGTTAGGTACTATTATAATTGCCTGGAATGTCCTTTCCTTGGATACTTATTTGTTGAATTCTTATTTTCCCTAAGGACCAACACATATTCAACCTCCTTCAAAAATCCATTCAGATTTCTCTAGAAATCATTATTTTGTCTTATACTCCTTAGTGCATCTATTGCTTATAAATATCTTAAAACATTTTTCCCTAGATCCACCTGTCCTAGAGTTATACAAGTATTTACATGACTGTCCCCTCTATCAGTTTGTGAGTTTCTATAGTATGAAGATTCCCACAGGATATGTGTTGGATTTCACCAAACTGATTTGTACCCTGTACTGTAAACATTCCAGTAAGGTAGCATACATGTGACTTTGAGAATAAAGAAAGGCAGAAAAAAAGAAAACAAAATGTGATAAGGTTTTTGTTTGAAAGCTCTTCACATATACTATTCAAATAATCCTTACAACTAATCCTGCATAAGGCTTTCACAGAGCTTCCTAAGTCTCTAGGTTTCTTGGGAACGTATTATAGTTTCCGTTTTCCTGATAAGAAGATATACGTATCCATGAGTTAATGGTTTTTCAGTACGATCTAGAATGCGGATTTTCTGGTGTCCTTACACAAAGTATGAGTATAAATCAAGGAGAGGAGTAGAATTGGTTTGATACAGGGAGTTTGGGGGAAGATTGCTAGGTCTTACCCCAGAGGAAGGGGAATTTCAAAGACAGAAATAGGAAAAGTGAGTGAATAAGACATGAGATTGAAGAAATTCATGACTGTGTTTATCACGGTTCCCAGGGAAACAGAGCATATAGGATTAATGATAGATAGATAGATAGATAGAGATAATAGAGAGACAAAGAAGTAGAGATAAGGTTTGGCTTTATTTATATTTCTTTATCTCTATATCGACTACTGAGAGAAAGATCTGAAAAACTGGCTTATATGATTTTGGAGGCTGGAACCCACAGAGCAGGCCAGCAAGCTGAAGACCCAGGGAAAAGTTGATGTTGTAGTCTCAAGCTTGGAGACGGTAGAAGCAGAATTGCCTCCTCCTGGGACAGGGGCATGGGAAACCTCTTAAGGCCTTCAACTGATTAGATTAAGCCTATCCACATTACGGAGGGAAGTCTATCTATTCCAAGTCTACTAATTTAAATGTTAATCGTATCCCTAAAAATACCTTCACAGCAATGTCTGGACAGGTAATGACCAAAAACCAGGTATCATCGCCTATCTAAGTTGACACATAAAATTAACCAACACGATGGCTAAGGGAAAACTTACCTACTTACAAATTCAATCTCTTAAATCATTTCTCTTCTTTCTTGAATGATGTTCCTTCTCTGATCATGCTTTTCCTAAATACAGTTCTGTAAGCCGATTCTCCGACATTCTCACCAGCACTCTCCGAGATAGCTCAGCTATCTTTTCCAGGAAGACCCAGAATCAAAATTCAAAGCATCCCTTTCCCCTTTCTCTAGCCTCTTTCTTTCTGCTTTTTCTTTTGACTTGGGGTTGGGGGGGAGTTTTTATATATTATCTTGAATATCAGAGATTTTTAACAATTGAGTTGAAGACCAATAGCATGAAACAAGTAAGATAGAAAAAGAGAGAAAGTGATGACTCAGAGAAGAACTGAACAGGATATTTGAAGAGTGAAAGAGGATTTGGAGATCTAAGAATGTCAACAAAGTCTTTGCTGTGCGGCACCAGTTGGGAAACGCTTCAGCATGTCCTGGCCACCGGGAAGTCCACGGCTGGGAACTTTTGATAGTTGGATGGAAAGGGAAGTGCTAGAGATTCTGAAAGGGGAGCTTGGTAGGTCTGAGAGAATCATTCACTATTACAATATGAGCAGTTAGCTTCTTTTCCTCTGCAAACAGTGAGATTGGAATCGGCTCTTCCGAGGGCCTAGCTCCTTGTGAATTTAACAGCTTCCTTTTTACAGCAACACCACCAACAGCAGTACGAGCTTGACGAAGAAAATCTTTCAAAATTCCCTGAAACATAATGTTTTCCATTCTTTTCTAGGAAAGTTTATCATGTTGTACCAATCAGGAGCTTGATATAATACACTTTGTTATTACTAAGATGCAGACATACTACCCAGCAAATGAATCTTGCCCTTGTAAAGAATAATATAAGGGAAGTCTGATGGAGTAGTTCTTTCTCACGACAATCCTTATACATAGCATCAGAAACTGTAATGTAATTTTGAACTATATTTTCTTTCACCATTTGAATGAATTTTGCAACATTCTCTACCAAGTAGTGGTTCAATTTGTATTCAGATGTATCCATTGATGGGGAACACACTCTTCAAGCAGCCCATCTGAATTTTAGAGGACTTTGACCATAACTTTTTTATTTCGAGCTGAAATCTATGTTCCTGTGACTTCTCACTGATCCTCGATAGAACTTTGAACCCCATTAGAATAAACGCGACTAACTTTGGACCCCTAGGTCCTTACATTGTTTGACAAGAACTATTATTCCCTTCTCACCTTCAATTTGGATTTGTCCCCTTTTCAAAGTAAACATCCCCAATATCTTCCACTATGTTTTATTACTAAGTATCAAGCATATTTGCTTTACTGATTCCTTTCCCATAACAGATCAAAAATCGGACAATTACCTGATATGATCTGACCGGCAGACAATTGAAAAAAAACTTTTTTGAAATAGTTAGCACTTCTATTATTTCATTATCACATCTCTTTAACTCTTCATTTTATTAAAACTCGACAGTCATTTTATCACATGCTGCTAAGCGACATCACTTCCAACTGCATTTGGGCAGTTGGGTTTTTGGACCCAAGTGTAGGATCTTATGTTAATCCCTGTTAACTTCTATCTTTTTAGAGATTCATCCCATTGCTACAGACTGACAAGATTTTTTTTGTTGTTTCAATTCTGGTTCTGACATACAATGTGTTCGTTCCCTTGCCAGGCTTCATGTCATCTACATATTTGATAAGCATGCCTTCTGTGGCTTCATACAATTCAATCTATAGGATTATACAGTCATAATTACATCGTTTGAGAACTTTCCAACCTTCTAAAGTTATATTTCCTTTCAAAACTTTATGTTATGGAGTAATGCAAACTTTTCACTAAACTTTTAGAAGTTCTGCTTTTCCAAACCTCAGAGTGTATTCTTCCCTTCTTTGGATACCACACGTTCTCAGATGACAGGTTCTCAAGAATTATTTATTTCATTAATCCCTAATTGGGATGGTTACATTTATGTGTCAAGTTGACTGGGCTAAGGGATGACCAGATAGTTGGTGAAGGTTTCTGGGTTTGTCTGTGAGGGTGTCTCCAGAAAAGATTAGCATTTGAATCAATAGACCAGTAAAGATGAGTGATCATCCCCCAATCTGTTGAGGGCCTGAATGGAACAAAATGGCAGAGGAAGGGCTAATTCGCTCCCTCTGCTTGAACTGGGACATCCATCTTCTCTTGCCCTTGGACATAGGCACTCCTGGTTTTCAGGCTTTCAGACTCAGACCAAGACTTCCATCAACTGCTCCTTCAACTCTGGTTGATGCTCAGGTCTTAGGACATGGACTGAATTATACCACTGGCTTTCCTGGTTCTCCTGCCTGTGGAGAACAGGTCATGTAACTCCTTGGCCTTCATAACTCCATGAGCAAACTCCCATAATAAATCTCCTCTTACCTAGATCTAGATCAACTATTGAGAGAAAGATCTGAAAAATTGGCTATGATTTTGGAGGCTGGCATCCACAGAGCAAGCCAGCAAGCTGGTCTATTTATACCTCCTATTGATTCTGTTTCTCTGAAGAACACTGACTAATACACTAGCTTTCCTTTCATAATCATTGCCTACCCACAGCTTTGTTTCCATCGTAGTCAAGACTTTGTTCAAAATTGTATTCATTTCCTAATGCTGGCATAACAAATTATCATAAATTTAGTGGTTTAAGACATAAATTTAGGGGTTATATTGTCTTATATCCCTGAAGGTCAAAGTCTGAAACATGTCATTGGGCTAAGACCATGGTGTTGGCAGGTCCGTGTTTGTTTGGAAAGCTCTGGGAGATAATATGTTTCCATGCCCTTTCCAGCTTCTGGAGGCCACCCACATTCCTTGGCTGTGGCCTCTTTCTCTGCCTTTAATCCAGCAGAATAGCATCTTCCTGTATCTTTAATCCAGCAAATTTCTCTCTGATTCTGACCTCTCCTCCTTCCTTTCTGAAGGACCCCTGTGGCTACATGGGGCCCACCTGGATAAGCCAGGAAGGTTTCCCTACAATAAGGTCAGCTGATCATCAACCTTAATTCCACCTGCTACCTTAATGTCCCTTGGCCAGGTGACATGACATATTCACATGTTCTCAGGATTAGTATGGGGTTATCTTTGGGGCCATTAATTCTTCCTACCACAAAAATGCAAGTCAAGAACTTATTAGATAATTTTATTTTGCACTAAATAAGTAACTAAGCATATGTGTAAATAGTCAAAGTCACTAGTCATGACTTTATTTTGTTTCAGGATTAGACTTTCTTTATTTGGCTAAAGAATAGTACCATAAGCTTCTCTTCTTTTAGTCAAATAAACACAAGACTTTAACTGATGGTTTGTGAACGTTCCTGAAGACATACATTTTCTAAAATAGTGTATCATTTACCCTAGAGAAATACTCTTTACCATTTCCCAGCCTTTGTTAGTCCCATCACACTCTCACCAACTCATAACAGATTGTTACAGTTTACTATCTGAATGAAATTAACATGAAATTTAAAATAAAATTCAATAACCATAATGAAAGCTTCATTAGAACAAAATAGAAGACACTGGTCCAAAAGTAAGCTCTGTGAAAAAGACAGGTTAAATCTTTAAAAAAAACAAAACAAAACAAAACAAAACAAAACAGGAACTCTGTTTCTTATTTGCCTCTGAGATGAAACTTCTAATTTCGATTTGTGATGGTCACCCTGCAAGATGACACTATGAAGTGAAATTGAGTTCATCAACCTCAGAAGGATGATGGAAAAATTATTGCATAATATTAATCTGTGTCTATGCACATAGATGTCTAAATGTAGTGTTCAGGTGGGAAAACCTGCTTTGGCGATGAAGAAGAATTTGGATGTTTTTGTTTTTTCGTTTTTCCTGTAGGGATCTTAAAGATACTCCATCACATTAAAAAACCACCAAGGCAAATGTGCCTCTCTTTAGAGAATGTAGGATTTCAGTTCACCAAGTATAATGGGATAGAGTTTCAATGCTCCCACCATCCAAGGGCTTTAGCCTAGGGCCAATATCTACTTTAAAATTTTATCCCCAGAGCAGTTCATTTAAGCACGAACAGAGTTTTCTTTGTTTATTGCCTAATTTGGGTTCTGTCCATTTTAGCACCTGAAACAATCCTTTTGCTTTGTGGTGAAGCTGAGACACAGCTCACGTGGGCTCCAAACACAGACTTTGGTCTCTAGGTTAACTAGCACTTCCTCTGTCATCTTGAAGATCTCATTGAACTCTTAACCCCAGTTTGGTTACCTGTAAAATGTATCTGTAAAATAAGGGTATTGGACTCCTTTAGTGTCAACCGTTTACCAATAGATCCATAGATATGCCTCTATGGAGTGTTGGGGTGGAGCAGAGTGGATGAGGGAGAGAGATGGAGAAGATTGGGTCCCTTGCAGCTCATTCTGTGGTATAGACAGCAGAGGTATTATTATGCATGGAAATTGGCAGCTTAGATCATTGTATTTATAAGTTGTACCAAAGTTACCAGTTAAAAAAAAAAAAACAAATTAAAAAATAGGCATGTGAAGACATTTTTTAAATGTAAATTCAAGGTAGTTAATATATAGTGCAGCATTGGTTTCAAGAGCAGAATTTAGTGATTCATCACCTACATATAGCAGTATGTGAAGACATTACAAAAATTGATATTCTTTCTGATTCCTGAGCTTTGTCTTTGTCAAAGCAGGTTAATCAACATTCCTGCCTCTTAAATATAGTTGCAAATGGAGGGGCTCCTGGGTGGCTCAGTTGGTTAAGCATCCGCTTCTTGTTTTCAGCTCAGGTCATGATCTCAGAGTTCGTGAGTTCTAACTCTGCATCAGGTTCTGCACTGGCAGCGTGGAGCTTGCTTGGTATTCTCTCTCTCTCCCTCTCTTTGCCCCTGCCCCGCTAGCTCTGTGTCTGTCTCTGTCAAAATAAATAAATGAAGCTAAAAAAAAATACGGTTGCAAATGCAGAAAAAGATGAACTCACAATTTGTAGGGTATTTCGTAAATGTTGAACAATTACGAATTAGCCTTTGGATAAATGGTCAATTCCAGGGCTACGTCATGAAAAAGACAAGATAAACGTGGAACACCTTGTGGTATCAGAAACCAAGGAGGTGCTCCAGAGGATGGCAGCATTTCTTTTTTTAATTTTTTTTTTTAACGTTTATTTATTTTTGAGACAGAGAGAGACAGAGCATGAACGGGGGAGGGTCAGAGAGAGAGGGAGACACAGAATCTGAAACAGGCTCCAGGCTCCGAGCGGTCAGCACAGAGCCCGACGCGGGGCTCGAACCCACGGACCGTGAGATCGTGACCTGAGCCGCAGTCGGCCACTCAACCGACTGAGCCACCCAGGCACCCCGGATGGCAGCATTTCAAGAAACAAAGGAGCCAACTGAGAAGCGCTCCCATTGGCCAAAGCTGAAACAATCTGAGAAGCAAACTAAATAACAGTAGACTTGGATAATAATCTGTGAACCAAAATAAATATCCATGAATTTCTACCATGACCAATATACGGAGGAGAAGGAACAACTCCTTCTCACAAAAGAATTCCAATCGATAAATGTAGAAGGAACGGGGAAATCACCATTAGGACACCGCGGTAATGAAGGTTGCGAGTGTAATCTACAAGTGGATGTTAAAATTATTCAACGAAAGTTTGAGAAAAAACAGGATATCTTCATAGTATCAATATTTTGCTCCCCAAATACTTACTAATTACAAAAGGAAAAAAATAGTAAATTGATGGTGGAGACAAATGGCAGATTATACCTTCACCCAGTGATCATGGTGTATTACAACACTGAATCTTGTAACGAGCTTCACTAATCTTCTACTTAATAATGAAAGCCAGTGTATTTTAAGGCAAAATCTTAACAGTATCATTTTTATAGCTTTGCTAACCTAATTCTAGAACTAGCCTTAAAAATTAAGAGGAAATGAATGTAAGCAAAGAAACATAAAAACAATAGTAAAGCACATCATAAAATTGTAATAATTTAAAAAATATCTTAGGGGTACATGGAGAGAGTAAATAACCTAGAACTATCTATGAATGGAAAGGTAATGATGAATCAAATAAGTATTGGATGAATTAGTCCATAATCCTAATCAGTATAGTATACCGAGAAAAATTTTCTTTAGAAAATAACCTATTTAGCTCACATAAGCAATGAAATCTAGGTACATTAAAAGGTTGAAAGCAAAAAACAAAACCTTAAAGTTCTTGAAGACAACACGAGTCTGTTGTTAACAGATGTTTGGGTCGGGAGGGGAGTGTTCAGGTAAGTGCATTCACAAAGGAAAAGACAGAATGAATTACATAAAGACTAATTGTTGCTCTCCATTAAACTATAAAAACTGTAAGATGTGAAACTGGGAAAAATGTTTGTAATGAATGTCACAATAAAGAGGAAGAACTAAAACAGCCATGCAAAACCAACCATTTGTTCATCCATCCAACCAACCAATATTTATTGAGCAACTCATCGGTGTCAGTCTAGAACACAGGAGTAACCAAACCAAATTGCTCCTTACAAGAAGCTTACACACTAGGGGGTGGGGGCTGGGGACAGGGGCGGGGCTGGACGGTGAGGGCTGGGGATGGAGGTGGCCAGAGGCGGGGCAGGGGGGATTGGGGCGGGGCTAGGGGAGGGGCATAAACAATAATCCAATAAATAGACCATATGGAAGATCCTGGTGGACTGTAGAGAGAATCATGCTGGCTAAGGGGGACGGGAAGGGCATAGTGGGAACAATGTTATTTTGTGCCATGTGATCAGGGAAGGCTCTGATGCCCTGTCATTTGAGCAGAGACCTGAGGAACTTGAGAGAGAAACGTGGAGACCTGTCTGTTAAAGGAGCTTCCTAGCAGCAGGAGCAAGAAGGAGAGAGGGTCAAGGCCTGAGGCGGGAGATTGCCTGGCATGTCCAAGACTTTTAAACGGCCCACTGTCGGGGCTGAGTGAGCGGGGGAGAAGTGAGGGCAGCTTGGGGTGCAGAGCTGGAGGACACAGGGCCTCGAAAGCTGTTACAAGGACTTTAGTTTTTATTTTGAATGAAGTCGGAAGCCTTTGGAGGGTTCTGAAGAGAAAAAAATTATTTGTTCAGCAAATATTTATTTAACAATGTGTGCTAGGCACTGTTCTGAGAGCTGCTGATACAGAAGTAAATAAACCCCTAATCTCATGGGCTTTCATCCTCACGAGGGGAGGCATTAATTTTGAAGTGCATGTTTAGACATCCACGAGGTGCAAAAGCAGGAAAGCAGGCGCTGGAATAGAAGTTCCTCACGTGAGTGAGAAATCAGATAGTAGCAATCTGTTTTGACTGCTAGGCCACCTCAGACATATTCCCAGGATCATCTGGGTGCAGAGTCACGTGGTTCTCCTGCCTCTTCCAATCATTAGACCATTTTCTGCTCAGAATAGGAGGAGCGGGAGCCTTGTAGATAGCACGAGAATGAATGGGCATTTCTGAAAATATGAAAAGAACAAAGCTGAGGTAGCGGGTCTAATTTTATATCAGTTCTGCCATTTCGTAGCTCTGTGATCTTTGGTAAATGTGCTCCGGTTCTGTGTCTCATTTTTTTTTTTTTTTCCTCCTTTTTCCCTCCCTCTGTCTTCCTTCCTCTCTTCCTCTGTCTTTCCCTCCCTCCTTCCCTTCCTTCCTTCCCTTCCTTCTTTCCTCCCTTCCTTCCTTCCCTTCCTTCTTTCCTTCCTCCCTCCCTCCCTGCACTCCCCCCTTCTTTCCTTCCTTCCCTTCCTCCTCCCTCCTGCCCTCTTTTTTTCTTTCAACACTGCAAGTAAGACACTTCACTCCAGGGTCTCCAGCACTCCCAGAGAGCCATCATAGTGGCCAGGTGAGAGAAGGAGTAAGGCCAGGAATGAGGACCCAAGTGTTCCTCTTTGGTGTCTATTTTATTTCTCATTATTTCTGACTAATGAGAAGGGTGGCAGATTTTGATCAGAAGCTTGTCCTCTTGAAACATGGCATCCAGTCCTCAGGAGTATGTGACTTTCTATTTCTTAATCTTAGAGGGTGACCCACCAACCTTGGCCCGACCATCCTGTTTTGAACACTGGAAGTTCGCATCCAAACACTCCCTAGACTCAAAGGAGTGAGGAGACATTGTAAATCCTGTTACTTGTCCCCAGCCAATATCATGGGGAGAGGGAAAGGGAAAGGAGGGAGGGAGGAAGGAAAAAAGGAAAGAGGAAAGATTAAAACCTTTTCTTTTTTAAAATTAGAAAAGATATCAACTTGGATGCTTCTGGCTTCATTTAATAGACCTTATAATAAATTTTGTTTTTTCGTGAAATTTACTATTTCACGTAAGATGGGTTCGGAGATGGGAGTAAGTGTCAGGGTGGGGTGAACCAGTGTCTGGACAATGTTGCATTTCCTTCTGGTTCCTTCCTCTGCTCGCTGGGCCTGAACTCTGTCCTGCTGGTTTCTGTGTGGTCCCAAGAGGCTGCCAGCAGAAACTGAGCAATGTGATTTCTTGCTCCTGCGGCCGTTGGGCGGGGAGGGGCGTTGGGGAAGCAGAGAGTGGCATCCCTTTCCTAGCAGTCCAGGGTGAGCCTCTCCTTACACCACTCTGTCCCCCGGAACCTGGCAGGCGCCCTCAACCCTGTGCCAGTAGAGTGTCCCCGATGGGCTTGGACCTGTCCTTTGGGGCGATGGGATGGCAGCCCACAACAGGAGGGGACTGGAAGTGGGCCATGGAACCCGAGGAGAGCATGAGACAGCCGGAAACTAGGGGAGGTCAGCGAGTCGAAGTTTCTCCTCTGACAGAGAGACTCCTCAGGGCAGTTGGGTGACAAAATGCAGAACTGAGTTTTTGTTATTCAAAGTGGAGTGGGGTCGCAGTACCATAACTTCTTTGTGGTCAGTTATCGCCCTTAACGTGCACAGTGTGGAATGGGCGAGTGGACTCAAGGCTTCGGTACTAAACAGGGCTTCCTGCCTTGAAGGGGCATTGCCAGTCTAAGGGTGATCAGACCCCGCAGCACGTGCCTTTGAACATGTCGTTTTATTTCATGTGGGAGAAGGCTTGGAGAGGCTTTGACCCGTGTGTCCCTGCAAGCGTGAGTCGTTCTCAGTTTGTTCCTTTCCATTTTCATATAAAAATAGCTGCGCTGTTCTTTGTTCTGCGTGGTGTAACAGACACAAGAAATGGCAAAGGAGAAAAGAAGGCGATAAAAAGGACAAAAGCTAAGAGGAGGAAGGGAGGGACCTAGGAAAGAAGCGAGCAGGCAGAGAGAGGAGGCAGCCCTAGATGAAAACGCTCCAGTTCCTCTGACATCAGAGCAAAGTCCAGGAGGAGGAGATGACCTGGGTCTCCTCAGTCCCCTGGTCGCCTTGCAGCCTTCCAGCCAGAGGAGCGGTTTTAAGCGTGAGACACCGAGCTCTGGAGTGGAAACCTACTCCTCTCTGGTCTAGGTGGAACTGACAAGTCCCTGGCTAGTTTTTAAAGCGTAGCCTCCTGAAACACACAAGAGCCAATTTCAGGGGCTGCTCAGGGTCTCTGCGATGGGAGATGGATTGCTGTTATGCTCCCCCTGGCCCCTTAGAAATGCCTCCTCTCTAGTGAACCACTGAAGAGAAGCCCTGAGGTTCACCGGCCAAGGGAGCCACGTGAATGGGGCTCCTTGGAAATGTTTAACGTGGGAAGTGCTGTGCGCCAAGTCCTCTGTAGACAAAATACTTTCATGTCTGTTATAAATTGGTTTCAAATGGTTAAAATACATAATGACATTCAACGGGGCTGACTTTTTCAGCGCTCTAAGGAATTTCAGACACACAACTCCCATTTATTTGCGGGAGTACGGTGACTTCCTTCCCTCAGACTCCTTTGAAAATGAGCCCCTGTGTGTTAATACGATGTTGAGATGGAGAGAATTCGTAACAGATTGTATCATACCCATACCGCCGACTTGGCCCAAACTTCCTTCCCCAATGACAGAGAGCGTGCTCAGGTTCCCGACTCTTCAGTTCCCCCTCTTCCATGACCAGCAGCAAAAGTCCCCCCAGTTCATAATTTTAATTCTTGTAATTTAAATCCCTCTCAAATAGTTAGTTGTTTAAATGTCTCTTTTGGGGCTCTTCTCCCTTTTTGTCTTTTTCTTCCGTGGCCTTTTTGTCTGCTTCTCCCTCCCTGCGGGCACCTGTCACGTCCAGGTTGCTGCTCCCTGGGCACGGATTTCCCTTCTATGCCAAACACGGCCCTCGCTTTGCCCCCCAGGTCCTTTCCACCTCCGTTAATTCCAGAAGTACGTAAAGGGAAATGTGAAAACAACCGTTTGCTCAAGGAAAAAAAGTCAAACTAAAGCAAAACGACAAAAAGATGTGCACTGTTCACTTTTGACCACATGGGTGGCTGTGCTCAGAAATCTGTTTCCACTATTAGGAAGAAGCCCCGGCTGTTCGGATACAGTAGCAACGTGAAATCTCCAGGCTGCCCCAACCCAAACACAGTTTGTCTCTCCTTTGTTCGAGCCTCCACCACTTAGGACTTTCTTCTTACTGTAGCATCTGTAATTCATGATTAAATCTACTAGCTTATGTATCCATCTGATGGAAATTCCCCAGGAGGCTGTCTTGTTGTTGTTGTTGTTGTTATTATTTATTTTTTAATCCTTAAAACCTGTTGCAATGCCAGGAACATGGTAGGTATCTAATAAATATTTGCTAAATCAAGGAGTGACTTCATCAAGGAAATGGAAAGGAATAGGGCTCAAAGGCAAAACTGGGGGACCCCTCTGAGAAACTTTATAATGGTCTTCATTCTTGTCTTAGGACAAGCTTTTACCGTGAAGCTTACAGACAACATTGATCAACTGATACTGTAGTTTGCACGAATTATTTGTTTTCTACTGTGTTTTTCATGATGCTTCCGCTTTGGATCATAACTCCTTTTATTTTGTGCATTAGAGAGTCTAAACTTATGTGTTTCTAATACACACAATTTATAAAGTAAATGTACCCTAGGAATTATATTACATACGCAGTTAGATACAAATATAATTTTGAAAGGGAAAGGTTAAAGTGTTAGATCCTTCTAACTGGTAGTTCAAGCTCCTCAACATTTCTGTGTTCCTTTCTCCACTGGGAATGCGTTTCTTTCTGAGGAGACAGAAATGCTTGAAAGTTAATACTCTTCCATTCATTAACCAAAGGAGCTCTCATATATGTATGTATGTATGTGTGTATATATATATATATATATATATATATATACACACACACATATATATGTATATGTATGTGTATACACACACACACACACATATATATATATACATATATATATATATATATATATATATATATATATGTATATATATATATCAATGCATAATTAAAACACCAATCTGGATGGTTGATTCTGTCATGGTGCCTTTTAATTTCAGGGCAAAATTAGTGAAATTAGTATTCTGTCTCATCAGAACAAGCAAGGAGATCAAAATGGCCACGGTGTTAAATGTATCTGGGAGTAGCCTCTTTCCGCTGCTGTTCTGTAAGGGGGATTAAAGGGACTTTCTCAGTTCAATGAAAAGAAAATTGGAGGGGCACCTGGGTGGCTTAGTAGGTTAGGTGTCCAGCTCTTGATTTTGGCTCAGGTCATGATGTCACAGTTCCACGGGATTGAGCCCTGCATAGGGCTCCTTGCTGGGCATGCAGCCTGCTTGGGATTCACTCTCTCTCTCCCTCTTTCTCTGCTCCTCCCCTGCTCATGTACTTGCTCTCTCTCTCTCTCTCTCTCTGTCTCTCAAAAAAAAAAAATTAAATTAAATTGAAAATCACTTGCTCAGTGTTTAGTTTGTGCTTTTGTTTGTAGAGCATAAACGAATATTTGGTGACTGTCTATTTACCTGCCACCAGTGAGTGACAAGGGATGAGAGGGAGAGGACACATGGCCCTGGCTGAGTCATGGCAGCAGACTCATCAGTGTATCAAGCCTTATAGACCAAGGGAAGGCTGACTGGAAGGGTGGTTTTGTGACTTGAGAAATGGTTGCTCTGATGACAAAACTTCAAAAGATAAAATAATGAATTAATAGGTCCTCTGGGAGTCACTTGGCTAGGGATTAAGGGCCCAGCCAAACAACTGTTAGAAAAGTAAAAGTCTGATGGAATTAGCCAATGGCTTTTGTGTTCCCAGAACTCATTTTTCTCGTTCTCTTTTTCCTTTCTCCCTGTCTCTCTTTCATCGTATCCCCACCAGTTCAGTCCTCACGTGACCGAAAGTAACAGGATCACAGGTTTCGTCCTCAAAAGCTTATCAGTGCTCGGTGCTCGCGCTCCAAGGAGCACCTACATGACAACATTTCCACCCAATTTCAGCAAGCGACCAAAGCCTGGCCTTCGGCACCCCTGCCCCCCACCCCTGCCCATAACCAGAAACAGTGACAGGATTATCTGGAAAACGAAGTAGCTGCCAGATACTGTTAAAATTTCCAGACCTTGAAAAATAGAAATGCATCTTCTCTCCAGATTGTGCATTCGGTTCACAGAAGCCTCCATGTGACCTGCTCTATGGGCTCACTCAAGTTTTGAGACATCTGGATGAAGCCTGCAAGTGTTTGGTGCAAAGTGCCCATTTAGTCATCATAAAAACAAATTTACCATGTGATAAACCGAAGGCAGAACTCTTCGTTAAGGTCAGGCCAGAAAATGAATTAAAGGAACTAATTTTTACCTCCCCAGGTACAGGCTTTGGGCTGGGTCGAAGAATCCAGTGTAATGCATCAAAGTGAATTAAAAACTGCCTGTGGACTTAGAATTGTTCTTCCTAAAGAAAAGCACCCAAAATGAGACTCTGGGCCCGAGATATAAAGAACTTGAAGCTTTGAAACAAAGGGGTAAAACTGGTTCCAGTTGCTTCCTATAATATATTCGTTTTCCCTTGTGGAAAATGATGATTTCCAAACACAACAGTCTTTTAATCCAAGAACCTGAACGAATATTTGTTCAACTGTTGTCTGAAAAGAGTTTGGCTTTCACACATCACTTACCACCCCTGGATTCAGGAGAGACTAAGTCGGCTATTCAAGCATAGTCCAACTCACGAAGGAAGAGATTTCAGCTCAGTGACTTTCAGTCCATCTTCCAAAACACAGTTAATAGTCTATAAGAGTCTTTGCTAAAGATGTATTCCCTGTCTACAACTTCAAAAGAAGTTCACATCTAAATGCTCTAAAATCTATATTGATATACATGGTATTTTCAAAGTTTACTCTAAAGAAAATCATCTAGCTTTCCTATTTCTGACTGTGAATGCCCCTGCTATTTCAAACAATTTGGGACCATATCCTGTGATACATAAAAATCAGTACTAGGCATAACTAGTCCAGAAGTGGCAATAATGTCAAACCTTTATTCTGAAATCTATTCTGAAAACTGAAATATAAGGAAAAAATTGAACATCTACCCTTCCTTTTTAAAAAGGAACTGTAGCTGATGTCTGATTAATAAAAGAAGGTGCTTTCCTCATAGAAGAATGCCAGCTAACAAGTGGAAATTATGACATTTAAAAATCATTTTCTTCACAGTAAGTGAAATAGTTTGCAACTCGGTGACCTTCGATTCCTCTTTGCATCTAACAGTTGATATTCCACAAGGATCTGTGTTAATTCATAACACTAATAAATGAAGAAATAGAATTGCCTGAAACCTACAGTTTTCTAGGCAAAGAAGCTCAGTAGATTCCCAAACTATTAGGTGAAATTTGTTGGGGTGCCAAAAAGTGATCCTGAAATTTTCAAGTGCCAAAAAGTGATCCTGAAAAGTATTTGCTCATCACAAAGAGATTAAAATGAGTGAGGTCACTACCTGAACCAAGTGATCGAATTTAGCAACACTGCTCGACCCAAAACCAAAACTTAGGTAGCTCTTGCTATGATGCAATATAAGGGGCACAGTGTCACTGTAAGTGTTCTTGCCAAAAATGAACAAGTTAAGCAATTAAAAAAAAGCCAATCAAATCAAACCAAAAATATGAAAAGAAAGTTTTAAAAAAAGTTAAAAAGAAACCACAAAAGTTCAGAAGACTGATCTAGATTTTTCAAGACCAAAAAACCAACAACAACAACAAACAAACAAAACAAAAGACAAATGCAACACACAAATCTTAATTGGATTGTGGTTTCAAAAAAAAAAAAAACATAAAAAATATTGAAAAGAAAGTTTAGGGTACAATTGGAAATATTTAAATATGAACTCACTATTAGAAAAAATAAGGAATCATTGATCATCCCCATTAGTGTGATATTGACATTGTCAGTTACCTGAGAGAACATCGTTTTTGGAGATGCTGGTGTATTCAGGAGTGAAAGGTGAAGATGTCTTCAAGATAACTTACGAATGGTTCAGTGTTCATCATATTTAGATCAGGGATTCTCAGCCTTGCCACGACTGATATTTTGGGTTGGATAATTCTTCGCTGTGGAGAATACACTACTGTGTCCAGTACATTACAGGATGGTTAACAGGGTCCCCGGTGATATCAGTATCACATACTGCTCCCCGCCCCCCCCCCCCCCCCCCGGCTGTGACAACCAAGATGTCTTCAAAAATTGCTAAATATTCCCCCGAGGCCTAAACTGTCCCTGGTTTAGAACCACTGACTTAGATAAAGCAAAACTGAATACTTAAATAATTTGAAGATAGCAACATGTTAACAATTGTCGGATCTAGGTATATGGTATTCACTAAGCTAATCTTTCACCTATGGTGGATACATGGGTAATCAATATACTATTCTTCCAATGTTTCTGTAAATTTGAAGGTTTTCCACCCAACAGGTGGGGAGAAAAAATGATGTCTTGGCCTCACTCCCAGAAATTCTTAGTTGGCTTTGGATGGGGCTAGGTGTTTTTATTTTTCAAAAGGTCTCCAAGTGATTGTAATAAGCAGCCGGATTGGGGACCACCAGATTCAAATGATTTTGCAATATGCCATCAGAGTTTTGATGTGCTCTAGGAAAATAAAATGGAAACTATAAAATAGGAAATATAAAATGAAAAATAATGGTACATAACGTTTAATTCACACCTCATGTATATGAACAGGGAAAATATCTTTTTACTAGTTGGTATCCACAGAAGAAAGTGGGATTAAGAGCAGGCAGTGTGACCTTGCCAGTCAAAATGTGGTCCATGGATCTGCAGCTCCTCAGGCCACACCCCCAGACTTACTGAATCGGAATCTGCAATTTGGCAAAATCCCTGTGGATGATGCTATGCACATTCAGGTTTGAAAAGTGCTTCCTAATACACCCAGAGACAGCTGAGCTAACTGGGTCTTTGAGTAGTCACATCACTGAGAGTTAAAGTCAAAGCAGCTAAATGTAGAAAACATTCAGTCAAATAAAGTAGAGTGTACAAAGCCTGATTTCACTGACTCATAGTTTTGGTGTTATATACAGGCCTGGGCCACAAGGCCGGGGTTTGCTTTCGTCCTCTGGAATGGCACCTTCTCTTGAGATGATGCTTTTCTCGTGACCGAAGCTACCCTCATTAATTTCATTCTCAAAATTTCGTGAGTGCTGTTTCTTCATGTTCCACAAATTATCTGCACCAGAAATCAACACCCTCAAAATTTACTGCCTATTTTCCTAGAACTAGAAATACCTTCAGCATTTGCAGTAGAATGATCTACCAAAGAACTAGAAATACCTTCAGCATTTGCAGTAGAATGATCTACCAAAGGCAGCTAAGTAGCAGAAAAAGTCAAGAACGTTTGTTTGTTTGTTTGTTTGTTCGTTTGTTTGTTTCACGACGGAAGACACAGAAATAAAGATTTCTCTCCACGGCTTCACATCCGAGGATTTGATCTCTTCTGATGATGCGGTTTCTGGTGTCCTTGCCGTCACTCCCCGCACCCTATTGGGTGAGGCAGAAATAAAGGCCAGGAAAATGGATGATCTCCACTCTCACCCAACAGAAAATAGCTCTAAGATATACTTTCTATTCCTGCATCCCTTTCTCTGTTAAATGTTTCAAGAGATGAAATATTCATTGCATCCCTTTGACTACTTCAGAGCACAACAGGCTTCTCGTTAGGAAATATTTTTGGTAACTCTAACAAATTTTTTCCGTGTACAATTCCATCTAATTATCCTGTACTACAACCATTTAGAGGACCCAAGCCAGCCCTTCTCTGTCGCTACAGCCGCCAAATATAGCTCCTGGAGTCAGGCTCAGCTACAGCGCCCCTCTTAGTCATAACCCAGGTGCCCAAGCCGCGGAGAACGCAGAGACAAGAGGCATACTGAGTAGGTGAACTACTCCTCTTTTCTCTGTACCTCCTACATTTCATCTGAAAGTTGAGGGGGAGAAGAATTCAGTGCGATTTCTCAAGTAGAAAAGGGATTTACCTTTCACATTCCTCTACATGACTCAATATCTAATCTGCTCTTCCTTCTTAGGAATGTAAAGAATTCCTTTTTTTTTTTTTTTTTTGGTAAAAGCAGCATTATTGGAGTCTAGATTTTTCTCTCTATGTCCCAGTTTTCCAAGGAACACTGTCTATTGGAAAGAAATTGTTCTGCTACTGCTATCATTTGAAATACCAGCCATCTTATTGAGCTGAATCTGAATGTGTGCAGTGAGTAGAGAGTTTCGCTTTGTAATTTTTTCCCCCAATTTTGTGTGTTGCTTCAAAAGGATGCCCTCGGAGGCCTAAGGGGTTAATTTGCTTTTAGAATCGAAAGAAATGCAAATGACGCAAAGCAAACAGAAGTAAACATTTAAATCTTCTGGTTGGAAAGGCTGTGTAGTTAATTAAAAAAAGAGGAAGCCACCACTGGTTTGCATGAGAATTTGTGGGAAGGCTGCCCATTGTTAAATTAGGAGCATCCATTCATTGCTGAATTTGATTTCACCACACTCTTTGCTTTAGTTCTTGAGTGGGAGCTAAGCCAGTTTCGAGATTTACAGTCTTCCCCATCTGCTTGCGCCAACACATGGATCTTGAGAAGGTGTTCGATGGTGTTTAAGATGTTTTCAATAAGAAAAACCTGTTTGTAGGGTTAAGTTCACTTTTTGTCCCCTCCTTTTAACTTTCATTTGGCTATGAACTTGGCTTCTTTGTTCTTTCATGACTAATATTACCATCTGTGACATTACATATCAACATAGCAATGTAACGTATTAAGCACAGGAAAACTCGGAATGCTTGAGTTCATCCAAGCATTTGTTACTTAAAGTTCCAGGACTGCTTTCAAGCCACCTGAAGCATTTCCCGAGTTCCCACCGACAGAATATAATTAAGCAAAGCAATTTTGTCTCATTAGAAATTGGAACCACACAGCCTCGCTCAGCAATTGCTCCCTAAGCTGTCTCTAACAGCAACGCCTAGCTCGCAATAGCTTTTGCCACCATTGGGTGGCCTCTTGTGGAAGCACTCGCTGGAGATCTACCGGGTCCAAAGATAAGCGGCTTGACAGAGTCATCTTGTATCCTTTTTGGAATCTGAGGTTTTCCACAATGATCACCCATCATGGGTCTGAACCTACGACCTCCTTCTCCAGGCATCATGGGTCTATGCAAAGCAGGTGTTGAGACGGAGGCCAGGAGATGGATAGGGAACATTGTACTACCTGGGGAGGGAAGACACACGGGGACTTAGAGAGAGAGCTTGAAAAATTATGTATTACAATGGATTGATCTTCAGGTATGTGATCAAAATGAATAACCGCCTAGTGCTTAGCTCATATCCGCCTTTCAAAATAATGTCGTTAATTTATACTTATGTGACCTAAGCCAATGAAGACATTGATTTTCTGTTTCGTATCACATATTTCAGTAAGTGTAAAATATGCCCTAAATTCTGTTGGGTTCTGCAGAGGCGCTGTAGTTCAGGAGAGCTGCAGGGCAGCCAGGAAATCACTGGAGCTATGTATTGATAGCACAGGGTGCAGGGCACAGCTTGCTGTGTTGTTCCCATGTTCTTTTACAAACGATTTTCTAAAGGGGTTTTGGTTCAGGTTTACCTGTAGGTGAAAACACGCCGGGAAAAGTTGGTTGCCATTTTGGGGACTTGCCTAGTTGGAGAATCACCACTTGCTCTTACCCTAACACACATATGGTGAGACAGAGTCCTAACAACACCACTATCAGCCAGCTTTGGAACATTCTTGAGCAGGAGAGACTTGCCAAAAATTACCGCACTGGCAAAGATGGAGAACTGCATAGCTATACGTGTCAGGCTAACATTTTCTATGACTAGACTGAATATCGTCAGTGCCTTCTTTTCACTGTCTCACAAACGTTCTGATACTTTGAAGTTCTCCTATCAATTGTTTGCTTACCGTTCAGACTAAAGTGATCTGTTTGAATAAAAGACATAAATGACATTTATCCGACCAGAAGAACATTTTCCAATATGTGAGTTTTGACTCATAGGTGGGTCATGAAATCAAGTGAGAGAGCCTTGAACAGCGCTTTGTAGTGAAATGGAATAGAATAAAAAATATATAAATAAATAAAATATATATATATATATAAAATATAACAACACCATTTATATAACACAATATATATAAAAAAATATATAAAATATAAATAAATAAATAAAAAATATCCATGTGCATTGCACACAATAAAGGTAAGTAGTATTTTATGCAAATGTTTCATTTTGATCTATAAACATACTTTCTAAATATACGTATATTTGCATACATATATATAGTGAGTCATGCTAAAAAATTGTATTTCTTATGTTAAATCTTGGTCCAAAGTTCAAAAGCCACTGCTTTAAATTATAACTACTCATTTTTTCTTCACTTATTATGAGAAAATTTATCTTAATATATGTGTGAATGCACTGAGTTTTTCTTTTGTAGAAAAATAACCATAACCTAAATTGAGAAAAATAACCATAACCTAATTGAGTGGGTCATGAAATCAAGTGAGAGAGCCTTGAACAGCGCTTTGTAGTGAAATGGAATAGAATAAAAAATATCCATGTGCATTGCACACAATAAAGGTAAGTAGTATTTTATGCAAATGTTTCATTTTGATCTATAAACATACTTTCTAAATATACGTATATTTGCATACATATATATAGTGAGTCATGCTAAAAAATTGTATTTCTTATGTTAAATCTTGGTCCAAAGTTCAAAAGCCACTGCTTTAAATTATAACTACTCATTTTTTCTTCACTTATTATGAGAAAATTTATCTTAATATATGTGTGAATGCACTGAGTTTTTCTTTTGTAGAAAAATAACCATAACCTAAATTGAGAGATGGTCTAGGAGGTCATGCAGATGTAATTCAGCCTGTTGCATTGCCTTGAGGTGAAACTGTTAGTCCCAAACCTAAGGAGAGACTATAGAGAGGGGAAAATAGCATAGTTGAACCATTTTTATCAACCAGGTCATTACCAACTGCTCACAGTGTGCTCATCAATGTGCCTTGCAACACCCAGACTAATAAACCAGTCCCACTTAGACCTGCCCTCGGCTGTCAGCTCTCAGTTTCTCATTGGTGTGAGAATCCCCAACATCTTATCTATCTCCCTCTTTCCAGGCTGCCCCTGACTCCCAGACTCCATCCAGATGCTGCAAGGGTCTTTCTAAGGGGCAGACCTGTTCATTTCATTGCTGTCTCTAAACCCTTGAATGTCCATTCTAGAAGACAAGAGGCTTGTACAGAGTCACATGACCAACCACAGAGAGGTGAAGACTCTACTCTCTTAGCTTTTCACTCTCACCTCACCGTCTCTCCATTCCCAAATGTTTCCTCGTCTGTTGGAATCCCCATATAGGGCATCTTCCCCCCTATCAGAGAAAGAATTAGTCTCTTCAAGTAGGTTGGAAAACCGAGAAGAGCGCTGCCATCCGCTGCCTAATCTGTGTGTGTTTGGCTCGAGAACGGAGGCCTCGGGGTGAAGTCAGGCTGCTTTGCTTTTCCACCTTATCTGGTATTAGTATGGCAGAGGCTTCTCAGGACCTCGTGTTCGTGTTACCATAATTATTAAATCACTGGCATGCTGGTAAATGATTAACTGTCAGTGGAGAAGAGTTAGGGTAGGGTAAGGCAGACCTGATCGGTAGCATTTGACAGTTTCCATGCCTTACGTACGCCCCAGTGTGGCCGATTTGAAGCTGCCAACAGGATGTCACTGAACGTGGAAGTAGGAAGACACGTACAGTGGCCCACCATTGGACAACATACCCACCCTCCAGATAAAACACATAACCGTGAAAGGTAATAAAATAGTCAGTGATACACGTTGAGCATTAATTACCTTTGTCTCTGATATAATTTCTTTGGGTCTAGGTGTATGTAATTTAATTTTCAAGAATGGCTGTGTTTAACAGCTAGCTTGCAGGACTCCTTGAAGTTTTAACAAGCCAAAGTCAGTACCCCACCGCATAATCATCACAGGTGATGTTACTCAGCCCTACCCTGGGATCTCCCCACCGAAATAGAAGTGTCTTTAAAGACGGTCATTTAGAACATTGGCCCCTGCATATTTATTTATTTATTTATTTTGAGAGAGAGAGAGAGAGAGAGAGAGAGAGCATGAGTGGGGAAGAGGCAGAGAGAGAGAGGGAGACCCAGAACCTGAAGCAGGCTCCAGGCTCTGAGCTGTCAGCACAGAGCCCGACACGGGGCTCGAACCCACGAACTGTGAGATCGTGACCTGAGCTGAAGTCGGACGTTTAACCGACTGAGTCACCCAGGTGCCCCTCAA
This sequence comes from Panthera leo, assembly GCF_018350215.1. Lineage (NCBI taxonomy): Eukaryota > Metazoa > Chordata > Mammalia > Carnivora > Felidae > Panthera > Panthera leo. The sequence goes on along the minus strand of NC_056680.1, from coordinate 71,468,065 downwards.
TTTATTTTTTTATATGAATGTATGAGTCAGAAGAATATTGTATCCTCTGGAGAAAAAAAATATCAGCTTTGTACCATTCCTGCTTTCTCTCCTCTTTCTCCCCTCCCACAGCCCTAAACACACACTTAGAAAAAAAATTTTTTTTGTCTTAGTTTAAGGGCACTTAGGAAAATATATTTTTCAATATTAAAAAAATAAGAATCTTTATGCAAATAGTACGAATCAAGTTAATTGTGAATGTTTAAAATTAAATATGCACGTCATTCTTGCATTCGTAATTTCCTAACCCCAAATCTTTCAGCTCCTTTTCTAATGCATGATGAAATTTTAAAGGCAATTATAATTCCCTGGAGTGGTTCATTTCAGCTGCTGCCGTGAGAAGAGGGAGAAGATTAATGAAAAGAGCCTGCGTCTGGGTTTGAGGTGTGGGATTAATGAATGAACAGGGCTGTTTGTTAATTCTACCTCAGATAAACACATGTCAAACTATGAGCCGTCGAAAAACCTGTGCAGTTTAAAATCAGAGATGAGATATTCAAGGTACTTGCAACAATCTGGAAGTGTTCTAGAAGCCTAGCCTCTCCTCACCTTGGTTCCTGTCTATCACCGTGCATAAATGCCAGAAAGCGATATTTGGAAACCACTTGTCAGTGAATAAACAATCACTAGGACAGAATCGAACTGAAATGTTCACTTCACACTTGATCCAGAAATGTTTTACAAAACGTGTCCAGCAGATTTTGTAGTTGCATTAAAGTTCACTGGACTCAAATTCTGAATAAAGTCCTAGAGAACAGAAAAAAATGCTGTCTCTCCCTCTCTCTCTCTATTAGCCTTAGTTTGGCATCATATTTTTCTAGTCTTGGTGGAAAAAAGAGGATGTGTGGGAGGGAGGGAATCTGTCCTTCCTTGATGTTTCTCCAAAATATTTTGTTTGCTCCTGAGTTTCCTAAATTCTCCTGAGGCAAGTTTTCTCAACCTCGGCACTCTTGACCTTTCGGGCTGGACACTTCTTTGTTGTGGGGCATCGAGTGTGCACGGATGAGGTTTGGCGGTAGCCGTGGCCTCTACCCACTAGATGCCAGTGGCATTGCCCCACCCGCCAGTGTGCCAACCAGTGCTCCCTTTCCACCCCAGCGGAAGCCACTGTCCAAACGCTTGGGCTTTGGGGACACCAAGGCTGGAGAGAACTCGGTTCTGTCATATCCATCCCCCGAGGCAGCGGGCAGAGGACCAGCCTCCACCATCAAGTAAGTAGAATGAAGACCGTGCAGAAATCACAGAGCACTGCAGCGTGATATCTCTGCTGTTTTTATTGTGCCATTTGTTTTATTATTCCATTGAGGCCAAATTAAAAGCACTGACCTGTGACCATTTTGACCCCAGAAATAGCAGTTTCATGTGGTTGAAACTAGTATTTTATAAGTGTACATAGCTACGGACAAGTGAGTATTCTGTTTCCTTCACAAGCTGGCCCCGGGGGCCCGGATACGAGGGAAAAAAGCGTAATATCATAAGATCAAAGATTATCATGCCGAGTGGAGTCCTCAGAGATGAGAAGTGACGAAAATGGAATAGTCATTCACTTCCAACTAAATTCAACAAGGACATGTTTGAAAAGACGGATATGCCTTTCCCAGAACTCTTTTATTTCAATTTATTTAAATTTAATTTGTTTAAATAAATCATTTTTTTTTGTTGTTGTTGTTTTATTTACTTAGAGAAAGAGAGTGCATAAGTGGGGGAGGGGGAGGGAGATGAAGAGAGGGAGAGAGAATCCCAAGAAGGCTCCAGCCAGGCTAAACGCTGAGCCCAATGCAGGGCTCGATCTCATGAACCCTGAGATCATGACCTGAGCCGAAATCAAGAGTCAGACACTTCACCGACTGAGCCACCCAGCGGCCCCTCCAAGCACTCATTCTTTTAAAGCTGGACCCTGTATGAACAGCGAGGGTCACAGAAATATTGGTGGGAACATAAGGTGGAGACTTTGCGGCCACTTCCTGGACATGGCCTTGGAGTAGCTGAGAGGTAAGACTGCGGCGAAGTCTTCTACCGGCGCTTAGTCTCAACGGAGCGGAGCTGTGGCATTGGGATCTCTCCAAGGTGGTCCAAGCCCCACTCCTCCGCCTCCTGTCTGCACCAGACTGTCCTCCCTCATGGTCCAGTCATCTCCCACAGACTCTGCTAGGGAAGCAGAGCTCCAGAGCTCTCCCTCAAGGACCCACCACGTTTCACAGTCTTGCTGACCCCTGACAACAGATAAATGCAGGGTGCAGTGTGTGGGGTGCTGGCCCCAGACCCCGGAGGGCTGCCAGCCCCTAGAGCCCGCTGTGCACTGCCCAGGCTGGAACTGAGCCCCCGTCCCGCTTGCCACGCCATATTGGCCCTGCCCTGGAGCTGACAGCAATGGGAGAAAATGCTTGAAAAACTAGCTGTCTTTCCAGAAGCAGCACCTTCTCCTAATTTGTACAAAGTCCTAGTGGTGTCCTTCTCCCCCCGCCCCCTCCCGCCTAAAGTCTTGGAGGAATTTGGAACGTAAGCACATACCTGGAAGACGAGGATGAGGGAACCCCAGAGGAATTGTTTCCACCAGCCGACTGGATGCGTAAAAGAGAAATTGAATTGAACAAGAATACGGCTATAGCACTTACACTTAGGATTTTGCAGCCTAAGATTTCTGTTCACTACAAATCCTAGAGCCAAACAAACCAGAAATCAGAAGACAAAAACTGACTTCCCCAACCCCAAATAGCAGCCTCATCGGGTATATTGTCGCACGAGCCAGAACTCTTTTCTCTGGCCCAGTCTTCCTGACTTCTCAGTTTTGAATCCCAGCATGTTTAAGTGGGCTATCATGATTCAGAAAGCTTTTTCATCTCTCACAATCTGATCACGATGCAAACATCCCAGAGAGGAGTTCCACCTGAAGGTGTATCGTAGAACCTTTGAACAGAGTTTAGTGGAAATGACATGACGGTAAGGTGGGCTGGGAGAGGCATCCATGGTGGTGTCTGGAGATGGGAGCTGGTTGCAGAAGCAACAGAATGGGAATTCTACACTGGAGCCCTGTTCCATCCACAGGAGCCAGGAAACCATCAGCTCCTGGCCCAGAGCTGAGACGCTGTCACCTGGTTGACCTCGGTAGGGCATCTTTAGGTTAAGGAGTGGCCAAAGCCCCAGTACAGCATAGTAAGGACACAGCAACCTTTCCCGGAGGAGATCTGAGTAACTGAAGCTGGATAACGTGCCATAAAAAGTCAAAATCTGTCCAGTTTTTCTGTGGGTCTGATTCAATTACAATCAAATCCAATTGGGATTTATCTCATGGAATATGTAAAATTATTCTAAATTCAAAATTATCTTAAAATGCACCTGGCAGATTTCACAGGTGGGATTCACTAAGAATATTTGATAAAAAAAAAAAAAATGAAGTGGGAGGTCTTGTTCTTAAAGCTACAAAAGTGCTTTAAAGATAAAATACTACTCACACTCTGGGATGCCTGGGTAGCTCAGTCGGTTAAGCTTCCTACTCTTGATTTCGGCTCAGGTCACGATCTCGGTGTCATGAGACCACGGCCCATGTCGGGCTCCAGGATGGATGTGAAGCCTCCATGGGATTCTGTCTCTCCCTCTCTCCCGGCCCCTCCCTTACTTGTGCGCACTCTCTCTCTCTCTCTAAAAAAAATAAAATAAAATACTACTGACTCATGTAGAAAATGAAAAATCATTGAAAAAAAAAAAGCCCCAAACAGACTGTAGAAACACAAAATAGACACTTCAGATGAACTTTGCACAATCCAACACTTTCCATTCCCTCTATAAAGCAAAATGACCAATGCCCAGAACACAGAACACTCAGGAATTGAAATAAATATATAAGCTGTACATTTACTGTTAGATAAATGTATAAACCAATAAATCATTATCTAATTTTAATAAATTAAAATGAATATATAAATCATATACATACTGCTGAAGTAAATACATAAATCAATATATAATTTTCATAAATTCAAATGATATATAAATCACATAAGATGCCACTGAAAGAGTTATTTGCTTCCCAAGACAGTGACATCTCTATAACCTGTTCATGGCGTTGTTTTCTTACTATAATTACTTTACTTCATTATAGTGTGGAACCAATGAAATGTGGGTATGAAAGTAGAGTTCTTGCTGTTCTGAACACTGTGTTGAGAACTCTAGAAAGACTACAGAAAACTAAGCCACTAAAAATAAAAGCATAAAAAATACAAGGCTTCTGATCTTGACTTGTTTTTGTAAGTTGTTTCTCCACTTTAAAGAAACTAAATCCAGAAAATGCAAATGATGGAGTATCAGTGTAGCTTACCCGAGAAAGGGAGCTGAGAACTCCAATCACGTGGACGTATATCAGAAAGACCTTGGCTCCCCCTGGCAGCATGGAACCTGCTTGAGATTCTCTCTCTCCCTCTTTCTCTGCCCCTCCCCAGCACTCGCTTGCTCTCTCTTTGTCTCTCTCTCTCTCTCTCAAAATAAAGAAATAAACTTAAAAAAAAAACAAAGTCCTGGAACCACATTAAAAGATTGACACATACAGTTTATTAATATAGTGCAATATTCAAGGAGGGTAAGAATTACTTTTTATCCTTTCCTGCACTCAGCTTTCCTGATTTACCAACTAACCAATTAACCAGTTGGTATCAATAGATTCTAATAAACAGTTCATCTTTCTCAAACACACATATCTCTTATACAATAGATGAAACATCAAAAAATAATGAGAAAGAAATGAATTATTTGCTAAATTGTTGAGGGGAATATAGCCACTTAGGGAAAAAAATCGCATAAAATCTCACTTCAGACTTTATGCAAAACTCAATTCTCAATCAATTTAATAAAATAAATGTAAATGTACTTAGATGACAGCAAAAGGACACCGGACAACATTTTCATTACGTAAAAGAAAATTTTGAGAATTTCAAACGTCTAAGCAAGTCTTAGTACACAAAGTTAAACAATAAAATGACAAGCCAGGTGTAAAATTGTAACAAATGAGCAGGTGAAGGTGTAATATCTTTAATGATAAAAAGCTCTTACAGGTCAATGATGTAAGTATCAACTTCTCAATATAAAAATGAACAATGGAAATGAAGTCATTGAATGGAAAGCATTGGAGTAAAAAGAAAAACAAAAGACAAAAACCTATAGAAAAATATTCAATCAATAGTAATTGTACATATTCAGACAAAATTAATATAATAATAGTTTTGCCCATAAAATTGAGAAGGAAGAAAAATAATTAATGCTATCAGGGTGCAGTAAGATAGCTGCTCTCATGATCTATTTGGTGACAGTAAACAGTCAGAATATTAATTTGTGAATATTTATCAAGGGCTTTCAAAAATTCATATACTTTGTATAATTCTGCATCAAAAAGTATCTTAGGAAATAATCAATTAAATAGGTAAGCTGTTTATGGGGATGTTTATTACATATTATTTAGGAAAATGAAACTACATATCTTAAATGTCCAATCAAAAGGGAATGATCCATCTAATCCATCATTAAATTTGTATCACTAACGTGTATCCATCTGATATATTATGAAGACATTTAAAAAGTCACAATTTGAAAGTCTAAAGTGCTTCCCACTCTTGTTATTTTTTTAAAGGACACAAAATAGAGAGACAATATGACCCCAATTGCATAAAGAAGTGTGTGTGTGTGTGTGTGTGTGAACAGAAAAAAAAAAATAGAAGGAAATACATCAAAATAATATTAACTATTATCTCAGCAGGATTATTAAGGGTGTTTTTTCTTCTATGAACATATTTTTAAAGAATATATTGTTTTAGAACAGTTTTAGGCTCACATCAAAATTAAGGGCAAGGTACAGAGATTTCCCATATACCCCCTGTTTCCACACATGAACAGCCTCTCTATTATCAATATCCCCCACCAGAGTGATACATTTGTTACAACTGATGAACCTTCACAGACACATCATTATCATCCAAAGTCATAGTTTACCCTATGGTTTGCTTTTGGTATTGTACATTCAATGGGTTTGGACAAATGTCTAATGACATGTATCTATCATGATAGCATCATGCAGAGTACATTCACTGTTCTAAAAGTCTTCTGAGCTGTGTGTATTCATCCCTCTCTCCCACCCTGCTCCAGCAAACACTGATCTTGTTTTCTTTTTTTTTATTTTTTAATGTTTATTTATTTTTGAGAGACAAAGAGATAGAGCGCAAGTGGGGGAGGAACAGAGGGAGAGGGAGACACAGAATCCAAAGCAGGCTCCAGGCTCTGAGCTGTCAGCACAGAGCCCGATGTGGGACTTGAACCCATGAACTGTGAGATCATGACCCAAGCCACAGTCAGAAGCTCAACCAATTGAGCCACCCAGGCAGCCCTTGCCTTTCAAATGTACAGTTCCAAAGTTTTGACCAATGCAATCAAATCGTAATATAAGTCTTATAAACTCAAACAATATTGTGCCCTTTTGTAGTCAAATCTTTCATTAAAAAAAATAATAATTTATTGTCAAATCGGCTAACATACAGTGCGTAAAGTGTGTTCTTGGTTTTTGGGGTAGATTCCCAGAGTTCATTGCTTACATACAATACCCCGTGCTCATCCCAGCAAGTGCCTGCCTCAATGCCCATCACCCATTTTCCCCTCTCCCCCACCTGCCCCCTGCACCCTCAGTTTGTTCTCAGTATTTAAGAGTCTCTTACAGTTTGCCTCCCTCCCTCTCTGTTTGTAACTATTGTGTTTCTCCTTCCCTTCCCCCGTGGTCTTCTGTTAAGTTTCTCAAGATCCACATATGAGTGAAAACATATGATATCTGTCCTTCTCTGACCGACTTACTTCATTCAGCATAATGCTTTCCAGTTCCATCCACGTTGCTGCAAATAGCATGATTTCATCCTTTCTCATTGCCAAGTAGTATTCCATTGTATATATAAACCACATCTTCTTTATCCATTCATCTGCTGATGGACATCTGGGCTCTTTCCATACTTTGGCTATCGTTGAAAGTGCTGCTATAAACATTGGGGTGCATGTGCCCCTATGCATCAGCATTCCTGTATCCCTTGGGTAAATTCCTAGTAGTGCTCTTGCTGGGTCGTAGGGTAGTTCTATTTTTAATTTTTTGAGGAACTTCCACACTGTTTTCCAGAGGCTGTAACACTGATCTTGTTGTCGTCTCCATGGTGTTGCCTTTTCCAGAATGTCATCTACTTGGAATCATACACTATGTAACCTTTCCAGATTTGCTTCTTTCACTTAGTAACATGCATTTAGCTTTCCTCCATGTTTCTCCATGGCCTAATAGGTCTCAGATTTTTAGTGCTGAATAATATTCCATTGCCTGGATGTACCAGCTTATCTATTCACCAATTGAAGGACATCTTGATTGCTTTCAAGTTTTGGCAATCGTGACTAAAGCTGCCATAAACAACTGTGTGCAAAGTTTTGTGTGGATGTGTTTTCAACTCCAGCAAGTAAATACCAAGGATCGTGATTGCTGGATCATACTGTAAGAGTATGTTTTGTTTTGAGAGAAATTGTCTTCCAGGGTGGCTGTACCATTTTTCATTCCCAGAAATGACTGGGAGTTCCTGTTCCTCCACATCGTCTCCAGCATTTGGTGTTGTCAGTGATCTGGGTTTGGTCACTCTAATAAGTGTATAGTGGTGTCTCATTGTCTTAGTTTGCATTTCCCTAGTGACCTATGATGTGGAGAATTTTTTATATGCTTATTTGCCATGTGTATATATTCTTTGATGAGGTGTCTGCTAAGGTCTTTTGCCCAGTTTTCCTATTGTTAAGTTTTACAACAAGAATATTATTTATCAGCTTTTTATCAGATGTATCTTTTGCAAATATTTTCTCTCAGTCTGTGTCTTGTCTTATTATTCTCTTGAAATTGTCTTTCATGGACAGAAGTCTTTAATTTTAATCAATTCCAGCTTATCAATTATTACTTTAAGGAATCCTGCCTTTGGTTTGTTATCTAAAAAGTCATTGCCAACCCAAAGATCATCCAGGTTTTCTCCTGTGTTATCTTCTAGGAGTTTTATAGTTTTACATTTAAGTCTATGATCCATATTGAGTTAATCTTTGTGAAGGTGTGAAAGTTTATTTTGTTTTTTTTTGTTTGTTTGTTTTGTTTTGTTTTTTTTTCATGTGGATAACCAGTTTCTCCAGCACCATTTGTTGAAGAAACTATCTTTACTCCATTGTTACCCTTGCTTCCTTGTCAAAATTCAGTTATCTATACTTTCATGGGTCTATTTCTTGGCTCTCTATTCTAATCCATTGTTTTATTTATCTATTTCTTTTTTAAATGCCATACTGTTTTGATTATTGTAGTTATATAGTATGCCTTGAAGTCAGGTAGTGTCATTCCTATGACTTTGTTCTCCTTCACTATTTTGTTGGCTGTTCTGGGTATTTTGCGTTTTCATTTTTCTTTTGTTTTATTTTATTTTATTTTTTTTAATTTTATTTTATCTATTTTGAAAGAGAGATAGAGAGCAAGTGGGAGTGGGGCAGAGGGAGGGAGACAGAACTCCAAGTAGGCTCTGCACTATCAACACAGAGCCCGATGTGGGGCTCAAACTCACAACCCATGAGATCATGACCTGAGCTGAAATCAAGAGTTGGACACTTAATCAACCCAGCCATTCAGGTGCCCCCCTTTTCATATAAATTTTAGAATTAATTTGCCAACATCTGCAATAATTTTCTGGGATTTTGACTGAGATTACATTGAATCTGTAGATTACATGGGTAAGAACTGACATCTTGATAAATTGACTCATTCTATCCTTGAACATGAAATATGTCCCCATTTATTTACATATTCTTTGATTTCATTCATCAGAGTTTGGTAGTTTTCCTCATATATATCTTGTACATATTTTGTTAGATTTATATCTCAGTGTTTCATTTTGGGGAGTACTAATGTGATTGGTATTATGTTTTTAATTTTAAATACCACTTTTTCATTACTGGTATATAGGAAGTGAATGACTTTTATCTATTAACGTTGTATCCTGTCAACTTTACAATCATTTATCAGTTCCAGAACTTTTGTTTCCTTTTTTTTTTTTTTTGTCTTATTGCAGTAGCTAATATTTCCAGTATGATGTTGAAAAGAAGTAGGAATAGGGGACATCCTTGCTTTATTCCTCATCTTAGTGGGAAAGCTTTAAGTTTCTTGCCATTATGTACAATGTTGGCCGTAGGTTTTTTGCAGAAATTTTTATCAAGTTGAGGAAGTTCTATTCCCAGCTTACTTAGAGTTTTTGTCATAACCGTTGTATTTTCTCAAATGCTTTTTCTGCATCTATTAATATGATCATGTGATTGGTCTTTGTTAGCTTGTTGACATGATGGTTTACATTAATTTATTTTCAAGTGTTGAATCAGCTTTGCATACATGAGATAAATCCCACTTGATCACCTGTATGATTCTTTTTATACATTTTGATTTCATTTGCTAATATTTTGTTGAGGATTTTTGCATGAGAGGTATTGGTATGTAATGTTTTTTTCTTATAATGTCTTTATATGTTTTTGAAATTAGGGTAACACTGGCTTCATAGAATGAGTTAGGAAGTATTCCTTCTCCTTCCATCTTCTGAAAGAGATTGTAGAGAATTTGGTGTAATTTATTTGTTAAATGTCTGTCAGAAGTCACCAGTGGACCCCTGTGGGCCTGATGCTTTCTGTTTTGAAAGGCGATTACTTATTGATTCAATTCTCTAATAGATATAGGCTTATTCATATCATCTATTTCTTCTTATGAGAGTTTTGGCAGATTGTGCCTTTCATGGAATTGATCCACTTTATCTAAACTGTCAAATTTGTGGGCATAGAGTTGTTCATAGTTTTCCTTTGTCTCCTTTTAATGTCCATAAGATCTGTGGTTATGTCCCCCCTTCCATGTCGGATATGAGTAAGGTGTGTCCTCTCTCTTTTTATTTAGTTAGCTTGGCAACAGGCTTATTGCTTTCAGCATTTTTTCCCAAAGAAAAATGAACAAGCTTTTGCTATTGCTTGTTTTCTCTATTGATTCCCTGTTCTCAATTTCATTGATTTCTGCTCTAATTATATTTCTTTTATTCCACTTCTTTGGGTTTAATTTACCATTTTTTTTCTAGTTTCCTAAAGTGGATTTTTATTTACTGTTATAACTTCCTTATTTTAAAAGTGTGGCTTCTAATATAAGGAAAGTACAATTACTATTATACATTAATTAATAATTTTATTACATGAAAGCACATTTATGAAAAAAGCACAATCACGAAAGCAGTTATAAGAGATCTTGAGAGATCATCGACTTCGGCAATGCTAACAGAGGTAGTTTTATATAGCAATAATACTAATAACATCTTTAAGTGATTATGTATGATACACTGTGCTCATTTGACTTTGGGGTTAGTTATGCCCACGAGGTTCACTCATTTTCATATAGCCCATTCCCATAGTTAGCTTTAAAGCAGAAGGAGCAGACCATGTGCCTCCAGAGTCCTTTCCCTTCACTGATGTGATATCTTTCTGCACCTCCCCACCAAAGTGGTATAGCCAAGCCAGTAAACTGGGAACCAGGAGACCACCACCTGCTGAGAAGAGTCAAGAAGGGGACCCAAACCCTCATCTCTTATACTTTCTGTCAATTGTCTAACCCCTTCTTGATTTTACTCTGGACTACCTTCCTGGCTCAGTGTTCCAGGGCACAGAAGCTCATTCTTTGGTCACATTTATGAAGTTTTGAACTTAAAATAGCAGAGTCCCACAAGAGTTTCCTGCCCCTGGGGCCAAATTTCTTTCTTGAATCGCTCTTGGGTCTGAAAGCAAGCCTATCTTTTCCCTGTATGTTCTGAGATCAACTTCTCCATATATTCTTTGCCATGGACACTCACTCAACTCAAAGTCCAGCTCTCCACCTGTACAGGGTGAATTTCCCCGAGCCATTCCCAGTATTGTCTGCCCAGCAGCTGCTTTATCATCACCAATGTGTCTCCTTGATCAAGGTCAAGTGCACAAATGAAACAAAATCTCAGATTATGCATCTCTGATAAGAAAACCAAATAGAACTCCACCCTGCTCCCAGCGTTTTCTTACTGGGTATATGCGTGGAAGTGGGGTTGGGTGGTCAAGTCAAGGTAAAGGATTTATTTTAATGCGTCTTGTAATTGCCTGAGGATTAAACAATAATGGAGATACATTATCTCCTTCGTTAAAAAGTCAAACATTTCAACTGATTATGCACTGCCAGGGGTTCCTACATTGACATTTTCCATGCTGCTGGTTTGCGATAGCATGACATATTAAGCTCCTAGTGCTACAAGATGAATAGGGTAATTGGCCTAGCAGTCTGGCCATGTAATAAATCTGCTAGAAAGTGTGTGTGTGGGGGTCATACCCCCTCCTTTGGGGTGTATAATGTAACATAACGTGGTATGGTAGCTGTTAGCAGAAATACAGTGAAAAAGCCATAAAAAGTGATTTATACCTTATTACCAAAGCAGCTAATAATTACAGGGTTGAATGGGGAGACTGGGAGAGACAATGATGAGGGCAGAGTAAAAACAAGAAAAATGTGTGGTACAAAATATATATCTATGAAATATGGATGCTATGGAATGTGGAAGCTGACAGTGGGTGTCCATTAATAAAGGAGGTAATTGGTGATGAGAGTTGTGGACAATCAGAATTTCCTAAATGGCACATCGACTTCAGGGGAAGTATAAGAGGGTATTCAAAAAGGTCCTAAGAAGGGTGCACACATCTCCTTTCCTTGCTCCCTAACAAAGTCCTTGCTTTAAGTGACAGAGCATGGTCTGCCAGTGGGGAAGGATTGGAGGTTAATTGTTACCCTTCTGCAGCTTGGATGCTAACGGCAGAGCTGTCTTAAACAGAGAAGTCAACGGCTATGGGGCCCAATGCTCACTGCACACAAATGCAGCAGGAGTTGTAGGTGGACTATACTGACTTCCCTTGCCAACACTCATCTCGGGCTCAGTGTCCTTAGGTGGGAGAGTGACACAGTCAACCTAAACCTATCCTCTTACACACGTTTTTCTTCTTCTCATTCATCTCTCACTTGTCTGCTTTTGACAAATTTTTTTCTCCAGTTTTCCCTTTACATCGCCACCATGGGTACAGATTGGATGTCCAAGATGAGAGACACCACCTTGGGGCATGAAAAGGAAATCACTCACGTAGTGTTCAAGGTCATGTCCTTGGGTCCATGACATCACATTATTTTCAAAATAACACCAAAATATTATTTGAAAGAATAAGCAGTGGGGAAGGCTGATGGCACCTTAGCATGAATTAAGGTAGTAACACTGGACTCTGTTCTTCACCACATACACAAAGAAATACCAGTTTAGAATATCTTACTGATGGGGGTACCTGGACGGCTCCTCGGTTAAGTCACCGACTTCAGCTCAGGTCATGATCTCGTGGTTCCTGAGTTCGAGCCCCAGGTCCTGCTCTGTGCTGACAGCTCAGAGCCTGGAGCCTGCTTCCGATTCTGTGTCTCCCTCTCTCTCTCTGCCCCTCCCCTGCTCACGCTCTGTCTCTCTCTCTCTCTCAAAAATAAATAAACATTTTTTAAAAATTAAAAAAAGAATATCTTTATGATGCAAAAAATCAATATCTTTATGAATTTTGGGGCACCTGGGTGGCTCAATTGGTTGAGGGTCCTACCCTTGATTTCAGTTCAGGTCATGATCCCAGGGTCGTGGGACTGAGCCCTGCATTGGACTCCATGCTCAGCTTCAGCTTAAGATTCTCTGTCTCTCCCTCTCTGTCCCTCTCCCCAGCTGGCATGCTCTCTCTCTAAAATAAAGAAAATAAGCAAATTATTAATTTTATGTAGTCTCAACATTTGAATGTTTTTTTTGTTTGTTTGTTTTTTGTTTTTGTTTTTTTTTATTCTGTATGGTGACCCGGGAAGTGCGCTTGTAGCCCTTTGGTGCATACTAAAGGTTGTCTCAAGGGCAAGAACTTGTGCAAATGGGTTGCTAACTGATGCAGCTACTTTTTTCCACGAAGCACCATTTCTTAGTTTGTTTCCTCTTCTTTTGTATATTTATATTTATGTGTTTATATATTTTATATTTATATTATTTCTTTTATATACAATCATATAGAGATGATTTTTGATGCTGTTTGGTGAAATGTATCAACGTGAACTCTGTAAGTCAGTATTTTCCAAATGACCAGTGCGTGACACCACAAAACCACAAATAGTTAAAAATCGATTCAAGGTATCAGTGAGCTGAGCGGATTCTAATTTAACAGAAAAGAAAATGTCTTTGGTACAATTTCGGATACTCACTCCATACGTTCCAGAGTCTTCAGCGAACCTTGAAGAAACTACCACTTATCAAGGTTTAGTACAACAACAAAGAAAAACAGCCACAATTACCTCTAAAGGCTATTAAAACACTTTTCTTTTCAACTATATATCTGTGTGAGGCTGGAATTTCTTTACATACTTCAAGCAAAACAACGTATCACGGCAGATTAAATACAGAAGCAGGTATAAACTTCCAGCTGTTTTCTATTAAGCCAGATGCTAGGTTTGCAAAAATGTAAGAATGCGTCTCTTCTTACGACTCTTTTTGTTTCATAAAATAGTTATTTTTATAATATATATTATTGAAATATAAATGACAGTATTATATCAGTTTCAGATGCACAATATAATAATTCAATATTTGTATATATTGTGAAAAGCTCACCACAGTAAAATGTTATTTCTGTTAACATTATATGGGTTTCCCATTGTTATATTAGCTGAATTAATAAACTTTTTTCATTTTTTTAAATGTGTATTTATTTAAGAGAGAGAGAGAGAGCACAAGAGAGGGGAGGGGCATAGAGAGAATCCTAAGCAGGCTTTGCACTGTCAGTGTGGAGCCCAAGGCGGGGCTCAATCCCAGGAACCATGAGATCACGACCTGAGTCAGAATCAAGAGTCAGATGCTTAACCGACTGAGCCACCCAGGCACCCCAATAAATATTTTTAATATCTCATTTTTAATTTCTAATTTGGTACATTTTGAAAGACATTGCTCATATAAACAGAAAATTTTTATCCCCCCCCCCCTATATTTTTATGAGTGTAAAAGGATGGAACCAAAAATTTGAGAAACATTGGATTGGATGAATAGAAGATGAAAAATAAAAGTTGATTTGCTATTATTTTTACTTCACCTATCACCTGAATAAAATGCTTAGGTGAACCTGATTTTCAAATGTTAATAAGTAATAAAAATCATAAGTGTTCATTGAGCACTTATTTTGTGCCCACTCTTAGCTTACAGCCCTGTTTACATTTCTGGTGTATTATTGCTATAGAGTAAACGTCTGGGTCTCATCCCTCCCTCCCACCCCCAAAACTTATTTTGTTACATCCAAACCCCTAATGTGAAAGCATTAGGAGGTGGGCCCCTTGGGAGGTGATTAGGTCATGAAGGTGGAACCCTCACTGACGGGATCAGCAGCCTTATAAAAGAGACCCCAGAGCCCTCCCTCCCCCATGTTTCCACCATATGAGGACACAAAGAGAAGACAGCCAGTCAGCCATGAACCAGGAAGCAAGCTCTCGCCAGACAGCGAATCTGCTGATGCCTTGATTTGGGACTTCCCCGCCTCTAGGGCCAAGGGAAATAGGTTTCTGCTGTGTATAAAGCCAGGTATCTTTGTTATAGCAGCCCAAGCGCACTAAGACAGTGATCCCCACAACGCGCCTGAAAACTTGTTATTCTACGCCCATTGTATAGAGAACAGACATGACATTCAAGGCGTATCAGTAAGTAGGACAAGCTCACATCTGGCCGGTGGCAGAGCCAGTTCTGAAAGCTGCAGGCCCATCCGGCGCCAAAGACTCTGACCTAAGCCCACGAGTCGCATGGACAGCCTCCCGATGGCTGACACACACTGATGTTTACCATGTTCCAGCACGGGGCTACGAGCTTCCTGTACTTTCTTTCATTTAATCCTAATTTAAAATAATGAGGCAGTTCTTTTCATCACCTCTTACAGATCAGGAAATGAAAGCTGTGTTAAGGTTAAGTGACTTAGCCGTGAAGAGCACGGCTGCGGAGCTCCAAGTACCGCGACTGGAGTCCCTCATGCTGCTCAGCTGGCGGGACACTAACAATCAGTTTAACAAGACCCCTCTTGTGATTCACTTCATCATTTTTTTTTTCAGCATTCCCCCATCCCCAATGCTATGAATCACTCCCATAAAACCACTATTTTAATGAGTGTCCTATAACTCCTTGGATATTTACATTGCCTCAAAAACATCATTTTCTAATGTATCTTTTAAGTTTGTCTAGGGGCTCTATCATATGATACATAAAATTCTGTTTGTTTGTTTTTTGGTTTTTTTTTTACTTTTTTAACCCTACACTGCTTTCATGATCTATCCACGAGGCTGTACATCATTTATTGTCGCATAGTATTTACTCACGTGTCAACTCCTCTTTACCAGACATTGCCAGTTTTCTCCAAATCAGCGCTATCACCGTAATACCACAAACAACCCCACACATAACCTGTTATAGGCCACAGTTTTTTAAAGAGGATCTCAGGAATCTCAGGAAGAGATTTCTGAATTACATGATACAACATTACCAATGTAATTAGGTGCTGCTAAAGAGTTTTCCAGAATGGCTGTAAAAGTATGGACACTCTCCAGTAGAGCATGAAGATTAATGATTCCCCATTTCTCCGTGACACTTGGTATCATGCACTTTCTAATCTTACCACTGTGATAGATGTAAGGTTTTATTTAATTATTGTTTTAACTTGCATTTTGCTAATTATTGCAGATTTTGCATATATCTTCATCCACCTGCTAGCTATTTGAATTCCCCCTTCTTTGTGTTTCCTATATTTAAATTGTATCCATTTCTCTATGGAGTTTTCTTTCTCTTGTTGATTTGCAGTCGTTACTTTTATATTGCAATATTAATCTTTTATTTTTATTAAACATTTTCTCTTTGCCATGATGCATGTGTTTGTTACCTTTGTCTAAGATTCCTTCCTTGAAGAATAATCTTTTTTTTTAAATATAGTGAAACTTATCAATTTTTCAGGATGACAAATTCATGATGTTTGGATCTGGATTACAAATTTTCACCCAAAAGACATGACTTTTGCCTTTTCTTCTATTAAGTTTGGTATTTTTCCTTTCACATTTAATTCACCTGGATTTCACTTTTACATGTGATGAGTTCTATTCTTCTCCATACAGTGAGCCAGCTTGCCGGAGACTTTCCACTAAGCAATCCATTTTTTATTTACTGATTTGTGGTGTCACTTTTATAACAGTTCCCATATATATTAGGTCCTCTCTTTTATTGCATGGGTTCTATTTAGTCTTGTGCCAATAACACATTATTTTTTAAGCCTTTTGGTTTTGTAGTATTTCTTAATAACTTGTAGAACAAGTATGCTCTCTGTACTATCTCCAAATCCTGGGACCATTTTGCTTTTTTTTTTTTTTTCCTATTCTTTTCTTCTTCTTCTTCTTTTCTTTTTAATGTTTATTTATTTTAGAGACAGACAGAGCACAAGTGGGGAAGGGATAGAGAGAGCCCAAGACAGAATCTGAAGCAAGCTCCAGGCTCTGAGCTGTCAGCACAGAGCCCAATGCAGGGCTTGAACTCACGAACCATGAGATCATGACCTGAGCTGAGGTCGGACTCTTAACCGACTGAGCCATCCAGGTGCCCCACTCTTTTTTTTCAGTATTTGGGTAATATAACTGGCACATTTATTTTTATCTATCAGTTTTGGAGTCACTTTTCCAAGTTCTGTAAAAAAAAAAAAAAAGAAAGAAAGAAAAATCTTCTGCTTAAAGTTTGCCTAGAATTGCATGGGTGTATAGATTAATTTGGGAAGAATTGATATCAAAATGGGAAGTTGTCCCATCCAAAGATGTGGTCATAATTATTTATTCAAGTCTTCTTTTAGGTCTTTTAATAAGGCATTACATTTCTCTCAATTTTTTAAAATTTATCTTGAGCTTTTTTAATATGTTAATTCCTAGGTATTCTAGAGTTTCCTGTTATCGTGAGGCAAGTCTTATTTTCTGGTAGGTTTTCTAATAAATTATTATTAGCGTAAAAAATGGCTACTGGGGCACTTGTGTGGCTCAGCTGGTTGAGCATCCAACTAAGTTTCTGCTCAGGTCATGATCTCACAGTTCGTGGGTTGGAGCCCCACACTGTCACTACAGAGCCTGCTTGGGGATTCTCTCTCCCTTTGTCTCTGCCTCTCCCCAGCTCACTCACTTGTTCTCTCTCAAAATAAGTAAGTAAACATTTTCAACAAATCGCTATTGATTTTTTTATAAGTTGATCTTAAATGTGGCAGCTTGATTTACACTCATAATATCTAATAAATTTATTAATTCTGCCAGGGTTTCTATACAAATAATTACATCATCTGGAATAATAAATACTTCTGTCTCTTTCCTCTCAATTCTTAAATGTCTTACTTCTTTTTCATGTCTTATTGTTTTGGCAGGATCTTCAGCATCCATAGAAGGAGAATGAGAGCAGGCATCCTTGTCTTTCTCCTTACCTAAAGAGAATGTGTCTAACGTTTATTAATTAAAATTGATATTCATAGCTCTCTTAATGTTTATTTATTTTTGATAGAGAAAGAGGAGGGTAGAGAGGGGGTGGGGAACAGAGGATCTGAAGTGGGCTCTGTGCTGACAGCAGAGAGCCACATGCAAGCCTTGAACTCACAAACCGTGAGATTGTAACCTGAGTTGAAGTTGGATGCTTAACCGACTGAGACACCCAGGCACCCCAGCTGTTTTAAATAAATAGATGGTGTTAGGTTTGGAAAATATCTGTCTGGTTCTTTCCTGAGAATTTTATCATAAATAGGCATTGAACTTTAACAATGTGTTCCTATGATTATTGAGATAATGTGATTTTTTTCCATGGGCCCATTTTTCTACCTTTGATAAGGTCAATTAAGTTAATAGATTTTCTGATATTAAACGATTTCAGATTATTGTGACAAACCCTTCCCTTTTTTAATTAATAAGCTTTATTCGTTATAGCAGTTTTAGGTTCACAGCAAAACTGAGTGGAAATTACTGGGTTCTCATACCTCCCTCCAGGTACACGACTTTCCCACCACGGACATCCTGCACCACGGTGGTTCGTTAGTTACAATCCATGAACCTACACTGACACATCATTATCGCCCAAAGTCTATAGTTTACCTTAGGGTTTACTCTCGGTACCATATGTTCTGTGGGTTTTAACAAAGGCCTAATGACATGTATCCACCACTGCAGCATCATACAGAGTAGTTTCATTGCAGGGGTGCAGGCCAGCGGGAAGCTTAGGTCCATCCTCTCCCCATTTTCCTCACCCCTAAGGAACCTCCAGTTTACGGTGATTGGCTCGGGGAAAAATCAGCCTTTCTCCCTGATAAGTACCTTCTCCAGGGTGCAAGATGTACATACCCAGAGACTGACCCCAGCAGCCAGTGCCGTTGTTTTGCACCCCTCCAAGGTTAAACTCCCGTGAATCTACCTCCACTCCAATACTTGGTACGCTTCTGTTCCTGCCTGATGTTTCTTTTCCCGTTCGTATTTGTCTCCTCGAGAGTTTTGCACCCTTTTTAAGCTCTGAGAGCCCTCAACTCCTGTCTTGTTTGTGTTGTATCTCCCGAGTTGGTTTTGGCATCCAGAGCCAGCACCTTCTGTTAGTTCTTTTCTCGTCAGGCAAAGTAGAGATTTCAACCTTAGTTTGCTAGACTCCAAAGCCCGTGCTCTATGAGGTAATAAACAGACAGGACCCAGGGCATTAGAACAATTAGAATTCCAGATGCTATCTTGAAATGTGAAGCAAATAATAAACAATGGACTTTCCTCGAGAAATTCAAGGGCGCATATTTTTATTCCCTGACCCAGATGTAATAAAACTTCATTGCCGAACTTTTTGAAAACAGGTTATTATAAGCTGTCAATAACCACTATTTTACTGTATTGTGGTGTCTTTCCTTCCAGCGTGCTTGTATGAATTTTTTAAGGCATAAGGAAAATCAATTTACATTTTTCCTTTTAAGAAAAAGACGGCATAAAGGCAAAAATAAAAAATCCTAGGACAGTTCAAAGGGACTCTCCCCTTCAACCTCACATGCAGAGCATAGCCCGCTGAGATCCTGGCAAGCACAACATCTAGTCCCATCTCATGCCAGTGATTGAAAAAGCCATTCAGGATCCACGTCCTAGGACAGTTCAAAATAAATTTACAAGAACCCAAACGTTTGTCTACTGTTATGAGGACGTTGTAATCTGTTCCAGGGTTCCTAGACTATACTAAGTTTATATCTACAGCCCACTGTTTTGTATTTGAGAGGCGATTTCCCCCATCAGGACTTGGCATCTTAGTACGTTCGCACCTCCTAGCATTGTACGCAGTTGTTTAACAAATAAGCCAACCCCTAAAGAAACTGAACAGTGTTTTGAGGCACTTTCTCTACTTTAGAAGAAACCCAATCAGTATTTAATTAAAACATAGAAGCAGTCACTATTGCTTGGTCGCGACTTACATGGCAGTCACCAGCTGAACAAAAACCAAAGGAAAATTCAGAAGTTTCACTGACAACCTAAAGCTGCAGCAAACCATCTTCTGAAGGTTTAATGTAGATTACAGCACACTGTACACACTTTCATACATTTTAAAATTATGTCTCTCCACCTTAATCTACCCTGTGGCTTGGGTATAACATAAGCAGAAAATGAGGGAGAAGTGTGTTAAGAAACCAGGCTCACTCATCATTGATTTCATGTTAGGCTGATCTGTATTTTTTCACAGCTAAAAATGACGTGTAATAAAGTGACGTGACTGATGTAAAATTTGATTAACTTTATTCTCATTTTTCCACAGGGAAGTGAGTTTCCAGGGAGACAAAGGCAGAGGAAACCAACTTCTGCTGCTTTTTCCACAGGCTTCAACTAATGGACTCACTTTTGAGTAATGAGTCTCCCAGAGTCACTCCCTTTTCTCTTTTTCCCTTTTTACTATAACAACGTTATTGAGATTTGTATGCCATAAAATTCACCCATTCAAAATATTAAATTCTAAAGTCTTTCATATATTTACTAAGTTGTGCAAACGATCCCCACCATCAGTTTGGGGACATTTTCATCACCCCCCAAAAGAAACTCTATATCCATCGGGCAGCACCCTCCATTTTCCTCCCACCTCCTCACCCCAAGCCCAGGCAACAAATTCACTTTTATGGATTTGTCTACTTTGGACACTGGACATAAAGGCCCTGTACACTATGTGGCCTTCGTGTCTGGCTCCTTCCACTGAGCTCTGTGTTGTCAAGGCCCATCCCACTGCAACATGTTTCAGAACTCCAGTACCTTTTCTTGCCAAATGATATCCATTGTATGGACATCGCGTATTGTATTCATCCATTCATCAGTTGATGGACACTTGAGTCGTTTCCACTTTTTGGCTGTTATGAATAATACCACTATGAGCATTTGGGTATAAGATTTTGTGTGAGCGGATGCTTTCATTTCTCTCGGGTAATAGACCCAGGAGTGGCATTGCTGTGTCATAGAGTAACTCTGTTTAAAATTTGGAGGGGCTGCCCGCACTCCCAGCTCCCATTTTTTTGATCTGGTTAATTCCTCATATGTCAAAAGACACTCAGAGAAAATGTCCCTGCCCGCATTTACTAGTTCTCTCCTTATCCCCTTACATAGCACAGAGGACTCCATTGCCACTGTTAAGTTTGTGGCTCCGTCGTTGTTTGGATGGGAGCTCCTTAATGGCAGGGACAATATCTGTTTAGTTCACCACTGGCACTCAATACATACCTTGAGTGAATGAATGAATGAATGAACGAATGAATGAAATAGGAGTTTCTATTTTCTTTAAGTCTAAGGAGTTGATATGCCAGGACATTTTATTTTTTCACATACCCGAATCCCTTTTTTTTTTTTTTTTAATTTTAGAGAAAGAGAGAGAGAGAGAGAGTGAGTGGGAGGGGGCAGAAGGAAAAAGAGAGAGAATGCTAAGCAGGCCCCACACTCAGTGCAGAGCTGGATCCCACAACTGTGAGATCATGACCTGAGCAGAAATCAAGAGTCAGATGCTCAACCGAGCTGCCGAGGCGCTCCCTGAATCCCTTTTTTTTTTTTTTTTTTGCCTGAAATTTCCCAATGAAGACATTTTCTAATTAAACTTTCTCAGTAACTTTAAGGAACATTTTCTAGGAATCATCAACTGTATTGTCCTAGAGTTTCAGGACGCATAAGGAAAATATCACGGAACTGAAGACAGCAACTCAATGAAGATAGAAAGCTTAGCCCCAGCCCATGCATGCATTTACAAACACCGACCCCAAAATGCCACGTGTCTATTTCTAGGACATAAGGACACAGACGACCCCAAGTCAGTCAGTCCTAAAGTGGTGAGCCAAGGCAAGTAGATACTAAAATGTATTAATGTGATTTTGTCTGAATATAATTTATCCATGAAATTATTTCTCTCATTTGAAAAATTGAAGTTTATTTGATGTGGCTTGTATAAATTGGTACAATATTCCTGGGGGGTAATTTGATTAAGTATATACATTTTTTTTAGCTCATATCTCTTTTGATCTGACAAATCCTCTTCTATAACTGGATTTAGGGGAGACAAACCAAAAATTATGTATACACACAAAGATGTTTTTTGCAATGTTTTTTGCAATGTTATTTTTATTGGGGAAAATTCAAAATAAGCTCAATTCTAATAATAGATTAATAAACTAAAGGTTAACTCACCCCTCTAATGAAATATCTGCAGCTTCTGTGACTAGTGCTCTAGATGCATATTGACATGGAAATACCATATTGTTAGGTGACAAATATAAGTTACAATGGAGTCCATACCATTCATACACACAGTGTATGACAATTTTAACTTTTCAAAATCACATAAGAATTTTACTAGGAAAACCCTGTAGCCGCAACATTCCTTTATTAATACGACTTTAGGAAATACATGCTTTTATTAGGAAAATATATCATGTGAAAAATGAGCGTGAATTTAAAAATGTAACAGCATATTGTTACATAGGCAGAGCAGAGTGTTTGGTTCTTAAAGAATTTGTCCGTGCTGATTATATCAGCAAGTTTTTGGAAACTCTTGGAGATCCTTCCCCGACTGCTGAGAAAATTCATCTTCGATACTGGTGTTTTGTTTCCTGGGGGGGTGGGGGGGGGGTGTTTTTATTCAAGCTAAATGTTACTATTAAGAACAGAATAAGGAATTTGTGTACTTTGATAATTTTTTAAATCTCTGAATCTTGAGTGGAAAGAATCGGAACATGTTTTATTAAGAACTCAGTTGAGATTTGCTGGCTGGATTATAGATACATGCTGTGGCGGAGGGACAGGAATCAAAGACCTCGTTGTGGCTCCATTGCCTCAACACCCTAATTTCTTCACCCTTCAGCGAAGTGTGAGGGTGTGGCTGAGGTGGCCTGCAAGCGATTCGTGGCAATCTGACTTTCTGACCGTGAGGTCTGTTTATAGACAGCAGAGGGAACATGTGCCCTCAAATTATCAACCCGGAAAGTAGAAAATTGGCTTGGAATGAGGCGTTGCACCTTAGCATGATTTAGATGAGTAGGGGAAAAATGGAACATTTACAGAATCAGGACCAGTCTGAGCTCTCGCATATACCTGGAATCCTTGGAAGCCACCGGAACGCCTCTCACGTCGATTTGGTCGGAAAATGGAAACATACGCTTCATTGATTTGGGGACTCACAGATTTGAGATTAAGTTGCCATTTGAATGGACCCTTTACCCCTAAGCTATCAGAACAGCGCAGCCAACAAATTTGTCTGTGAGGGGGAAGCAGAGGAAATGTATTGGGTCATTTGAAATTGAATCCCTTGCAGCTGACCCATGAGAGGTGATGATGGCTTCCAGATGGAGCTTTGTCCAGTTCCCATTGGCCAGATGTTTGGGCCTGTCCGGCAGATTGTTTTGTATGTAGAGTGGGGAACCATGGAAATAGCATCAGGACTGACCAGGGGTTTACCCTTGAAATAAGAAAATTCCAGTGAGAGGTGTGGTCTATAGCTTGAAGCTTATTCAGTACACTGACTGGCTTCAAAATCCAGCTCTGTCTCATCAGAGCTCTGTGCCTTTGGGCAAATTATTTAAACTCTCTGAGAATTAGTTACTTCATCTGTAAGATGGGGGTAGAAAGAACATTGCTGCGCAGCAGTGTTGTGAAGAATATAAGAGATAACCCACGTCACCGGCCGGCCCAATAGCACCTAATAAATGCTAGCCATTTATAATTATGAATATCACCACCATCATCTTCCTACAAACACTGACTGAGTACAGTTACGCTCCTAGGACTGTGTTAGATGCTGGAAATCTGAAAATGCTTAGAACATCATTTTGGCCTTCTGGAACATCAGGCAATTATAGGAGACAGGTGGACAAATAAGTAATTGCACAAAGCAAATGAGTGGTGAGAGGGGAGCATAGTGGTCCAGGATGGGACAGGAAAATGACATCCACACACGGCCATCACTGCCGTGCCCTGGCACCAGGCTTGATAATGCCATCTCAGTAAGTTTAACATGACCCCATGAGAGCCACGATTCCCCCCACTTAATAGGTAAGAAACTGAGGTAAAATAACTTAGCCGCACGAGGCTAATAAATGGCAAGATTTGGTTTGTCTTCCTTTGTCTTCTCTCTGCTCCACCAAGCTGTCTTCTAAGCACCAAGAGCACCCCGATGGCAGGAAGTGGCAGAAAATGTTTCACTAGAGAGATGAAATTTGTCACTCCAGATGAACGAATAAGAGTTCTCGAAATGGGTAAAGGGCAGGAAAGCACCCAGCAGGGGGAATAATGGGCTTAAAGTATGAAACCAAAATATGTCCAGAGAACTCCAGCTCCTTTAGGTGCATCTGACAGGCTCTGGGTGAACAGGTGGAGGGCTGTGAATAGCAGCAGAAATGAGTAAGGAGACGAGGCAAGTCAGTGAGGACTCCGTCGCATCAGGACGTTGATGGTGCTCAGAAAGTATGAGTTTATTGGCTACGATATGTGCCTTTCGTCTAGTTATCTCCTGGGTTTGGCCTAAGCTATGGGGCAAGCGCTCAGTGAATCTGGTTCCACAGCAGAATGGAAGCAAGAGCTGAGTTAATGGGAAATCATGCAAAGCTGGAAGGTCTCAAACACCTGCCCGGGAGACAAAGAAGTGTGCTCCAGCTCATGGATTTGAATGCAGTCCTTTGTACATGTAGTCAATCCCACAAATAGTTATACATGTATTTTTTATAAAATGTGTATTTATTTTTGAGAGAGAGAGAGAGAGAGAGAGAGAGAGAGAGCCGGAGGGGCAGGGAGAGAGAGAGACAGAGGATCAGAAGTGGGCTCCATGCTGACAGCAGAGTGCCAGATGCAGGGCTCGAACTCACAAACCTTGAGATCATGACCTGAGCCGAAGTAGGACACAATAACCAACTGAGTCACCCAGGCTCCCCTCCTGCAAAGTTATGTAGCATGCATGGTGTTCAGTGTCAAAGGTATATGTGCACAGACAGAACAAACAGATTTCCGTCTTCCAGAGGCTCACATCTTAGTCAAGAGAGTCAGAAACTAAATGTCCCAAATAAATACATGGCATAGGATGGTGACGAGCGCCACTAGAAAAAGGGAGCAGAGTAAGTGGACTACGTAGGGCGGGATGCAGCCGGCGTTTGCAATTTGAAATGGGATAGGAAGGGAGGCCTCACTGAGAAGGAGGTAACTGGAGAGGAGGTGAGGGATGTGAGGGAATGAGGCATAGCTGGGAGGAGACAATTCCAGACAGAGAACAACCGGGCACAGCCTGGGACCTGATGTGTTTGAGGGACAGAAAGGAGATGAGTGTGGCTATGACAGAGAAGCTGAGGGGGAAGTGGACTGCCAAGGGGTCAGAGAGGCACCTCCAGCTTCGCTGGAGAGGCTCTGGAGACTTCTGAGCAAATGAGTAGCATGATGTGACTTCGGTTCGCAGAGGCCCCACTCTGGCTGCCGTGGTCAGAATGGACATAAAGAAAAAGTTAATCCAGAAGTAGCTGGGTATCCCGAAGTTAGTACAAATGTCAAAATCAATGGCTCTCAAACTTTTTGACGGTCATCCATGGGAAGATTCACATGGTATGTGATGATTGGTGTAAGTGCCAGTACAACTAAAACAAAATGATTAGATTACCCTGGTCACTCGTGCCGTCCAGTATGGACTCAGATAGTTTCTATCCTAGCTTAGTTTATTCCAGTTATTTTTTTTTTGTTTTACTTTTTTGGTTGTCCCTCAATAAATCAATTGTGTGAGTGTATCAGTTATAACCTGGAGTGTAAAAGAACACTTGAAAAAGAATCTTTGCACAAAACGCTATGTCACGCACCTCATGGTAGTTAAGAGTAATTAGTCTTGGTGCCTGATACCCTGAGCAAGGCTGAAATCCATTAATTTTCACAAAATTAAAGTAACATTGAAGTGAAATCCAAATGATGACAATATTCGCCTCCAGTAAAGCACAGAAATAGAGCCCCAAACTATGGGTTAAACTACCACATTAGACAAACTGATGTTAACCGTTAATAAAGAAAACAGTAAGGAAAATAAAATAATAAAGTATTAGCACACGTTGGAAATCACATGTGATAAACCGTTTGAAAGTCGAATTAAAGAATGAAATTTTAGCTTTTCCTACGACTCTGCCCCACTAGATCCATATCTGTCCTCCACCAAGTTGATGGTTGCTGCTTTTCTTTTCCCTTCTTTTTCTTTTATTGTGCAATGTTTTCAATTCCAGATGACATTTTCTGTAGCTTTAGAGCATGCGTACTGAACTGAACACACACCAGCTCTTTGCTACTGGAGACCGTCCGGCAATAGGAAAAGTCACTGCTTCCATGGCTGGACCTGTAATCAGTCACTTTTTAATTTATCCTAGGAGTACGTTATTTATGTCACGCTGAATGACCCTTTTTCAGGCTCTTAGCCACCCTTTGAAACTTTGCCCATGTATATTATCAACCTTCAGTTGATATGCTGAAATATTTGGATGCAGAGTTTATAGCAGGGACTAAAGCTGGGGGTGTCAAAACACGACAAGAAAGGCTTTTTCTTATTTGATTTCTGGCAGGGATCAGAGTGGAAGTGATAGAAGGCTTGGGAAAGAGCCCAATCCTGTCAGTGGTTCTAGCCAACTTGGCTGACGCCATAGGTTTAGAGGGTTCAGATGAGCTTTGTGTCCATAAACCTTTGAATACTTGTAGAGGAACTAATCTTGCTGTCTGAACTTTTCCGAGGTTCAACACATCTAATTGCTCTGGAGCCAAACCTCTAGCTCCAAGCAGACTCTCTTCCCCCACCACACACACACAAAGGCACTGACCTCCCATCCTATGGGCCAAACTTAAACTCACCGAAAATGGCGCCGATAAAGAAGCTGCCTGTACCTCACCTGCGTTGCAATTGTTATTACTTACTCTGCTTTGCAGCATATGTACCCCCCAAACATCCGGAGGGTCTTGTTTTCCTGTTTTTGTTTTGTTTTTGTGTTTTTATAGCTATTAGAGCTCTGCGAGCTAAAAATGGCCTCTATGGGACATATCCTTTTGAATGCACACGTTTCTACTTTTCCCCTAGAAGATTTAGGCTGATTTTTATTATTTTTTTCAGCAGATGAGATTATTTATTGATTTGTATTTTGTAAGTGAAGCATGTGTGCGTGTGCAAAATAAGCTTGCGATTTACGTATACTCGAAAGCTTCTTCGTATTTAAAAATATCATGACTCAACTTTTTATTATCTGCGTTATAATTTGTCCCAGGCAAACCCTCAGTACAAACAAGATTTCCCAGAGAAACCATTATATCTGACAGCATACAATACTGAGTAAAGAGGAGATGGTCTAGAAAGGAAGATGAGCTTGTTTCTAAATTCATTGCTTTTACGTTATGCAGATCTCAGACACCCACCTCGGGGCTTTGTAGAGGCCCGTGCAAGTCTCCACTTAGATCTAAGTTATCTCCAAGGCACACATTACCTTGAACGCGTTCTTATTGAAACCACATTTCCAACTTTTACATTGCTGGTATTACTGTGCCTATAATGCTGGCTCAGAATCAGGAATATGTCTCACATATCCCCGCCACGTTTCCTGAGTGAATTCAGGGTTCCAGTTGTAGCTACATATTCTCTGAAGGGTAGACACATTCAAGAAAGACCGCGTCTGATAGTCAGAGAGGAATCACCAATGTCCTCTCATGCTGGCAGGCACACTTCCATGGGGTGTGGAAGGTTTTGTGTGTCCAGTATCATCCCAGCGTCCTCTGGGTTTGTGTATCTTCCAGCTTAAGCAACAGGGCAGTTGGCCTTCGTTCATAACACACCCCAGTGTATAAGTAGGTCATCCCAAGTGGTCCTTCCTGGATAAACGCATAAGGCACTTACTGGAAAAGAAAATGGGAAGGGTAGACGGCTTACTGGTGCTTCTTCATCTCTCATTTCTAGGGTCTCTTGCACAATGTCTAGCATTGAACTTCACGTTTCAAATACCAATAATGTCAAAAGCCTATTGGAACACCCAGAAGGTACATTACAGGCTTCAAACACCCAACGGAAACCACACTGAAGAATGAGGTATACACTATATTCCTGTATTTCTGCAGAAGGTAAGTTTTTGGGTTTTGGGGTTTTTTTTGTTTTGTTAAGCTACTCTACCACTGATTCGGCAGAAGGAATCCTCCATTTTACTTCAACCATTTTGCATTTGTGTTTGTTTGCTTCTGTTCCTGCTGTATCTGAGATAGATTTCCAACATGTTTATAGACTTTGACAATACTTGGGACCATATCAATAGGAACTCACACATTTTAATTTCTGTTTTGAAATTAAATTCACCATATAAAACAAAATTGCCAAAATTGTTTTTCAAATAAGAAGAATCTCCATATGTTTGAATGCATTTTGGTGAGCTTCATATATAGATAATTATTAGAAGGCATTTAAATGCTTCTCATAAAAGTTTACATTTCTGGAGTTCCAAAAGTCACTTATGTATAGAATCTCAGGAACATTCTTATTATGGCCACTGTACAAATAAAAGAAATACCTTAACATCCTGTCTTATAAAAGATTATATTTTAGGGGCTCCTGGGTGGTTCAGTTGGTTGAGCATGCTGAGACTCTTGATCTCAGCTCGGGTCATGATCCCAGGGCTGTGGAATGGAGCCCTGCATCAGGCTCCATGCTGAGTGTGGAGCCTGCTTGGGATTCTCTCTCTCTCTCTCTCTCTCTCTCTCTCTCTCTCTCTCCCCCCCAACTCTTCTCCCCAGCTCATGCTCCCTCTCTCTCTAAAATAAAATTAAGAAAAATGAAAAATTAAAAAAAAAAGATTGTGTGTTAAAATCCATACTTAACTTGATAAAACTCAGAACCTTCACTAGAGAAAAAAAAAAAAGTAAAAATAAATAAATAAACAGGAACACTCACCTAGCCATAATTTAGGAAATCTAAATTCCATTTCTATTGGTCTTTGCCCTCACTGAACCGACCAATTCCAAGAGTGTCTCCCTGTGCACATTTTATTGTGGGGCGGTGGTAATACGGAGGGCTTGCAGATTAAAAAGACTTCCAAAGGAATTAAACTCATGGTGCCACTTCTGAAACTAGGGCTGTCAGCTGGGCGGAGATGCTGGCAGCTGGTACATCTGACCACTGGAAAGGTCAGCCATGTCTGTTCCTTGGCAGAAAGGACTGTGGCTTTTTCCCTACCCCACCCCCATTCCATGGAATCAGAGCCAGTTCCTAGGCGCATACCAGGCACTTAATGAACAATTTCTCCATTATTCTTTCAGGAGGGTGCTAGCCACAAATCTAAGAAGTTTGGAGAAGAATTTTCCTTGGATCTATTTTAGTCCTTGCAGAGTTAGCAGTAGATGTGGGGGCCCCTGTTCACTCGGAGCATGTGTGTCCAACCACAGGGGAGCATCAGCGTTCCCTTCTTTTCCTACAAGGCAATGCAAATCAGGAAGAGAGTCAAACGTGCAGAGACAGTCTTGCCTGAGGGAGGCCTGAGGAAATATATCTACTTTCCAGGCTAACATCCATCCTCGGGATGACTGCTCTCCCCACCCCTGGTACATACTCAGCAGCATAACCAAACTCAGTTTATGTCATGAGAGCGAAGAACCACGACGACAGCTTTCAACTGCGGCTATGTCCGTGTAAAACGAGGAAGACACAGCTGCCCAGAAGGAAAATGAGACTGAGGTTCTCTACATGTAGCAACAGTGTGTTTTCTTCATCCGCAGAGACTGCCACAATAATGAAAGACAGCATAGCAATAACACAGGGCTCAGTTTCCAGAGAAAGCCTGGTAGGAACCTGAGTCAACCCACCAGCATTCAATCATGCGGGGAAATAAGAGCTTAGGGGAACATAACAGAATACACTGATGAAATGTTCTTGGACTCCCTACTCTTGTTCTATGGAGGTGTGGTAGGCACACTTCTATGATTTGCCATTTTGAATTTAATTTGCTGTTGCGAATAGTGACTGAAAGCAACAGAGACAGATGAAGGGAAACACTGATCATACACGCCACCTGTCAATGTCCTACATTTACTTGGGGCTAGGTTTCTTTGCCACTCCTCACCTTATTTTATTTTTTGAGACTTTTGTTTTTAAAAAGATTAGGTAATGAGTGATAACCAGTAGAGTTTTGGCATTAGATTCTATAACAACCACTAGAGAAAGAATAGTCATAAACAAACAGAGAATGATCCCCTCAATTAAAGTTTGCTTTCCACAATAAATATCTTCCCCACCATGAGGTTATGGACAAGTTGGGATGGGCAGATGTGCAGACAGTCTTGGTGCTGTGATGCCCACTCCATCAAGTGTCAGCATTCATTGAGCTGATCTGGGGGGCCAGGCAAGTGCCCTTGCCATTTCAAGACGGAGAAGTGCATGAGAATTACCCTGCTTAAGAGAGAGAGGCCCGCTCCTCAGAAAAGGGGTTCGGGTGGCCAAGAGGAAGGCAAACCCAAGGGCATGAGCAGGGAAACAATGGGTTTCAATTTCAGTAAGATAGAGATGAAAAATTTTTACATAAACAGGCTAGGAAGACTTCATAGTCAAGGCACCAGAAAATTGGTTTTAAAGTGGAAAAAAAAAAAGTGAGGTTGAAGAGGTGATAATGGGTTACGGGGCAAGCTCTCTGGTGACGTAAATTGTGGGTGGATATACAACAAAAACACGAAACTATTTCTCCCAAGGGTGAGGCTGAGCTAACCTTAATAGTAGAGTCATTATGATTATGTAATTTAGGGGAAACCTGTAAAATGGAAGTGTAAAAACCAAAAAAAAAAAAAAAAAAAGGAGAGAGAAGGAAAAGAAAAAGGAAGATAGCATGACTGCAAAATGTCCAAAAGCAAAAAAAAAGAAAGAAAGAAAGAAAAAAGATATGAAATCAGTTCCTGGGTCTAAGGTAGCATTTCCTCAATCTTCATAATAGATGAGTAATTTTTCAAAATGTTTCAACTAGGTCTGGACTCCATTGCCTCTCAAAACCCAGTTTCCACTGTACATATAAATGGTTACCATAAAATTATGTGGCTTCCTGGAACATAAAACCACTTTCCAAATGGTCATATCTTGTGGTGGTCCTTTAACCCAATTCTTGAGATAATATCCATGATGGGCCTCCTTGGCAACCCTTCAAGTCAGTTGAAAGAAAGTTTAGATGGCTTAATTCACCAATCAACTCGACCCTCTCTTCTCCCATAACACTCAGTTACAAGAGTTTATTAATCCAGGCAGCCAGCCCTGTGTCATTTTCTTTGTTTACCTTGAAGGGGAGTAACTGTTTAGTTATTGAACTTTGCAGAGAAAAGGACAAGCACCAGTGAATCCCAACCCCTGGAGTTCTACCCTTGCCTAAGACAAACTTGCTTCCTCAAGAGATGGTCTATGGATCATTTTTATGTGTCTGGTTCCTACAGGAATCCCGCCACCATCACCAATTTCACACCTTTGCAACCTCTTTGGAAGCTTTGGCCAACCCTACTTATCATCTGAATTCTAAATAAACCAGTAGGTATCTTTCTTTTGTACCTTCGATGATAAATTCCAGGCACTGTCACAAGGATTCAGTTACTAAACTTGGTTTAAATGAAAACACTTTTCATTGTAACTCTGACCTAAGTCAGTATGGCTTACAGAACATGCCCATAATATTGGTCAGAATTAATTCATGTGGATGGGACAAGAATACTCCAAATGTCCTTGTTTCTTGAACTAAATAGCTTTACAGTCCCTTGTAGAACATTCCTAATCCACTATGTCTAAGTGTCATTGAGATGTCTCAAAATCCTACACACTTTGCCATTTCTAATTCTTAATAGATTTTTAATTTGGTTCTGCACTATAATTTGAGTATTATACGTCTAAATCAAAAACATTCATCAATTTTCATGTCCTTGTACCAGAATGTCTACATATAACAGAATTGCTTAGAAACCCCTAGATCTTTGCTAATCAGATTAGTAAATTCTTCCTTGGTACCCTATCTTATTATGGCAACAACATATGCTTCAAATTGTGGCCACTCACAAGTTATTTCTTACAGAAGAAGGAGTGCATTGCACTCCACTGAATGATGGGCATATGTTAGCACGCAGACACACATATGAACATGCTTTGAGTCAAAGTCAGCTATTGGGGCCGTAACTCATCTGGCCAATGAAAGTTATAGATGTGCATTTGGGGGCTTGCTGTACTAATTCGCATAATTAATAAAACTTGTTCAAAATGTCAGGCTCATATTGCTATATTTACTTATCGTATCGTTACCTTAACTAATAGACTCATTTACTGTTCCTCAATTCAAGCTGTGGCTTTCTGTTCCTTGGAGGTTTTCTGTCTGAATCAATTGTAGTTTATGGTCCCCGTGCCCTCACATGCTGCAGTCATCATGTGCCCAGTTATAATCTTTCTTTAAAGTATTGAAGACATCTCATCAGACAATATTTACCTTCAAAGACATTTCATCATTCTTTTGGACACCTGTTAAATCTGACCACCCTTGAAATTTCAAGTGTTTTCTGTTCTTAAAAATAGGAAATATAAAAAAGGTGAGTCTAAAAGGTGAGCACATCATATGGCCCTGGTTTATAATTTTATAACAAAGAAGGAATATTTGTGTTTGGCCTCGGATGATTTAAATGCTTAACCAAGAGTAGACCCACACCACAACTGCTCATCCTGCAACCCAGTGAAGTCTGTTTCTTCCTAAAATTCACACTGGTAACATCACTTTTGATAACCAACAGCCACTGTGGGAACAAAGACCCCTGAGTAGAGAACTCTCCCCCCAGTGACCAACTGTATAGTGAGTTGAATTGTGGCCTCCAAAGAGGTATGTTCAAGTCCTAATCTCTTCAACTTATTTAATATGACTTTATTTGGAAAAGGGATTTTGTAAATCTAATTAAGTTGAAGACCTTGAAATGACTCCATCCTGAATTATCAGGGTTGGCCTTAACTCCAATGACAAGTGTCCTATAAAAGAATGGTAGAGGAAGATTAGAAACATAGACACAGACACAGGGCAGGAGGCCCTGTGAAGACAGAGCCCAAGATTGAAGTAACGTGCCAAGGAACATTGCAAACCAAGGAATGCCTGAAGCCACCAGAGCCTGTTGGAGACAAGAAGCATTCTACTCCTGAGTCTTCAGAGGAAGTATGGCCCTGTTGACACCTTGATTTTGGCCATCTGGCCTCCAGAGCTAGGAAAGAATACATTTCTGCTCTTTTAAGCCTCTAAGTTAGTGGTAAATTGTTATGGCAGCCCAAGGAAACTGGTGCACCATGACTTGCTATCCCTCTGATATAGTAGATCAAAATCTAGGATTGTCGAGTGTCAACAAATGTTCCCTGTTGGCATAGGAGAGGAAAAGCAAAGCCTGGTTATAAGTATAAGGCAGGAAAGTGGAAAATTTTGTTGAATGGTAAGGAATTGATGGTAGGATAGGCTGTTCCATTTCAGAATAAGAGGAAATGATAGAGTGAGGCCTGAACAGGAAGATTAAAGAAAGACCATTGACTTGGAAGGGAGTTTAACATTCAATTATCAGGTGGGAATATTTTTCTATGGATTTTGGGCTACAACAAAAAACACTGCAAAGAGGACAATATTATAAAACTCCCAGATACAAGTCTGAATAGACAATGCACCTCCAAGAAAGCACAAAGAGTAGGTGGCCCCGAGTGTGTCTTGATCTTTGGAAGAGTCAAGGGACCCCCAGTGTGTCATGATTGTGTCCTCAGATAAGGTTTCCAGAGATGGACACATATACTCTCTGTAGCTTGGTCTCAAGTGCATCTGCTCACAGACTGCACTCTTGGGTGGTCTGCCGATGTCGGCACGAAACTCCAAGCTCACCACGTATGCTGGTGCTTTTATTATTCCTATTAATTTTTAGAAATATTGATTTTTTTTTTTAGTTCAAGCTGTTCTATTTTGGGTTACATACCATTATTTCTCATTAGCTGTAAAATAGATCAGGTGTCTAGTCTGTCTGCCAGAACTCACCACTCAAGATACGAGAAAATCAGCTTCCATTTGAACTGACCATGGGATTTCCAGGCTGTGTCTGGGCCCACCCTCTCCAAGAATGAGCTGTGGTTCCATCTTGTTGTCGTTTCCATCTGAGGAGACATCTTGCTTCAAATAGATGGTCTGGTTTTCTTATGAGAAGGTCATGGTAGGTCATGTCTTGATGCCTTGAGCCTGGATTCCCTAAAAATATTGTTAATTTTTTCTGCATTGCTTTGTTTCAAGTTTGAGCACAGGCCCTTGACCCAACTCCCCTCAGTGATAGAGAAAACTAGGTTCCAGCTTCTCAGAGGCTTTATTGGACTCTGGGGAAAACCCGAAAAAAAGAAAGATTCAGCAAACAAGTTGCACCTATGACCATCAGGGGCTCCTGGACCAAAAAGTGTGAAACCACAGCCTCATTCTCAGATTTCCATTCTCTTGAATGGGCTAAGTACCTCACCAACATGAGAGTCTCTCCTTAACTCCAGTCTGAAAATCAAGGCTCCCCCAAAATGGGGAATACCCCCATCAAGTCCCCGAAGTACTCTCTATCCAAGCCTAGCCTCTCTTGAGCAAAAGAAAAAAACAAGCTGAAAGAAAAACAGTTTACTTTAAGTTCCTCTCATTCTGTAACAACTCCTCCCTATTTCCACGGTATCAGGCAGACTTCTAGAGTCATCTCCGAATTCTCCTTTTGTCTCAGAGCCACTTCCAGTGCATCTATTATCTTGTTAAGCTGTTTCCAATACATATCCAGAATCTGAGCTCCTCTCACAACCCTCCACTGTTATCCTGTGCTCCAAGCACCCATTACCTTTTGCCTGGGTTCATGAAGGAGCCTCCACCTTTTTATATTCTGCTTTACCCACCCCAGCAGTAGACAATAGTCCCTTACTATCCATGGTTTCCACTACCTGTGGTCAACCACGGTCTGGAAGCAGACGGTGCTCCCCTGACATCTCATCAGGGGGTGAACGCAAATAGATAGAAGATACTTTGAGACAGAGACCACATTCATATAACTTTTATTTCGGTCATTGTTTTATTTTATTGCTATTGTTGTTAATATTTTACTGTGCCTGATTTATAAATTGAACTTTACCATAGGTATGCATGTATAGGAAAAAGCATAATATATGTAGGATTTGATACAATCCACAATTTCAGGCATCCCCCTGGGGCCTTGGAACATATCCCCCACAGATTGCCGGGGGCTTACTATATTCTCCACTCAGTAGTTTAATGAGATTCTTTTACCATTTAGGTCCTAGTATTTTACAACCCTGCTCAGAACCTTCCAAGCCTTCTTTAGTACCAGTCTTAGAGCCACAAAGGAGTTGACCCCTGTCTTCCCGCCCCCAATGTCCCCATCACCAAATGAGTGCCCCGAAGAGGAATTCTCTGACCAAATGGCCCCAGACCACTTCTCCCTCAGTGAGTGCCTATTCTCTGCTATCCTCTCTAAGTTAAAAGGTGTAGGACGTATACACAACCCTAAGCTTGAGGGAAGGCCAAGAGGTGGGGTCAGGGCATGGGCTTCCATTGGTCCTCTTACCCTGGCCCCCAGAACGGCTAGAGACTGGTTTGTGCTTTTCACAACACTCAGAGAAAAGCTTAAAGTCTTTTCCAGTCTTTCAAGGCCAGATGATACCTGCCTCCCCTCTCGTCTCTCCAACCGCATCTTCTCCAGACTCTTGAGCCTTCTAATGGTTCCTTGGGCACTTAGAGGGGTTTGCATCACTGAGTCTTTGTACCGGTGGTTGCCTATGCCTGGAATCCTCCTCCCTCTATCTCCTTTCCCTTAATTACTTTCTTTACAACACATATCACCTTATACTATACCACATTATATACTACACAATAATTTATATAAATGTATATGAAGATAATGCTAATATATTATTTTCTAAAAGGTAAAATTGTGACTCACATACAAATATAAAATAAAAACAAAAACAAATCAAAGATTTTATTTAGTTCACCAGTAAGATGTTAAAACAGTTTACTGAGAATTCTTGAGAAATTTGTATTCTGTCCCTGACAAACTTCATTTGCATTGTCAGGCACAGGAAACATTTGTATCCCTATGGGTAGGAAATGTTTGCATTCTGATAAGAATTGATACATTTCTACAAGGTACACTCTTTCCTTACAGAATTGTAAAATAATCTAGTCAATCCAAGATAATCATGGTGCATACTTTGTAGATTCAGATAGTCACATGAAGATCTTTCAAACAAGACATTCCACTGAAAGGACACCAAATGATCTCTTTTCCCATTTCCAAGTCTTGGATGTATTCAATCCTGCCAATAATTATATACTCATATTCTATAATGATATACTAACTAGCCTATACTGTATATTAATATATGACTCCCCAGAGTAGAGGTAACTTCCTTGAAAGCAAAGATACTTATACTTTCTTTACTGCTATATCTCTTGTTTCTAGAATAGTGGCTAATCCATAGTAAGCATTTACTGAATTTTTGTCAAATGAGCGAATACATGACTCCAAATGTATATGCCATAACCATAGAGGCACAGAGGAGTCTAAACCCACATAGAGAAAAATCATGATTGTCCCATAAAAGTAATATAGTCTGCAGAGATGTCACTCACATAAAACTTGCCCTCAGTTTATATTACCAAGTAGAATGCTTAACTGCAGACCTTCAGCCTTCTTTAAGGCTTCAGTCAATCCCTTAAACAAAGAGTGGATTCTCACATTACCTTTACTTAAAATTATACCCTATTAGGGGCATCTGGGTGGCTCAGTTGGTTAAGCATTCCACTAGGCTCAGGTCATGATCTTGCCGTTCCCAAATTCAAGCCCTGCGATGGGCTCTGTGCTGACAGCTCAGAGCCTGGAGCCTGTTTCAGATTCTGTGTCTCCTTCATGCTCTCTGCCCCTCCCCTGCTCACACTCTATCTGTCTCTCCCTCTCTCTCTCAAAAATAATAAAATGAACATTAAAAAAATATAGATATACCCTCGTATTACACACACACACACATACACCCCAAAGGTAAACTTAACATTTTTACCCACTGGAAGCTGACTTGGTTGTTTCTCTACATCTTTGAAAATCTTGGGATCTAGAAGGCTGGGATGCCTAATTACATCTGGTAGTCCCCGCCTTATCCATGGAGGATACCTTCTAAGATCCTAGTAGCAGACACCTGACACCACGGATAGTACCGAACCCTATACATACTATGTTTTTTGTAGACATGCATACTTACGATAAAGCTTAATTTCTAAATTAGGCACAGTAAGAGATAAAGCATAATAGCTAACAATAAAACAGAATAATCATGACCATATATTGTAATCAAAGTTATGGGAATGCGGTCGTTCTCTCTCTCAAAAGATCTTACGTACCGTAGTCGCCTTCTTGTGATGACCGTAGTCGCCTTCTCGTGATGATGGGAGATGATAAAATGCCTATGTGGTGGCATGAAGTGACATCGATGACCCAGGCACTGTGACTTAGCATTAGGCTACTACTGACCTTCTGATGATACATCACAAGGGAGATCATCTGCTTCTGGACCGTGGTTGACAGATTTTAATCATATTCATACTTAAAGTATACATTTTCAAAGATTTTACAGTGACCCATTGTAGATGTGTGAATTGCATTAGGCTACAAAGGGTTTAATGGGTACCATTAATCAAAGGTTTCTTGCCTGGGAATTTCTTAATTCCTCTTGTTCAATCAAAAAGGGCTTTGACAGTAAAATTTGCAATTCCAGTGCACTTAACCACTACACATACAACATAAAGAAGGTTCTTGACTTGGCTCAAAACAAAATTGCCCTGTGGCTTTGGGCCACACTTTTCTGGACATGTAGTATTTTGCTTCAATCAAAAGGGAATGATCACAATTCCATCACCTGGCCTCACTGGGTAGTTAAGGATACAAATGGGGTAGGAGATGAGAAAGTGTTTTTGAAAACCTGATAATATACTTCCCGAATGATATCCTGGTAAGACATGATAGAACAGAAAAATCAGTGGGGCGCCTGGGTGGCGCAGTTGGTTAAGCGTCCGACTTCAGCCAGGTCACGATCTCGCGGTCCGTGAGTTCGAGCCCCGCGTCAGGCTCTGGGCTGATGGCTCGGAGCCTGGAGCCTGTTTCCGATTCTGTGTCTCCCTCTCTCTCTGCCCCTCCCCCGTTCATGCTCTGTCTCTCTCTGTCCCAAAAATAAATAAAAAACGTTGAAAAAAAAATTAAAAAAAAAAAAGAACAGAAAAATCAGTGTTTTGAACTTGCCCTTCTCTTCAATGACCTAGAGTTGTCAGCAAGCCCCCCATTGCTTAGGCTGTTCCTACCTGCAATGACAAGGTCATTGATGTCATAAATGTGCACAGAGCTGCATCAATTAATGCTCATAAAAACAAAGAAGACAGTATTGCTTCCATTCTCTAGGTGAGACCATCAAAGACCTCAAATTTTAAATAACTGGTTCAAGATCATCTATGGGAGACTCAATCTTTTTTTTTTTAATGTTTATTTATTTTTGACAGAGAGAGAGAGAGAGAGAGAGAGAGAGCGCATGCATGGGGGAGGGGCAGAGAGAGAAGGAGACACAGAATCTGAAACAGGCTCCAGACTCTCAGCTGTCAGCACAGAGTCCGACGCGGGGCTCGAACTCACAGACTGCGAGATCATGACCTGAGCTGAAGTTGGATGCCTAACCGACTCAGGTACCCAGGCGCCCCTAGAGGAGACTCAATCTTATATCACATCGTTCTAGAGGGTATGCTTGC
Source organism: Panthera leo (assembly GCF_018350215.1). NCBI lineage: Eukaryota > Metazoa > Chordata > Mammalia > Carnivora > Felidae > Panthera > Panthera leo. Next base: position 71,429,584 of record NC_056680.1, on the reverse strand, counting down.
TTATCTACACCATATCCCATAACTCTCGAGGTTACAGCAATTTAGTGCATACATCTGTGCTAGAAAGCCTCAGTCAATGATAGGGCTTGGGCAGTGCCCCGGACTGGGCAACCACCCTCCACTGCTGCCATGTTTGGAAGGCAGAGACACTCCCCAACCCCCCACAGGGTCTGAGAAGAATTTTTTTTTCATTTGGAAGAGACAACATGTTAAATCTCTTAGCTGCTCTTTAGTTGCTTAGCTCAAATGGCTTGTCTCATTAGCTTGTTGCTTCCCACTATCTCAAAGGAAAGAAAATGGAACATCTAGTTGTTTTTTTGTTTGTTTGTTTGTTTGTTTTTATTAGCAAGGAGTTCAGAAAGACCAGAATTTGGAATAAGTTCTGAGCCCCACCCAACCCCTTCTGTTAACACCAGAGCCTGTGTTCAGTCCTGAGGCTTATTAGTTCATAATTGTGAGAAATGAATTTATAGGAAGATCAGTGGAAAAAGAAGTCTCTGCGCTGGACACTTAGCTGGGAATCACTTCATAGACTCTGAAGAAAATTGGTTTGGATGAAATTAGCTTCAAGGGCCTCTTTCCTCCATTCTAACAAACAAATCACAAGACTTGACAAGGCAAGAATGTCTCTGGGCACACTGGATATGCTGATGTGTGGTAAGACAAAAGAAAAGATGCTACGAGTTGAGAGAAAAGTTCTTCCTTTCATGAAAGATGGTAGAAACGAAGGGAAATGAATGAAAAAGAGTTGCGGCCATTTAAAAATCTGGCTTTGCCTATAATGCTTATGTGTACAGATCCATATTTTAAAATAAACCTGAACATTTACCCAAGCCTAAATTTAGGCCCCGTATTATTTGTTCTGCCTGTCTTTAGCATGATTTAGGCTTCATATTTCATTGTGTGGAAGGAGTATGTGGCAGGCTAATGGTCTAAATACCTACGTCTCATTTTATAAATATTTATTGCCAGCTGATGTGCTCCTATCTTTGAAGTCACATGCATGGCCCGCTGTGAGCGGGTACTTCCCCCCTCTGCCTGTGGAGACTAACTACCCAGCACTCTTGTTTACGTGAGGATCCCTTCGACACAGAGTTGATTTTTTTTATCTACCTCTTCTCACATCACTCATCTTTGCTTTGTTATATTTTCCCCCCTTCTTCACCTCACATCTCATGCAGGGAAGGCCAGAAGTAATAAACTAAGCAACATGATCTGTGCTGCTGTTGAATTAAAGCAGCGTCTCAGGCTGAGCTGATCATTCATAACCTGCCTGGGGTTGCTACAGGGACCTGCCGGGGCCGGGGGAGAGAAATAAACAAAACTCAGGGAGGAAACTCAGAATAAAAGAGGAGAGTGTGGAGGATCTCGAATACCAAACTAAAACCGCTGGGCACGCATTCTGCCGGCCACAGAGGGTCATTGGATATTTTGAAGCCGGGAAATCGAGTTAAGAAACAGTGATTCAGGAAAATTATCCAGATATTGCACAGGAAAGATTGCCACAGTTTGGAAGAGGAGAGACTGAACAGGAGGTAACTGCAAAAATATAAATGAGGGTGGATGAGGACCTGGACATACATAGAGTTCCACTAATATTTAGGCACTGGATTATGACCATGGAAATAGATAGGAAGGTGCTGATGGGAAAGATGTCAGCACCATAGAATTGATCACATTTGAAACTGTTGGACACAAGGCAAAGGTGAGTGGAAAGTAGAGTAGAAATTTTGATGATAGGGAATAGGAAAATGAGACGTATTAACTAAAACAAGGAAGAGAAGCTGATACGAATTATTCACTTGGAGACAATGTAAGTTTTAAGTGTTATTAGAGCTTGAATAAAGCAATATCCACAGAGGTAATGGGCGAGAAAGGTAGGCATGGGGTAAGCATCTGGATGGCTAAGATCAGCACGTGAAGAAAGGCATGAGGATTGGCTTCTGGTTTGGACGGCCATGTGGTGATGATAACCAGGATAGAGTGAAAGAAGGAGGGCTGTTGAGGAACAGGGGAGGGAGCTCATATATTCATGTTGAATCTAGGCTTCTTGTGGGATATCCAGGCAAACATTCAGAAGGGTAAAGTCGTCTGCCTAGAGCTCAGTGGATGGTCTAGTTGAGCAATCTAGATTTGGAAATAGCAACAGGAATTTAAAACACCTTTTGGAGGGGCACCTGGATGGCTCAGCCAGTTAAGTATCCAACTTCAGCTCAGGTCATGATCTCTTGGTTCATGAGTTCAAGCCCCATGTCAGGCTCTGTGATGACAGCTCAGAGACTGGAACCTGATTTGGATTCTGTGTCTCCTTCTCTCTCTGCCCCTCCCCTGCTCATGCTCTTTCTCTCTCTCTCACTCTCTCTCTCTCTCTCTCTCTCTCTCTCTCAAAAATAAATAAGCATTAAAAAAAAATTTAAGGTTATAAAAAAATAATAAATAAACAAACAAATAAATAAATAAATAAAACACCATTTGGGGAGCAGAATTGATTTCTGGGAAGATGGAGTAGACATACCTCTTTCTATTCCTCCCACTAAGTAGAGCAAAAAGCCTGGACGTCATATGTAAAACAAACTTAAGAAAGTTCTTAGAGGTAGAAAGAAGGCAGATAGATCTATGCGGACCTCAGGATGAGAGGAACAATATGGTGGGAAGTTCCCAGGGCTTTCCTCTTTCTTCTCTATCTCAGACTTGGCGCTCAAGAAGTCAACAACCTGGAAACGGCAACAGACACAGATAGAAGAGCCCAACAAAGCCTGTGCTTCCTAATCAAAAGACTAGGGCAAGGGCAGCCTGGCAACTCAGAAAACTAATTTTAGTTCTACTCCTTCCAGCAGAGCAACACAGAAAAAACTGTAGCCTGGCCTCAACCCACGCTAACTAAGGCCAAGTGGGGAGTCTAGGCTTTCACCTGTATGAGGCTGTAATAAGGTGCCTCCATACCCCCCTTTTTAAAAATGTTTATTTATTTTTGAGAGAGAGAAAGAGAGTGAAAGAGAGAGCTAGTGGGGGAGGGGCAGAGAGAGAGAAAGGGGCAGAGAGACACGGAATCTGAAGGGGGGTCCACACTGACAGCAGAGAGTCTGATGCAGGGCTCAAACTCATGAGCCGCAAGATTATGACCTGAGCCAAAATCAAGAGCTGGATGCTTAACCAACTGAGCCACCCAATGTGCCTCAATACCCTTGACCATGCCCTTCATCCTCACCCACTAACAGTGAGCTCCATCCAGGTATCCGAAAACACCACATGGGGAGTCTGGTCAGCCAGCCCCCCCTGGCAGTGAGGAGGCACCCCTCCGCCTCCCACTCTAGGAAGCCTAGTGGAGAATGAGGACGTCATCATTGCCCAGCAGTAACAAGGCCACCCCACTGCTGTGTCAATGAATATGTGAAAAATGCAGTTAAAAATAGAAAATCATTTATAATCACTCAGAAAATGAAACACTTAGGTATGAATCTAACAAAACCTGAACAGGATTTGTATGCTGAAAATAATCAAAAGTGACCTAAATAAATAGGAAGACATATAGTGTTCATGGATTGGAAGACCCACCATAGTAAAGATGTCGACTGTCCAGAAGTTGATGTAGAAGCTTTTCATTTTTCATTGACTTCTTAAATCAGAATATCTGATTTCTGACTCCTCCGTTCCAATGAAATGGCTCTCCCAAAACCTACAGAAGACCTCCTTGTTGTTAAATCCAACAGACACTTTTCAGTCAATGTCTTCCTTGGTCTTTTTATTTTCATTGCATTTGTTTCTTTGGAGCACTCCCTCCTTCTATACAGGATTTCTCTGTGTTCTTTCCTAGCATTCTTACCGCTTCTGCAGACACATCCTTCCGCTTCCATGGGCTCTCTTTTCCTGCTCACTCTTGAATATTTATACTGCTCTACATTCCCTCATCTTTCAGTCTCTCTCCGGAAATGTGTTCAAACCATTGATTTAATCACTCCAACGTCTATTCTGGGCCAAGCCCTCTCTCATATGCAGACCCACACATGCAACTTCATATTGCACCGATTCATAACATGTGCCATTTGTTCATTCATTCATTCATTCATTTAAGTACTTATTGGGCTTTTTGTGTCAGACTTTCTCTTAGCTCTAAACCAGAGCTCCTGCCATCAGGAGGCTCACACCCAGGAGTCCATATAGCATTTATAGCCTGTCATTTCTGCAGCCCTCAGGACACCAGAGTGAACCATGGCTGGTGACTAAGTACAAGCGAGGAAAAATGGTCCTCTCTTAGATTCTGCATCGCTGATGCCAGATGTCTCTGCACCAAGTCTTGAGCATCTCATACCATCCAGTTCACCCAATAGTTTAAATGCACAACCAATTTGTACCACATTTTAAGGGATATGTTCCTGCAAACTGAAATGGAACAAGCAGTTTCCTGACACCCAGCTCACAAGACCAAATATAATCCATTAACAGCTCCTCCAGGTAGCTCTGCTGTCCCTCCCCTCCACTACTCTCAGCCTTTCCTCCAATCTCTCACTGTTGGGGTCCCTGCCATCTTGCTAGACTCACCTCGTTTCCACCCTCCAGTTAAGAGGAACTCTTCCAACTACGTACCAACCCCACCATGTGTTTGTGGCTCAATTTTAACAACATTCGTAGCCCCAACTGGCCTCACTGGCAGACTCCCCCAACCTGGGTTCAAATCCACACGAAGTCCTTGGTTGGTCTTTCTTCTAGTGATGTTCATCGAGATCTCTGTCCATACTGCTAATCAGAACCAGCCTCCATGCCTGTGCACACCTGGCTTCTCTCCCCTTGCAACCATCCTCCTGCCCCATGACCCACCCCTTCTGTCTTTCTAACATGGTGTCTCCTTGCTTCCCTTCACTGGGAGTTCATATTTACTTCTTTCCTTCTCTACTCCTTCCTGTAAGTATGCAACTCCATACAGCCTGCCTCAAGTACTTTGTCCTATGTGGTTACACATCCCTGACTCGGCTGGAGGTTCCTTCCTTACAGGGGTCACTGGAGGAGAATTACAGAGATCCTGTAATCTATACAGATATATAACAAAAAAGGAGGAAAATTGACTCCAATTTCCCATGGACCTCTGTCATGCTAGTGGATGGTGAACAGGCAATGGTTTTAGGCAGATCTGTTCTGGAATCCTATCTCTGCCACGTTCATTTACCAAGCTTAACCTACAGGGTCATGGCCCTTTCTTTGAGAGTGGATCTGCTGATTGGAGGATGCCATCATTTTCCTGTATGAATCACATTAATAATGTATCTGCTACCATTCCCCTTTTTGGAATCTTTAAAGTAGAACAAGAGGGGCGCCTGGGTCAGTCGGTTAAGTGTCCGACTTCGACTCAGGTCACGATCTTGTGGTTCATGAGTTCGAGCCCCACGTTGGGCTCGAAGCCTGGAGCCTGGAGCCTGCTTCAGATTCTGTGTCCCCCTCTCTCTGACCCTCCCCTGCTCATGGTCTGTCTCTCTCTGTCTCTCAATAATAAATAACCGTTAAAAAAAATTTTAAGTAGAACAAGAATTTAAAGACCCTTACAGAATTTTATGAATAGAGAATCTCTCTATATTTTTGCACTTTTTCTTCAGTCTTTTGCAATCATTTCTCCCATGGCTAATTTAGCCACCAATGTTTGTAGTGAGCTTCCCTTAGCTCTGTAGAAACAATACATTTGATTAGTAGTTAGGTTTATTTTGTTGTTGTTGTTTGTTTGTTGTTTGTTTTTATTTTTGCTTTACTCATATTTCAAGTTCTTATGTAACACAATCACAAATACAACTGGAATGTACAGATTTGGGAACAAACACAACTGAGCCTTAGTAACCTTACAACTCAACCAGTGAGAGCAAGATTGTACAGGTATTGTACTAGCTATATGTACTATATTCTGAAAGTATCAGGCAACGTATTTTATGCAAGAAATAGGAATCAACCATCAATCCCAGAGTCGGTTCAACGGCATCCATTAAGAGATATTCTATATTATTTCCTCCCATAGCAAAGTAAAGTTGGGAAGAGGATTGCTATCTATCGTAAGAACTTAAGTTGTTAGTGGCACCACAAGTGAGGAGACAAAGTACTCAGGAGAGCAGCCATAAAGTGCAAGAATAGCCGGTAATTACTTAGTTTAGGAGCAAACAGCTCTGCCACCTGAATGGTAGCTACTGAGATTATCACTGAATAATCATCTCTGTATCACCATCCCCCAACTCCTCCTTTGGGCTAAAGTATGATCAGGGTTGTCTATTTAAGAATATGGAAAGTGGGAGCACTGTACAAAGATTTCCTTCAAGAATATTGAAATACAAGTCTGATACTTGTAATATTTGACTCTCCACCTTTCACCCTACCTAATCCCAGGCATCTGGCAACAGTGCTATTTAGGGAACCGGCCCTTCTCAGGAAGTTGGCTCTGATTTTTCTTAGTCGATCATAGTCTCCTGTCCTGGAGACTGGCCTCTGCCAACTTGAGCCAGAAAGTCACTAGGAAAGATTGACTCTCTCTGTGAAAGGTCCTTGCTGTTTTTAAGAGAAAACCATGGGTAGCAGTCTATGCTAGATCCACATGAAGATGAATATCCAGTTTTTGCTAAGGGTTTGGTAGAGATCATGAGTCTGATGATGAAGCCAAAATACGGACGAGGGGAGCGATCAGAGAATTGTAAAGAAATAGAGCGGGTGCCATGATTACACTACACCTGGAACCTTGGTTCCACATTAAATGGGCAACAAATGTCTTTATTATTTAAACCTGTTTGGTCACATGTCTACTTTTTAGAGTCAAACATCCGCTATTTTTTTTTTTTTTCAGTGTTTAAAAGGATCTTCTTCAGTTAGAAAACAAAATGCTTTATATAGGACACTTCAGTTCTTATCAATTCAAAGAAATTAGGTGTTTCTTTCACTTATACATTAAACTAATAACGGAAGTGTTACCTCAAGAGATGGATGGATGAGGCTGAAAAGGATGGCATTAACAGGATTATTTACGAAAGCTGTTTGGATCAAAAATAAGAACCCTCCCCGATTGATATCACAGAGAGCAAGTAATAATATCTACTCTCAAAACATCCCGTGGCACTAAGGCCAGAACTAGCGTCCTAAAATGCCCAGGACAGGGTCCAACTGCAGGAAGTGTTTCTGATAATTCTTGGAGAGTGGAGCCATAAAAATATAACTGGATATTTCTAGCAAGGGGTCAATGGTAAACTCATCATATCAGACCCTGACCTCTGCCATTTAGATGTCTTTTCACTTTGGAAATTTTCCAAAAAGTCTTATCAGGTAGATATTATTTTTATGTTAAATGTAAAGAAGTAAAGGAAATATAGTTACTGAATTTAAATAATTTTCCAGTGTCACGATGCCACTAAGTAGCTGACCTGAAGTTTGTGTTACCTATCCTAGAAGCTATTCTCTTCACTATGTTATAACTTTAATGTGATTTATTTTTTTTAAGTTTATTTAGAGAGAGACAGAGAGAGTTTGAGCAGGGGAAGGGCAAAGAAAGAGGAAGAATCGCAAGCAGAGCCCACGCTCTCAACGCAGAGTCTGTGCAGGCCTCTCCGACACACAAACTGAGAGCAGGAGCTGAGCCAAAATTGAGAGTCAGATGCTTAACAGACAGACTGAGCCACCCAGGCGCCCCAGTTTACTGTAATTTAATTATTTAATTCATAAACTTCAAAAAAAGAAGATTAAAACTCAGAAGCCAAATACAGGGCATGCCTAACTATAATGATTAGAAACATCTTCCAGCACTTTCCTCGGAACAGTTAACTCAGCTTTGCTTGTTTTAATAGTATGTACCTTCTCAATGGGCCAAAAAGGCCCTTCTGACTTTTCAAAAGAAAATTTTTTTGGATGTTTACTTATTTTTGAGAGAGAGAGAAAGAGAGACAGAATGTGAGTGGGGGAGGAACAGAGAGAGGGAGACACAGAATCCAAAGCAGTCTCCAGGCTCTGAGCTGTCAGCACAGAGCCCAACACAGGGCTCGAACTCATGGACCAGGAGACCATGACCTGAGCCGAAGTCCGACGCTTAACTGACTAAGCCACCCGGGTGCCCCCCTTCTGACTTTTCAAATAGAAGAATTTTCTGCTGTGGGTCTCTGGAAAATGATAGTCTATAATAGCCATTTCCTATAAAATAGCCTATAATAACAATAATAATAATAATAATAATAATAATAAAATAGCCTATAAAAGCATTTCCAATGACTTTACATTGGAGTAACGTGGTAAATGTGTAGATATTTTGGGATTAACTGCACTTGAAAATTTTTTGAAGGAATAACTTTCAAAGTTTAAAAAAGTACCTTTGGCCAAGGTTGTATAGCATGGTCACTATTATTCTTTAAAAACTCTATTCAGACTGTGTTTCTTTATCATAAGCTCATTTCACAGTGGTGTACTGAGTGGTTTGGATACAATGGTAAGTACAAAATAAATTATAGAATTAAAAAAAATGTTAGAAACAAATTAATGGCCTGGGAGATTGTGTTTATGGATTAAGGAAGATGGGAAGGGTATCCTCATTGTTATTTTGATTTTCCAGTCACTAAAGCACTTTGACATGAACTCATTCTCCAAGTACCCCAGGGACACACGCTGCCTAGGTACCATTGACTTCACCCTAAAGAAGAATAAATCCAGACTCAAAGCATCTGGTTCAAGGTCATATCACCAAATTCAAGGACATCCTGGACCAAATACCCTTAGCATTCACTCCATGACCGACTCATCTTCCGTTTCTCCAAGCATAGACAAGATCAAGTAGGATTAGTGCTGTACATTATCCATTCATGTGAAACCAAACTGGCTTTTTTGAGAAATGAAGTCATATAATTACTAAAATCCCCTTCGTATTAGATCTAATGTGAAAACAAGAAGGCAGGGTAATGATACTAAGCCCTATTCATACAGTTTAAAACCACATCCACCTCTTTAAGATCAAAGATGGAACTTAGGGGGCGCCTGGGTGGCGCAGTCGGTTAAGCGTCCGACTTCAGCCAGGTCACGATCTCGCGGTCCGTGAGTTCGAGCCCCGCATCAGGCTCTGGGCTGATGGCTCGGAGCCTGGAGCCTGTTTCCGATTCTGTGTCTCCCTCTCTCTCTGTCCCTCCCCCGTTCATGCTCTGTCTCTCTCTGTCCCAAAAAAAAAAAAAAAAAAAAAAAAAAAGATGGAACTTAGTAGACGCATAGCCCCTCTCTGCATTTTATCCAGTTGTACCTGGGAAACCACGGGTGTTTCATGCGGGCCAATAAACTGTCCAGTCGGTTCCTATAAGGAACTTCCGTTCCTACAAAACCTCTCTCGGTTGTGCCACACCTCCAATGGTAATCCATCACACAGACACTGTTTTCAGAGGCCACCTCAAAAACGCTGAAATCTGGTGAAGGTCCTGTGTCTCATGGCTCCCCAAACTGTTGGCCCATTTTCTTCGCAGCAGTCATGGTGCTACCTTCAACACATGATCAGGGAAAATGGTCCTCTATCCCGCATAGTATCACAATTTGTTATTTGGGAACCACAGGGTCCTTGATGTTAATTAAGGCTCCTTCCATTTCTGCCTGTAGCCGCCTCTCTCCACTGGTCTAGACTCAAGTCTTTGAAGACTGACAGGTGGAGGGTACAGCCTTCCCCACCCTGCTTTCCCCTAGGCACCTCCTTCGGGAAAAGCAAAGCAAAACAAAACAAAAATCTAAAACCCTCAAGCAATATGATTCCTCAAGGCCAGCACATGCATTTATCAGTTTGCTCCTGGTAAGTCCCGCTGAATCTGGAGAGAAGTACCTGACCTCACCCTTGCCACCCACGGGTTTCACCTCCTTTCTTACTTTCTCTCCAGTTTTGACATCTGAAAGATGTTTGTTTTGCTTTGTTTTGTTTTACAGTGATTACTTTTCCCTAGAATTTACTTCTAATGCCTAATCCATGTACTCCCAATTCTGGACTGACTACTTGGAAAATCAGTTTCCCAGATGACGGATGGATCTAGTTAGGATCATAATTGGGGAGTTGTTCAATATAAAACGAGTTAAGATTGCACTTACTGTCTTGTGAAACATTGAACGCCTAGAGATAAAAGCTGTTCACCATCACCCTATGAAGCCTGGTCACAGCAGTGAGCCTGGTACTGGCTGGTTTGTTTTGCTCCTCCATACCTATTGACACTTGGGTCACTGGGACACTGACGGGACCAACAAGCATTCGCCGTCCACTCCCCTTTCAAGGAGTCACAGGGGCATGCTACTTACTAGGCAGCGTTAAGTTCAGGGAAAATTCTTTTGAGTCCTCCGTCCAGACTCTTTTCGCAAAGCGGCTAAATAAATGGTTGACGCAACCCAATTATCTAGAGTTTTCCATGTAACTCAAATCCTATTCTCCTGAGCCCAAAACGAAGGGGGCTATCTTTGCTTGCTCCAAGTTTTCAATCTGAGGCCATTACTAGTAACCTCACAGCAATAAGGGCCAGTCCACGATCTCATCAAGACTACGAAAACTCACGAGGGTTAGTTGATTTCAGAATTGTGAGCCCCATAATGCTGGGAACATTAATAGCTACTAAATATATCATCGCAAGACCATTTCAAACCATGTCATCTAGTTGGCAAATGGACCCGTGTTGAGGATATGATTACTCAAATGGAAAATTAGTTTTATCTTTAAAAATATCCTATTTAATGACAATTTTACTTCAAGTCTTTGAGGGATACATAAATTGACCATGAAACACAAACATTTGTTGTTGAGATCAATGGCAGGAAGCCTCCCTGGTTCCATTTAGAAGAGTTTGATGCTTGTCTTCACAGCCCTTGGAAGTTCTAGCACAATAAGCACTTTGAAGCACAAGGCTTTGTCAACCCCCTGCCTCAGGCCTGCTGTTTCTGGCATAGATTAGCAGTGTTTGTCCTTTTTTCTTCTTTTTTTTTTTTTCTTTTCTCTCTTGCTTTCTTGCTTTCACAATGGACAAGTTTCCCCATAATGACAGCCTTTATCCCATGTGAGTACCCAGCTTTTTAAGCTTTTGGGCTGTGGGGCTCAACGGTGTTGGGACAACTTCATTAACGAAAGACGTATATATTCGGTGGGACCTTTGCTGCCACATGATAGTGTTTGTCTTAGAACAGTGCGTCCCCACACGGACAATGATGGAGGCACTGCCAGCACCGTGACAGGAGGAATGACAGCTGCACCTTAACTCTTTTCTGACCCTGACCGGACCTTCCCTCCGAGCTCCTTCGGACTCCTTGCTGAGCAGAAATCAGTTTTAAAAAGTAAGACTCCTCATCATTTTTAGTCAATCAGTTGGCCTGGTATTTCTCAAACCCACTGTGGGATTTTAACTGCCAAGGGTTCTGTGAGAAGAGGACTTCTCTGGTGTCCCTCTAGTGATGTGACATCTTGCTGGACTCTGAGGTTTCAAGCTCTTCCCAAAGTGCACAGAGGCAAGGGGGACAATTGCTGATGTCTAAAAAGTCTTGAAACAGCTCTGTGGGTTTTTTGTTTTTTTTTTTTTTGTTTTTTTTTTTTTGCTTGTGGATAAACAATTTGCCTCCCTTTTTTCTTCTCGCTGTTAATTACATGACAATTCAAGAAAGCCTGAAAGAGTGTAATGGAGAATTTCTAATGAATCCTGCCTTTTCATGGACCAAAGAGAAGACTTAAAATTGGATTCAACGCAGAAACACCAGAATTCTTTCAAAGGAGCCGACGCCATTATTTGATGCAAGAGGAAATTAATGCAATGCTCTGTGCCCTTACACTTGGATACCTCCTCAGACAATTAAACTGTTTTCTGAGAAAGCATCGAACTTCTAAATTAAATGGATTTGGCAGTTCCCCTTGAATGATGACACTGTGCCCCATATATATGCATCTTCATCATATACGTTAGTGTGTAACATATATATATATATACATATTGATATATTTTTCTACACTTGACTTTGGTTTCTGTTATTTTTGCCTTAATGATGGTAATATCTGTATAAATTTTATAATAATGTTACTCATTTGTAATTTAGTGGAGTTTTTACTTAGTTACTAACATGCATTCATTATTAAACCTGGCAGGAAATGAAGGCTAACGCACGTGCTCCTGTGTGTACCCACACACGTGCACGCAAGAATACCACTGGGCCCATAAAGAAAGATACTTTGGGTAAAAGGTTTCATGTAGCACAATATGAGAATAGAAAAAATAAGACATATTCATAAATATAAAGCAAAACTGGAACAACTCTCATTTTTAATTTTCAAAAAATGTAACTTTTCTACCTAAAACAAATAAAAAGGGTTTAATACAATTTTACATGAACCTGGCATTTCACTTGGAGATAAGTAAACTGTCTGGTGAATATAAAGTGTGGTTAAAAGTTAGAAGTGTCTTCAACACTCAGTCCCAACCCCCATGGCCACCTCCCTCTTTTTTTTCTCAGTCCATAAAGAAACTAATATAAATATCAGGGTCCGGGGCAGCAAAGTAATAACTTTAGACTTGAAGATAGACCTGGATTGGAATCCTAGTTCCAATTAATGTTACTTTATGCCTCGGATGTAAAAGCAGGGAAAGTAACATCTACCCAATGGGCACACAGGACTTGCTTGGTTCACCCGGCAATACCCAGGGTGTTTACAGGAGTTAGTTTCTCCATATAACCTCTTAGATTGGCACAGATACTACAGGGAAACCTATAGAAGAAAAGATTGAACAATCAATTCATTGTTGACTGTCCTTCTTTGAGTCCATATTGGTCCTGTTGGTCTAGGTTCTTTTCTTTCCTAAGGTATGCTGTTTTCTGCTCTCATGCAATTCGGATTTTCTAGCCAGAAGGAAAGGAATAAGAAAGAAGGGAGGGAAAAGAGAGGACATAGGGAAGGAGAGAAGGAGGAGGGAGGAAGGGACGGAGGGAAGAAGGGAATGTTGCTTTATTTCATGTTACTTGCCACTACAGCTTGAGAAATGGGAAATTAACAAAATGAATAAAATATAACTCCTGCTGGTCCAAGCATCTGCAGCTTATTACAAAGCCCTGCCACAGCAATAGTTATTCTTTTCCTCCCTGAGTTCTCCTGTTCCAGCTTTGGTGCCCTCTCTCTTCCGTTCAGTCTGTGTCTCATACTTTTCCCAAGAATTACAGGAGAAATGAAATTATCACCCAGCGAAGGGTGTAGCAGTGTGTGTGCCAAGTTGATCTTGGAAAACCAATAAGACATAGAATAAAAATAAAAATAAAAAATAAATCCCAAACAGGTTTTTTATTTAACATAAGGCCAAAGAAGCTATCAGGCGCTGCTGAATACTGTCCACTAACTGTACAAAATATTGACTGCATGCCTTGCAAACACCAAAATATCCGCTGGAATGCCATAGAAATAAATAACTTCCGCTATAAACACATGAAAACATATCAAACTGTTATCTCTTTAAACAGATTGTAAATAAAAAAATTACCAGTACTTCTACACAATAAATATTAAGAAACCATTGACATAGTTGAAATGCACTCATATAAATTAACAACTTTAATTACATTAGCCAAACAGACATCGGTTAAAGAACTGCATGTAGTATGCCAAAACAAAAAAAAATAATAAAATAAAATAAAAATAAAAAATAAAAACAAACAAACAAACAAACAACATCAACCACAGAACATAAAAAGTTTTAAAACAAAACAGGCTTCAGATTATCTTGGCTTTCATAATTATATTTTTCTTTTAAAGAAAAATATCAACCCATTGTCAATGCACTGTTTTTCAAAGCATTTAAATAGAGGGTAAAACCCACTGGAAATTAATACAGAAGAAATGATGCACTTTATGCATAAAAAATAAATAATAGAGCTGAGACATGTGGTTTGCTTCTGCTCTTGAAGATGTGAACAGCTTCTGAGTGAGCATTCATCCTCTCTGACCCATACAACAGCTTTCAGTGATAAAGGGTTTAATTTAAACACACACAATGTCCACCCCCAAACCTCCTGCCCACATCTACAAGTTTCGTTTATTGTGTAGGTTTTCAGGGTGACTAAGTTTTTCTCTACATTGAAAAGGGAAGTTGCCAAAAGGCCCCCGGGAAATCATTTTTTCAAGTGAACATAATAATTTGAATCTAAGCTTAATACAACTGGGGCATTCACGCTCTCTATTTTTTAGACTTACTTCTTGAGGTCCAATCCCACAGGGGCGAAAAAAAAATTCACTTGCTCTTCCTTAGAGGAGAATGCAGGCATTCTCCTGGAAAACAGAGTGTGGAATCAATCTTAAATATCTATGAAATTGATTGGTCTTCTGGGGCAAGAAAAACCCCAAGTCAGTGTGCTGGAATTTGCCATGCTTTTTTTGAAAAAAAATTAAAAAAAAGTGAAAGAAGAAAGAAAGAAAGAAAGAAAGAAAGAAAGAAAGGAAGAAGAAAGAGAGAAAGGAAGAAAAGAAAGGAAGGAAGGAAGGAAGGAAGGAAGGAAGAAAGGGAGGGAGGAAAAAAGGAAAACAGGGAGAAAGAAGAGTCCAAACTACAAAATATATATCATTCTTAAAAGATACTTGGGGACGAATGCTTTTCAGAGCTTTTAAGACTGGTATGTGTAGATTTTTAAGAGCCTAGAGATCAGCCCTAGAGAAGAGTAGAGAGATGCTAAGATCAGCCAGAGCCACCCTGTTTTAAGGAAAACATACTCTGAAGAGCCCAATATGGTAGAATTTTAAAGTTTTTTCTTTTGGCCTCATGCTGCTACATGAAAAGTGGGGTTATTCACAAGCCCGCATATCTTCCAAGGTTATTGAAGATAGCAATAACTTATCATTCTATTTCAAGGCCATATAAATTTAATGAAATAAAGTTAAAGTTTATAGGTATTTGATAACTCGATCATTTAGTTTCAATTAAATCATCTCATGAAAATATTGTCGTATGGATTTCACTTTGCTCTGCTCTAATTACTGTGGCCACTAGTCAAACTCCATCTTACCCCCAATAGGTCAAGCACTCTTTTAAAGGGCTTACAAAGATGGGGCACGCACTTGAGATGAATGGGAGCCACAAACAGGTAGCAACTGTCTTTCGAACATCTTGTTTTTCCCATTGCCCTGGCCATCTCTGCTAGCACACAGGGAACTAGGACTTGGTTCCCCACGCTTATTTTCATGGGTTCCGCTATTAGTTCCAGTAACAGTTAAGACGCAGTTCAAAACACCCTCTAAGTTTTTCATGGCAATTTGTAAAGTTGAACACTGCCATCCCCCTCTCCTTGAAGCTTTCCTCACCATGCGCACCTCCCCCACCTGCACGATTTCGATTTCCTCGTCAGTGGTTAAGAGTGAGGAAGCAAGGACCAATTTTGCATGCTCTCTCTCTTGCACTTAGAGTCCACTCCCATGTAGTACGTGTTATATTTCTGCCTAAGAAAGGATGGACCTCAAGATGTAGTAAGTATATTTGCCCAGTAATAACATTAAAATAATTTGCCTACATACAGCCTAGTGTTACATAGTATACCGATTTAGTATTTATCTCAAGAAGAGCTAAACCACCTTTTGTAATGTTTGGTTTCTCACTATTTTATTTTCCTACAATTATTTTTTTTAATCTATGAATGGACATAGGGCTGAAAATTTCAGTATTTTACAAAATGCTAACGAATGCAATTTTTTTCCAAATTATTAGTATTTTTTTCAATTTTTGCAAACTTCAAACAAGTCAGTAAAAATAAGGCTCTGTATTTTTAAAAGCATATAAATGAATAACTTATGAGCTATCCTAGGCAAGCTAAATACTGTGGAATAAATTAGTAGAAATTTAGCTTTAAGCATGTACTTTGATATTTATAAAACAAAGTGTTTTTTTTTTTCTTTTTTTGCATCTGAGTCAATACATACAAACTTATGTATCAAGAGTTTTGGCTGTAAATTAAATAAAATATTAGGGATTTTTACCACTGCTGTCACCCCCGCAGTTCTCTTTCTTACTCTCAAACTCTTAAGACCTTCCCCCCCACAAGTTATTTATCTTTTTACTAGTGACAACAACATTATCTAGCCCAGCAAGTAAAATTTCTCACAAGCAGGCCTTAATCACAAAAAAAAAAAAAAAAAGTAACCAAAGGCCTAAAGATTAATTTTTTCTTTCTGAAAAAGCTTTCTGATTTAAGATTGATTCCAATAGATAATAAATATAAGTTACCAAAAAAACAAACAAAAAAAAACAACTTCAGATCAGCCTAGAACCTTGAAGAACATGAGTTTCCTGTTTTCCCTGGTGGGGTGGAGGTGGGGGACAAGAGAGAAGAGGGAACTCAGTCCCTGCACATGGAAAGAGGGTCTTGCTGAATATTCACTGGCATTTCCAGGCTTCTTCCCACCCAACTTTTTGAAACGTGCCCACCTAATTCAGAGTAAAAGCAAAACTATAGCCTATCCTTCTTAAAAATACTGTGTTTTGCACACAAACATTCATTGCTTTAAGAACATTTAAAAAATGACAGCCTGAAGTCCTTAAAATGTGTATATGGGCATGATGCAATACATGTATATATACACACAGGTACGCATATGCACAAGCAATGTATATATACACATACAAGCATGTAGTGTTCTGTGAATCCGATTGAACTTGACATCCAACAGTGTACAACTACTGTACGTCCAGTATGAAATGTCCTGCTTAATGGATGTCAAAGGAGTCAAAACCCAAACTTCTCAGGTCTCTGAAGCCTGAACACGATCCACCCTACTCCACCTTGAATCCCAACCCCTGACTCACTGATGGTGAATGATACCAACCACAGACAGACTGTTTAAAGGCTCACACAAATGTCTTTGGTGTATGTGTCTATTTTTTAAGGTACAAAATAATAATAATAATTATAATTATAATAATAAAAATAGCTATTTTGTGTGCTGTAGCAGTTCTTTTATAGCTCACATTAAGTGCAGCTCTTAACCCCCCCCACCCCCACCCACAGAAAATACTTGTTAAATAAGGGATTAGACAGGTCAAACACCATTGTAGTGCAAATAGTAAACGATAAAAAAAAAAACAACATTTACAAAATATAGAAATGTTTGGATCCAACAGATGGACAAACATATTCCTTTCAAGTATCTCTCCTTGAAGAAAATAAAAATTAATCAGGTTACTTCCAATACAAAAAAGTCTCTCTTTTTGTTCTCTCTCAGGTAAACAGTTTCAAACCTATTAGGTTGCATAGTTCTAAGATCATAAGCACCTTAACGAAATGTGACTTGGTATTCTTTGTTCCTTGATTTTTCTCTCTTCCCATTCTTGTTCTCAATTTTTTTTTTTTTAGGTTGGTTTTTGTTCTGTTTTGCTTTGTTGCAAAACTGGTGCAGAAAAGGAAGTGTACCACCTGCACACTATAGTTCTCCTACCGGTACGTGTGTGTGTGCATGGGCTGTGTGGAAACGCGTCTGTGTGTGTGTGTGTGTGTCTGTGTGTGTGTGTGTGTCTGTGGTGTGTGTGTCTGTGTGCGTGTGTGCACGGGCTGATATACACAGAGAGAGGGTCACACAGACATACCTTACAACCTGGGTAACTGGATGGGAAAGTGCCTGTAACTGGCTCTTTCAAACTCATGGCTTTCTAGATGCTATTTGGGTTGTGCTAGCCCACATTCCTGCAGACCAGACAAGTTGACTTCGAGGCTCACACTGAAGGGGGACTGAAAAGGAGGGGATGATACTCCCGTGTAAGCAACGGATGTCATCACTTTGATAGATACCGGAAGAAACGAAGGGCACGCCTTTCTCCCTTTCCCTCCCAACTCCCATCTTGTTCACTGCTTCATCTCTGAGCCCTGGCTAAGGAATTTTTCCACATCTTCCTTCATCTGTTTCAGGTTTTGTTTTTAGTTTATTTTTTTTAAATTTCTCTATATATATTTTTTCTCCTCGTTTAACTCCGAAACCTTAAACACTTCTTCCTGTTGCCACTGTCTTCTCTGGACAACTCTGGCTCCTGTCCCCCCTGGGCTGGGCGCTCTATGAGCACCCACACTCCTCCACTATCATGTTCTGAATGTCCTTTTTGATGATGTTCTGCCCATCATCATAGTACAGCATGGACATGGGTCTCAGCTTGGTGGGCACACAGCACGACTTGAGGTTGGCGAAGGGGCTGTGGCCCCGCATGCGGTAGTGGTTGATGACGGTCGAGTGAAAGGAGAGCGAGGACCCAGATGTGCCTGCTATGTGGCTCGGGCACTCACCCTCGCAGTAGTTGGCGTGATAGCCGGAGGGAGCGATGATCCAGTCATTCCAGCCAATGTCCTTGAAACTAACAAAGAACTGTTTCTTACAGCAGATGTTGACCTTGCCGTCACACTCCAAGCCCCGCCTCCGCCGCCGATGAGGGTGGTCTTCAGACTGGCGGGCCTGCAGCATGAGGAAAGGTCTGTGGGACTGCTCCTTGTCCTCGTCTGCCCCTGCCCCTCCGTCTCCTCCGTCCTTCTTCTTCCCTTCACCCTCCTCCTCCTTCTTCTTCTTCTTGCCCAGGAGCACCAGGCTGGCGCCCGTCTCGTGGCACTGCTCACAGGCAATCCGAACGTCCAGGGAGCTCTTGCCCTGGTCCAGCAACCGCTGGATGCTGCTGGAGACGGGGAAGATGTGCCACGTGCTCTTCCGGGCATCCACCACTTTTTCCGATATCAACACCTCGTTTCTCTCCTCCATCAAGCCCATTTCCTCTGCCTCCTCCCCTGTGTCCACGCCGCCCTGGGGTTGTTTCTGCAAGAGCTGGATGGTGACTTTGGTCCTGGTCCTGTTGGCCTTGGGGACTTTGAGGAAGAGCCAGACTTCTGCGCGTTCCACCACCGACAGGTCACTGCCTTCTTTGGAAATCTCAAAGTGCAGTGTTTTCCTGGCTGTGCCTGCAGACGAAACACAGCACAAGAGAGAGCAGGGACACTCGTTAGTTGCGATGTTGGTCACCAGTCACTAATTTCAGGCAGGCGTGGGGCCTCTGCCACAGGCCATCTCCAACAGGGGTCAGAGGATTGTGGCCCCCTGACTGTAAGAACACTTTTGACATTTTTAAATGGTTGAAGAAAAATAGGATTTTGGTGACATGGGAAAACTATATGAAATGGACGCTTCAGCGCCTGTGATAAGGTTTAACGGGGCCCCGGCTACACTCATTTCTTCATAGGCTGTCTGTGGCTGCTTTCGCACTAGGTCCCCGCCAGTCACAAGACAGACTGGCCCACAAAGCTTCAAATCTTTGCTCTCTGGCCCTTTCCAGAGAAAGTTTGTCAACTCTTGCCCTAGAAAGAAGAGAGCCCAGATCTCAGTCAGTGTCCAGAAGCCCGGGAGGTCTGTGTCTGTTCCCTAGCCGCTTAATCTCAGTTTCTTCTTCTATAAAATGGGAATGTCATAAAGACATTTGACCCCTTATGCCTCAGGTTTGGAAGGATCAAATGGGATCACACAGATGAAGGCACCCCGTGAGCTCTAGCAAGTCGTGGAAGCTGTGCTGTTCCCACATAAACACGCAAACACCACCCCCCCCCGACGGAAGTGCCCACAGAGCTAGACTCCTCCTCCCTCACCACAACCTGCTTCACTTGTCCATCATTTCTTTGCTGGGTCACCACGACAGTCTTTGCTTGCATCTGGCCTTTCAGCATAAAGCCAGGCCCCTCTCCCATCATTTCACCATTCAGCAGGTATAAAACAGGAGCCACCCGGGACTCTGGGCTCTGCCTCAACTCCGGCTCTCTCCCAGCGCCCCGTCCTCTGTGGCACAGCCACACAGTGTTTGAGGTCAGAAGCGTCCCATGCGCTCTCTCACCTCCAGGCAGGGTGCCCCTCATCTAGAATCCTCCAGCTCCCAACACGTCACCCTCAGTGGCTGCCCTTGATGAGGTTTTGGTTTGCAGATGAGACCACACCACTTCCCCGCCAGTCTAATTTAGGATGCCCCAGGTCTGAGATCCTATCCATCTTGTTCACGGTCATGGTCCAGCATTTACCAGGAAGTAGGCAATCGCCTGACTCCCTATTAACAAATGGAGGCATCTTCAGCCTTGAGTTATATTAGATTAGGAGATCCACCCCCTACTGCCGTGTGCCCCATTTTTGCCTCGTTCCCTTCTGAATGCAGCTTAATGAGCCCCAATTACAGCGACTGCTACTAACAGAGGGGCAACCCCCACAATGGCGAGGCAGTTGGATTCAGAGACCATTCAGTTCTTGCCTAGTTCACACTACTCTCTTCTCCTTCCATAAGCACCTGTATGTCTGTACATGTAACAACATTTACTGCAAGGAGCAGGTGTCCAGACTGGAATTCTCAGGTTGATGAAACACCTTCCCTCAGTTCCACTTTTACCCCTTGGTGGTATATGAAACGTGCCCTCTTTTCATGGCCGCCTCCTGCGTGTGCCTGCTTACAACAGTCTCATGCACACGCATCTCGCACACAAATCTGAGAACAATGTCAGGAGAAGTTCATCTTAGAACTCGCAACTCCCTAGGAGGGTCTCCCTGCCTGGATTTCTATAGCTAACGGAAATCCAGCCATACTTATCACTCTCAGCCCTGAGATGTTTACGGTACTATAAATTTTCGGCACTCGTTCAAGTTCTCTGCAGCAGAAGGCAGGCTTTTCTGTGCATTGCGCACTGTAGATTCTGTTCTTAATTTAACACACTCTGCACACTGCGATTCTGATAGTGGTAAATTCACTGAGGCCAGGGCCAGGAAAGGCTACATATGTATACAAAAGATTCTCCGGCATCTTGGTATAAAGTTGTAGGACCCTGGCCACATTGGTGGTGGTGGTGGTGCAGGGAGGGGGGGGGGTCCCTTTGCCTCCAGCCCTGGGTCCCTGGCAGGAGTTGAAATGAATAATAAAGCTAGGTTTATGATTAGATCACTAGAGCGGAGAGCAGTTAGAAGAAGGGGGGGACTGTCTTTTTTTAGGGGGCATGATTTCTTTTCAAAACGTGAATGCAGTAGCCCCTTTGCTACAAAGGTGGGTTTCTCTGTTGCTGTTTTTGTTTTGTTTTGTTTTGTTTTGTTTAAGAAAGGAAAAGAGAAGACTCTAGGAAGGAGAGCTTAATGATTTAAATTTAAAAAGACAAGCAGCTTCCGGAAGCCACCCAAGCCTCTAAGAGCCAGCCTGAAGGAGGGTGCAGGCTCCCTCCGGCGTGGGCACCTCCACCCTGCCCCGCAGAGAACAGTCACAAGCTACCTGATGTTCTCCCTTCTGCCTCGACGTAGGCCAGCATCTGAAACCTTAAACTGTGCAGGGTGCCACCCTAAAGACCGAGAGATAGTAGCTGCTAAATTAGAGAAGCCAGAGGGCACAAGGTTGTGTTTTGTTTTTCTAGGAAAGAGTGTGAAACTGGAGAATCTGACTCGTCCTCAGAATGGGAAAAGCTCTCTGGGTTTCAGGTAATTCGTTCCCACAGGCTCCGCTGGGCTTTCACCTGGGCTTGACAGGAGGGGCTGGGGTGAAGGCAGCCAGTGCTCGGTTATAGAGAGGGTCCAGATGGCAGTGCGGACCAGCACACATTGGACTTCCCATGAATAGAGTCCAGAGAAGTCCACGGATATGCTGGGGGTGGGGGTGGGGGCCAGGGTGGGCTCACTGGCCCACTGGATTGAAGCCGAGACAGCCTGTGCAAACTGCCTTCCTAGGGCCAGGGAGGCTAAGGTCACTGGCTTCCAGGAACAGCCTAGAGGAGAGCCCCTTAGTTCACAGGAGCAGGTTTCTAACGCAGGATATAGCCCCTCCCCTTCTTCACAGGCAGCTGTACTTGGAAGCAAATGATTTAGTGTTCCTGAGAGAGGATCATACAAAGAGAGTACTCATTAGAGGGGGCTCAATCTGTCAGGTGCTGTTATATTAGGATCAGAGAGGCATCATAAAATGACTTTCAACCTGGTCCTGGCTGATAATTAACTGCATGGCATCGCCTGCGTACTGTGGAGAGGCACAGCACTGATTTATGCATTGGTTTAATTATCTGAGCTGAAAGATTCTGTTCCCTGTATTTGCTTCCATTGCCTGCGTGCTGTATCTCTCCCCCATATTTCTGACATTTGGATTTTCCCCCTACTAATTGACATGCCTGTCGCCTCCTTCTCCTGGTGTCCATTTCTGGAACTGCTATTTGTATATTGCATGATATTTTATCAGGGAAAAAAAATAAAACAGATCCAATTTCATGAAAATGCTGTTGCCATAATGCTCAGGAGAACAGGGGGAAGAGAGAGATGCAAGTCTTCCTAATGTCTACCTTATATGCAGGTACATTTTAAAAGTTCTATTGTATTTGACTTATTAAGCAGTGCAATATTTTTTTTCTTTTACATTTAGCTTTCATTGCAGAAGGGGGTGGAGAGAATGAGACAGCTAGAAGCTGAGATGATTAATATTTATCAGGGCTGCAGGTTTCAGAAAGATATTACAACCCTCAAATTTCTTAGGTATGGAAAATATAACTAGTCACTTGATTATATTCCCTTTTATCTGTATTCTACCTAAGGGAGATTGTTATACCGCAGTGATGCTTTTAGGATGCTCCAATCTTCAAATCTCTATGCATAACAGTTTGAAAAAAATGGAAGGAGGTTGCCTGAGGCTGAGGTGTTTAGGATCAATTACTAATCAGTTTCAGGTTTGACTTAAATATCTCCTGCATCAAATCCTGAAATGGAAGACTTCCCACAATGCTTTGGGAGCAGGTACAGCATTAGCTTATACAGGTGCGCTCTGGGTTCCTGCATTATTACCTATCTAACTAGATATAGCTGGTGGCTTTGCTAACCTTTCATTACCTACTCTCTGATAATATTCTTTTCATCCTCTGTGCTATTTTTTCCCTCCCGAGGCTCGTGAGCAAGGCTTGTATCACAGCCTGCTCTGCCTGAGTAATTCACTAAGAAAGTCCCACGCAAACCCATGTGGGTGATAATATTTCATCACTTAAACCTCTATGAGCTCGGGGGACACATACCAAAGGGAGAGAGAAAGGTGCATAAAAATGAGTAGGAGGCTGAAAAATTGCACTTTACAGGGAAGACCTTTGAAATGTTGCCGGGGAAGGAGGGATTGGACTGAGGAAAGACCGGAAGCTAGAAGTGAGAACACCTGAAAGCACCTTTTCCTTTGCTTTCAGGATTTTTCAGATATTTTTAATAACTCAATCATGAAAGCAGGCCTGCCAAGGGTTAAGCAGCCAAGCCCCTTGTTGTTCTCTTCCCCCACACCGGGACTCAAAATTCTGCTCCCCCTCAAGCCCCACACCTCAGATCTGTGGGCGGATGAACATTTCTCATGAAATAAGCAATACACGCAATACACACACACACACACACACACACACGCACACTTCGCGTTTCGTTTGTATTCTGCTTTGTTCGCCTCACCAGGGTCCTGCCCAAAGTATGCTGCCCTTGTACCTATGGGTAATAATTATGTCTCTAATGTGAATGTGGAAAATCTTGTTTATAGATTTAAACTCGCCACGGGAGGCAGGGCAGGGGGAGGGGGGCTCCTTGTAAAATGCTGCTGTTACTTTAATTTCCCATTCTTCATCCAGGTTTCACTGTGCCTAGATATGGTATAGTCCCTGGTACCAGTATACAGAACTACCGGTTACAGCATATGTGTTCTCTAAAGCACTAACTTTGCATTTGAGCTG
The DNA here is from genome assembly GCF_018350215.1 of Panthera leo. Classification (NCBI taxonomy): domain Eukaryota; kingdom Metazoa; phylum Chordata; class Mammalia; order Carnivora; family Felidae; genus Panthera; species Panthera leo. The sequence continues at coordinate 71,405,914 of NC_056680.1, read as the reverse complement.
TTTTCAGGGGTCTCTGCAGATGGCAGAAAGTGGGGTCTTCAAGGTTATGCCTCCTTTAACCTGCCTCAGACGTCTTTTTGGTCATAAATTATCTGGATTGGATTTTTTTTTAGCCTTAATATTTTTATCTTAGGATGTGTTATTGAATTGCAAATGCTCGGCCACATTCCTGTGTCTCCCATTCAAATAGGGATGAAATAGAGAGAGAAAGGGGCTTAGGATCCTAGAAGAAGTAGAAAAAAAATTCTTAAGATTCAACCCACAGAAATTTCAGAGACCTCTTCCAAAGTTCCTGTGAACTTTTACACTTTGGGTTTTGGATCTAGGGACCAGTCAAGTATGAGGAATTCTGATCTACAGCTCATGCTCGAGTATAGTTTAGCAGAAGAGGGGCCAAGACAAATAATATGTTCTCACAAAAAGTGCCTGGGAAGGTATTACTCCCAGTTCTCCAAATACGAAAGCCGACTTTCTGCCCTCTGACAGCTCGCCGCCCCCACTCAGATCCACCTACGTCACAGGCCCAAAACCACTAGGCATCTTGCTTCTGGTCTTTCTGCCACCATCTCGCTGCACACTCTAACTTCGGAAACAAACGCATCCCCCAAAGCCGTACCCAATTTTTCACAAGGCAGTCACCAAACAGCCCTTTCCTCCCTGTTGGAAGTCACTTGTCATTTGTCCCTGGTGAAAAGCGTTGATAAGACAGGGAAACCAGGCAATGAAATGAGGGGAGCCGGAAGGCATTTTTGTAAAAGCCCAGGCAGCCAGCCGTCTTAGGGAGAGATGTGTGAGCAGATCAGTATTGCTGATGATTCATGGTCACATTTCTCCACGCTCTGCTTCTGAAATGTATCATTCCTCTGCCTTCCATAGAGCTCGGGAATGTTCACATGCATCACTAGAATTCTCATTTCTTTTCTTCTGTCTCATTTACTGTATCACAGGGAGTCATGTTTCTTCCATCCCATAAAATCCTAACTTTTTCTGGAGGACGAGAGGAAGCAGGGGGCAACTGACAAGCACCAAGATTTGGGTGCTGCAGAATGGGACTTCCAGGAGGTGAAATTGCGTTTCCCTAGATTAAATGGGAAGGAGCAAAAGTCTTTGGAATGCGCCCTCTTGTGGCCAATCATTGCCCATTATTGGGAGAAGAAAGCGTGTAACCCCTAACTAAAGGCACCCTTCAGTGACGGGTAATTCACAGGAAAGTTCATTAGACTGGCATGGAATGGTGGGAGTCAAGTCCACCTTGAGATGGCTTTCTTGGGCTGGGGGAAAACAGTCATCCAAGCAAGCCTTCTTAGGCCCCTGTTTGGGAAGTGTCTATTTCTAATTCAAATCTTCTGTAACTGGAATCCTCCAAGAAGGGAGATTTAAGGGTTACTTTCAACAACACCTGGGCTTAGTGAGCATTTTCCATTTCTTGGCGCTCCACTTGTCTTTCTTTCCCTCTCTGTTCTCCAACAAGTGCTATCAATGTCTAAGTTGATTACCGCCACCAGTATGTAAATCTGACAGCATATGGAGACTCAATGATAGGTTGCTATTGTACATTGACCAGATATTGTCACGGATCACAAGAAGATAAAATAAGATATAGGAGTCAAGAAGGCCACTGATCCCAGCTTCATTGACAATTATAGACAGAGTGGACTTGACTCTACCCATCCCTTCTTTTTTTCCTTTAAGGACTTAAGGTAAACACAGAGGATTCTGTGCCAGCCATCTAGAGAATGTAGTAATGATGAGCAATCTTGGATGACATGCATTAAAAAAATAATTTTTATTTGTTGGGATGAATGTCAGAGAGCCTGAGAGCAATTCCTCACCACTTAGTTAATAACAACTCGTATCAGCTTTACAAAGATGGGACTTTCCACCTGAGCTCAGTGGGACAAACTCAGTTCCAAGAGTTCTAGACGCTTGAGCTTTTTGTAGTTGCTCAGCTGCTGGGCCGCATCGCGGCCTCATTTAACCATCAAGAAGGGGGCCGAGGGCAAAAGTTAAGCAGGAATTCCCCCAGTCGAGGAATCTTAAGGTTGAAAGATACATCTGTGGGTATGCGTCAGTGTCACGGGCATTGGTGACACTAACTGACTGGGATTCGCTGCTACCCAATAGTTTATAAAGAAAAGCAAAATGAATACCCTTTGCTATTCTCCAAATTCTTACAGTTTGACATAGTTTGAATATGATTAAGGTTGAACTATTCCAAAAGCAACAAGACATTTTTGTATATTCAGATGATGAAGCTCTTTCCTGGTTAGCAAAATCAGCAACAACATACTCATATGGTACTCTGCTTGGAGAGCAGACGGTCCACATAGCAATCATTAATTCCGTGAAGTCATAGTAAACCAACTTAAAGTTGATGTGTGAAACTTCTCAGATGAGAAAAATAAGTTAAGTGTAATAAACCTTTTCTGGGACTCCAGCAGCTGACCCAAAGTCAAGTTGTAAACTCAACCAGGAGGAGTTTTCCATTACAAACCTTAAACTGGAGTCAACGTGTGAGTCAAATGAATCACCTTTTTAAAAAGTAACTCAATTTCTTTTAAACTAAACACGTAACAGAAAAGTTTAAAAAAAAAAAAAAAAAGCCGAGATTTCATATAAATAAGAAAAAGACCGGCACTGAGATGAAGGCCATAAGTAAGAAAGAATGCTAAAGGTCAAATTCTTTCACTGCAAAATCTCTCAGTGCCAAAAGAGTGGTTTGCTAGACAAGTCAGCTAAGTCAGATGCTGTTGCCAGCATCAGGTGTATATTAAAAGTGGTCAAAGTCATAGGTATACTTAGTCATCCGATGCGGGTAAAGCCAATTGAGTAAGGCTTGCAATTAAAGCCATCATGTGTGGTAATTGGTATATAAAAACCTAGACAGGGTCCCTTTGTGTCAGCACTGGGAGCAGACCTCTAGACCACTGGAATCCATCCCCCCCCCCACCCCCCAACACTGGACTCCATGTCAGTAAGCACTTTCTTTCCTACCTTGCCATCAGGAAAGGTTGAGGAAAAACTGAGTGTGCAACTTGAAAACTCCAACCTGACTTTTTTTTTTCCTCAATAAGCTTCAACAGATAAAGTCATCATTATCATGCCCTTCGGGGGCTGCATTGAGAAAGAGCTTTGAGAAAGAAAGACCTTCTTTGAAAAGAAGCTTCTGGTGAGAGAGACAGAGAGAGAGAGAGAGAGACAGAGAGAGAGAGACAGAGAGAGAGACTGTCCTGCGGGGAAAGTTGCAGGACGTCAGGGCTTCTCCTACGAGGGGAGCCAGGAAGCCAGCAGGCTATCTATCTGCTCCCCCAAAAGGATGCCCAGGTCTGGCAGGGTTTTCTTGAAAACAGAACATCTGAGTCAACAGGTTTTCAGGATTGGAAATTCTGAGTGTTGCCTTAATTGTTTATATGGCTGCGGCAAACTTTTAAACAGTAATGCTGGGAGTCCCTGCACATACTTTACTGGCCATATGCTCTACCAAACAAAACAATGGCATTCCTTTCAAATGGATTTGGCAAGGGAAACAATTCTTTAGCCTGGCATTACCATGAAAGTAACACGGTATGAACACATCTGTGTGCCTGGGCGTGCAGGGGCGTGTAGGCAGGCAAAGGGTCTGTGTCACATAACTGTAAAAATAACCCAATAACCTGGCTCCAGGTCTGTGGCCGCCCTTCTGACAGGTATTTTCTATCCAGCAACAGGTTAGCGTGGTCCAGAGCCAAGGATTAGAATCTATCAAAGTTCTTCCTCTTAAGGATTGAGTGAGAGCTCAGTGTAGTATCTGAGAGCACTCTGTCAAGGTTGCGTTCCTTGCCAGAGAGCTCTTTTAGTAACTTTGCAGGGAACAAAACTCTTTTTTGTTGGTGGTGGTGCTGTTGTTGCTCAGAGAGCAAAAGTCAGTGTTCCAAAAGTGGCCGCGGGTTCAATGTCAACTGTCCCCCCAAAGTCCCTCCTCGCTGCCTAGAATGTGATGCCCGTGCTCTTCCAAGGCAGAGTTTTTTCTAAAGGCAAAACTGACTGTCACCAATGAATATGCCCTGCTTCCCTGGTGTGGCCCCTGACTGGACTTTTAAAGGGAAGGTTTGTCTTAAGACAATGACTCCATCCATGCCAGGCCACCCCGACCCGCGCTCCGCGCCCCCACCCCCACCCCCATTAAAAACTTTGGATGGGGTCCGGAAGCCTCCCGGGCTCCCCCCACCCCCAGCACCCGAAAACGCCCGGGCTTTCATCCGGCTGCCCGGATCTGGTTTCACAGGCAGGGCGAGCGAGCCTCCCGCAGCCCGGCTCCCGGCCCCACGCTGGCCCTCGGAGCTCGCTCCGGGCTCACCGGCGAGTTCAGCAAGTGTGAGCTCGCCGCCTCTCCAGCCAGGGCTCAGCCTCGAATTCCGCGTCCGCGGAGAAGTCCTCCCCCCCCCCCCCACCCCCCGCCACCCGCCAGCCACCCCCCGCCTCCCCTCCGGCCCCGGCGCCACCGGCGCCCGGCACCTCACCTCCTCCCCGGGGCAGAGCGCGCGGCCGGAGGCGCAAGTTCGGCCCCCGGACCGCCGCGGAGAGACGCAGCCCCCCCCCCGCCCCCCCCACCCCCCAGGCCGGCACCGACCTGACTCCGCGAACGTGATGATCTCCGAGGTCTGCTCCATGAGTTCATTCATTTCTGCCCTCCTGCCGATGTCATCCTCTATCTCCACGTACCCGTTCTCCCCCACTTTGCCCACATGGAGCTTCCTGATCGCGTTCAGAAGCGCCGCCTTGGGCACCGGCTGGGTGACTTCGGGTCTCTTCTTCAAGTGCAGCATGTTTAAAATGTGTTTCTTGACGGCCTCCACCATCTCCGGCTGAGAGTTGGGTACATCCTTTGGCAGGGTGGCCAGCGCGCAGGACGGGCAGTCGGGGGCTGCGCTGGGCCCCTCGGATCCCGGGGTGGGGGAACTCCTCACTATAATCCAGCAACTCGCCAACAGAAATCCTCGCAGCCAAAGCAAGGGCATCCTGGCAGCAAAAGTTGTTGTGATTGCCTTTTTAAAAGGCCCTGCTTTTCCTACCCCCACTCACGCACAGGTTTGGGTTTGGTTTTTTTTTCCCCCTTTCTTTCTTTCGTTCTTTCTTTCTTTTCTTTTCTTTTCTTTTTTTCTTTCTTTTTTTCCCCCTCCTCCTCTTCAGCAAATTCTCTGGAACAAGAACAAAAAGTTTTCTGTGAAGTTTTGTTTGCAGGTTCCCTCTCTGAATGCAGTCAGTGCGGTAGGTTTGTGGCTCTCAGGGAGGAGAGTTCTGACTGTCTCCGAGTAAGAGAGAAGGAGGGAGGGAGGGAGGGAGGGAGGGAGGGAGAGAGGGAGGGAGGGAGAGACAGGGTGGGGGGGGGAGACAGACAGAGACAGAGAGAGGATGGGAGGGAGAGAGACAGGGAGAGAGGGAGAGAGAGGAGAGAAGGGGGGAGAGGGAGAGAGAGGGAGGGAGAGAGAGGGAGGGAGAGAGAGGGAGAGGGAAAAGAGGGGGAGAGAGAGGGAGAGGGAGAGAGAGAGGGAGAGAGAGAGGGAGAGAGAGAACGATTGGTCCTAAGTGAGTGCGTGAATGGGCGAGGGAGGGAGTTGCTCTGTGAGTAGAGGCTGTGATTAGGAAGGGGAGGGACAGCCCGGTTTCTGACAGGCTGCTCTATTCACTGCTCCCTCACACACACCTCTCTTCAGATATCACCATTCTCGGGAGTTCTACTTCCCTTCTGAAAGAAATCCTTCCAATTTTGTTCTACTTCCCCCTTTTATTTTTTCTTTCTCTGCCCAGTCCCCTTGCTTCACCCAGTTCCTCTTTTGGACGGGAAAGAAAACCCGCTGGAAGGCACTGTCCCAATCTCCAGGGGTGACTGGGTTGAAACACTGTGCCCCCAGGGCCCTCCAGCCCACCTGGCCTCTGCTCCAGGGGACCCACCGCCCGGCCCATAAGGCGGGGCCGCCGAGGATCCCGGGAGGTGGGTGGACAGGTACCTGGAGGTCGGGAAGAGGGGCAGGCTGGTCACCGGGGGCCAGTGGATCGTCCTGGCTGGAGGGAGTCCCAGAGGTGGCCGGTCTCCCATTCATTCATATTTAAATGTTCAGGGTCCTCGGCTCGGGTAGGGGATCTGAGGGGGGCGGGGAGAACTTCTGTCTGGGGTCACCTAACACCCTCTACTTTTCCCAACCGCAAAGTGCAGCCGCGCACTGAAGGATCCACAGGCAAGTCAACCTGCTCGGTCACCTGAAACTCCTCTCCCTCTCCTCGGCCGCCGCCCCCTTCTGCCCTGCGCGCCCGCACTCACAAATTACAGCCTACCTCCAGCCCCGACTTTACAGATAAAAGTGCAGAGTTCATTTGGCCTTTTCCCACATTATTCCCTACAAACAGTGGGCTCCTATGACTCGGATAACTGGTCCTCTGGGAAAAGAATCTCTGAAATATACTGGCAAATGATTTTCTCCGCCATGTGGGAGTTTTTCAGCCATCCCCCTACCCTGTCCTGGACCAGCCTGCTCATGGACTGGCCCCTTGACGGCTTCTTTTTCCCTCAAAGGAAAGGCACAGATGAAATCATCATGGATTTCAGCGTTCACAGAAAAAGAAAAATGTGAATTTTTAAACAATGCCTCTCTGAGTTTTTTTTATTCTCCCCCCCTTTTTTTTTCATTTTCTGTCTTATTGCTTTTATCATGCAGAAGTATCTTTAAGAGGTCCATCTGTTAAAGCTTTCCTTCTCTCTCGGTTTCTTTCCCACACATAAGCCCTCAGTTTCTGTAGATACAGTCAGCTTATATCTGACACCTAGTGTGTTCAGAGCATCATAGTTAAGCAATGTGCTTTGGGTGGAAAAAGTTAAGAAATACCATTACTACAAGCCTAGGATCTGAGGGCCAGGGGAGGAGGGTGAATAAATTGTGACATTAAGTTAAAATTACAGTTTGCATAGATAACAATGCTTTTCTGAATCGGACACACTGTCCCCCTTTTCCAAAACAATTACTTGCAAGACTTTCTCTGTTCCACGCCATCTATCACCTTTGGGATTTCTCCTCCAGGAACATCGATTACTCTGCTCTTCTTAAGATTTTTGTCAACATTTCCTAAAGAGCCTAATTTTTTTTTTTTTTTTTTTTAAGCAGGGAATGGTGAAAGAGAATGGGGAGGGGGGCATTTATTTGCCTTATGATCTGTTAATAAAACATCTTTGAAATACAAAACTTAACATACTCTACCTCGTTGGCGTCATATATACAGCACCCAAAGAATTTTGTAGTCCAATTAAGTTTTACAAGAGAGTCTGAAATAAACCTAAAAGTTTAATGACTCCAAACAACTCAGGAGTCCTACTAGTAGCATTTAGATAAGGGCAAGTTATCAATATTTGGATTCCCTCTGCATGTCGAGTATGTGTGTGTTCCCTGAATTTACTGTTTGTGAATGTAACTCTTAAAAACAGCTTTCCCTGTGGCATATGTACTTGTATATAAGTGCTGAATGGGCTGTATAAACACACAATCTCTCTGCATGCTCTACTATTAAAAGCTGTATTATTAACCTGCCTGAATAATATAAAAAGGTACCAAATTACAACGTGCATTGGAAGTGCAGTAAGTCAACTCCTTGTAACCTTCCTGACTATGAATGTGTCAACAGCTCCTAAGTAAGAGTTAAAAAAGCATTACCTTTCCGGTCCTCTGTCTTTCACCGGCAGACTCCTGTATCATGTGGAAAGAGCTGTGTGAGGAGTTCCTCTTCATGGTATTGGCACTCTCAAGTTTTATACTGTGCTACTCATTTGCACACTCACACATTGGTACCACTCAAACAGAGGAGGGCTGGGGCTTTGTTTGGGATTGGTTAGAATCAGCATGACATCAGCAGATGACTGGTTTTTCCACTGTGAGACATATTTCATAATTCATTATCTGATGGAAAGCCTTTCTTGGCTGCTGGGACACAACTTGGTGATCACTGAGCCAGTCAAACCTCTGACTGACTAGACTACCTTTTAGAAAAACACTGGAACTGAACAGCTATATCTCACTGAGTGTCCAACTTCCAACTTTTACTACTCGAGCACACACTTCTCATTATATTCAGGCTCGGGTTTTATGTCTTCACATAAAACATCTGTTACTTCATGAAGTTGCCTCTATTTACAAAGTCTTTGATTGTTTCTTACAGGGAAGAAAATCTGCAGTGCTCTTTAGAATGATTCTGATTTTACTTATGAAAGTAAGATACTTCATTGAGGAAAAAAAAGGGAAAATATGTATACCTATATGATGATGTCCCCCCCCGACTTCCACTATTATTTTACATCTTGACATTGAATGCCTGCTTCATAAATCATTTGTCACCAAGAACTTTGAAAACAGCCATTCTCTGCTAGTGAACTTTACAAATATCCTTCCCAACTAGCAAAAAAAAAAAAAAGAAGGAAGACTCACACCCCATTCTCCTTTATCAGGACTTCAAACCCTACGATTTTTAAATTGTTACAAACACAACGTGAGATTAGTGAAAAGGAATGAACATTCTTTGAAACGGGGGTTATGTCGGTTAGGGTTTTTGTTGGGCGGGAAGGTTGCTAGCAAGGCCGAGAAATAACACAGTTGGAAGGAATCTTCAGACGAGAATAGTGGGGAAGGGCTGTTTGAAGGAGTACAACTGAAGCATAAGCCGGGGTACTCATGACAAGTGGAATAAAATGTGCAAAATTGGGAGCTAATGCAAGCCATATGACCAGATATGTTGTTTTGTATGCAGGATTTAACATGCATAAAATAAACTTTTCACTGTACCCACAAGCAAAATATAGAGGCTCTGGCCTCCTGATGTGTAGTCGAAGCAGGTTCCTTTAGGACACCAGAAGTTTGCTATGTAGGAGGGTGTGCCTTGGCTAAACACAGAGACGGTGGGGATGATGAGCTGTACGCTGGGGATGGGGGGGGGGTATTCTGAGAACTGTATAGGCAGAAATAAAATAGGAAACTAAATCATTGGGCTGTAGAGGCACAGAGGGAACCTGGGAAGGAAAGATATAAACAGGATCGGTGTTGGTTAACTCCCAAACTGCCCATCAATTTGGAATTGGATGGACTCGACCCCTGCCTAAGGAAGGATCTTCACCATCCTTTTTGATAAGCACTGTTGGAGAGCACTGGCCTGCAGGGCCTCTGAAACCACTCCCAGGCGTGAACCCTGGTGTCCTGGAAATCCCATCATGTGTATGAGCTCTGGGTACACAAAACAAACGCAGATCAGACCCTGGCTCCACTGCCTCCTATAGCCATACAACCCCCTAAGGCTTCGGGTGTCCTCGTCTGTAAAGCGGGGAGCCACAGTACTCAACTGACAGGGTCAAGTGCGTGTTCAGAACATAGGAGGTGGTGTTATTTTTGAGGTGCCTGGTGGCTCTTTGTCAACAGTTGTGTCACAGAAATTCGCAGGGCCCTGACTAGAGGGGCGACCCTCTACGTGCGTGACTCAGATCCAGTTGGCCACCGGATGCCTCTGAAGTGCCCACCTACCAGGTCAGCCCACCAGCAATGATGTCATTCTCCACCTGAATCCCCAGCCTCAGAGCTGAGCCACACCGAGGAAATGCCTCCTCACCGGTGGAAATTAAAGTGGGGGTGGTGGAGGAAGCAGGCAGGTTAAAATAACTTCTGTCGAGTATCGAGGACTGGGAATGATCTCTTCCCTTCCGAACTCCAGGGCCCAGGGGTAAGCCGGTCAGCCCAACTCCTGACAGGCATCTACTTTTCCTGCCTGGGTTTGGTTTCTCTTTCACTTCCTGCCCCCTCCCCCAGCAGCGTCCCCACCCCCGGCCCTGCGGGCCCGCTGCTCGGCCTGCTACTGTACCTTGAGCAGCACCTGCTGGCAGCTCCCAGGGATCACGCCGGAACGCGGCCGCTGCTCGAGCCCGGCTCTCGGGGCCAGGGTCTGGGCCAAGCCGCTCCGAGCGGCCGCCTCTATTTTTACCCCGGGCACCAGCAAGGGCAACTTCTCTTAAGAGCAGCTCTTGATTTTTCCCCCCTTTTGGCAGCTAAAGAATTCAGAGAGGGGGAGAAAAAAAATAAAATAAAATAAAATCACTATTCAGCGAGTGCAGCTGGGAATCTCTGAACCCAGCCCTCAGTGCCAGGGTCGAAAGCCCGGCCAGTGTCGGGGACGGGGACGGGGACCCGCGGGGCCGGCTCCAGCGCCGATCGAGGCGCTCCAGGAGCGCTCACGCCCCACGAGCCGTCCCCTTTCCGAGTGTGCAGTCGGGTCCTACCCGCTTCTGCGCTAGCACAGTGGCCCGCTGCCACCGCGTTTTTCACCTAGTGCAGGCGGCCTGATTTACTGGCGACTTCACCGAGCTCCCCACTACTCGCTGGAGCGTTAGCACGGCTCTGTTCTCGCCTCGAGGAGCAGCCCCTGGGGAACCTGGTGGAGCAGCTTGCTGCGAGAAGGAGCCGGGAGGGAAACCGTGGTACCTTCTTTTACTGTAATTGCAAAAGGCGCGATGTGCCAGAGATTTATATTTAGACGTTGTATGTTTCTACTTTTATGTAAATGGAGCAATTAGGGCCTGTCTTTGCTGCTGCTAACTCCAGTGCTTGGGCCTTGCTGGGGAGCTGGTGTTTTCAATCACAATTAGTGAGCTGGTCAAAAAACAAAGTTCATTTAAGGATAAGAGCTCCATGGTGTGCAGGGAGGAGAGACCAGCGTCCCCGTGCCTCCCTGTGGCCTGTGGCGACACACACCTTAGGGCAGCGGCTAACCTATCTCGGTGGTTACCCGTATCAGCAGCTGTGCCCGTGTGGAGCTGGCACAGACCAAGAAGCAAGGATGTTCATTTTTCTTCTCGAGCAAACCGTATGGCCTTCGGCTTTCATCCGTGCTATTAATTGGTCTCTTTGCTCACTTCTCCTGGAACAAGGAGACAGGCCTAGGAAAGGGGGCCGTTTTTCATGGCTCTGTTATTTTCGCGGCTGCTCGCTCACACCTTGCTGTAATTCCGTGAAAAATACACGCCGGGAGACATGAACACCCCAAGCAGGTGACCGGGAAGTTGTCGTCTGATTCAGCTGAAATGACACGAGGCTGGGGGGGTTCAGAGCATGGACTATGCTGCTGACGACTCAGGGTGTTTTAGTTCCTTCCTATGAAAAATCTGTTTCCCCCAAAAGCATGATTTCTGGTTCATCCCGTCTGGGAAACGGAACATAAAACGTGACTGTGGAGAGAAATCAAAAGGATTCGAGGTGTTCTGAGCAGCTGCCGGGGTTATTCTGGGCTCAGGGCAGGAAAACCTTGCCGGTGGGGAGAGGTACCTCCCTGGAGAGGCAGCTCGGAATCCAGAAAACGTGGGCAGGATCCAGAGCGATATTTGCTGCAGTGAGATTTCAGAAGTCTCATGAAATGCTTTAGATTGAGTACAGGATTGGCAAGCCCTGCTGGTTTCCTGGACAGCCGTAGCTTGCCCATCGCCCGGGCCGTATGTTAGGTTACAGAGATTTTCGACAAAGAAGGATCAGCCTTCCACATTCACAACTGAACTGGGAAGCTGTTTGCTTTTAAGTTCAATCAAGCAATGAATGCAGCTAAACACAGAGGGAGAGGGAAACATTAAAATTCCTCCCAAAACTCATTAGAAAACAACAGGGTCAGAAATAGTTAATCCAAAACCCAGTTCCTAAGCCTCACATTTCTCTGAGAACCACTGGAATATCCCACAAAGCCTTGTGCTGCGTATGACAGCTCTGTTTCCAGAGTGTTTGGAAATGCCTTATCTAAACCCAGGGAACCCAGATGCTACAACTAAAATGAGTAGGGAAATAAAAGAAGGGGGGGGAACCCAGTAAATTGTTATCCACCAGTCTACAGCAGGCTTCTCAACTGGGATGATATTCCCCCCCGCAGGAGACATTTGGCAACGTGTGAACACATTCTTGTCTGACATAACTGGGAAGGAAAGTGTTACTGGCATCTAGTGGGTAGAGGCCGGGGATGCTGCCCAACATCCTGCAGTGCACAGATCAGCCCCTGTGACGGAGAAATTATCTGGCCCCAAACGGTAATGGTTCTGCAACTGAGGAACCCTGATCTAGAGTTAAAGTTTCCCCTAATTCCCTTCCTGTCCATGCTCCCAGGGGCCTTGGCAACGATGCAAAACATTAATAATTCAAGTGATTCTGCCTCCTCATGTGTCTTGTGCTTCCTGATTAATGGAAGCCCACGCCCCACAGAGATACCAACACAGAAAGAGTGCCTCTCGGGCAACATTGTTGTCACCCTCGCTAACACTCCAGCATGGCCTCCATACACTTCCTGTTGGCTTTGTGTTCGAACCAAAAGCAGAACTTGGGTGACCAGCAACAAGATGAGATGAGTTGGCCCACACCCAAGTTGTTAGGAGGCAAAGAGCCTCATGGAAAAGAGTAAGTGAATGAAGCATGAGTTGCTCGCGTTAGCAATTGAGTATCAGATAAATCCACGCACTAGAGAATTCCCTGAAGGAAAATTCACAAAAGTGAGATTAGCAAGCCTTCCTCCCTGAGCAAACAAATATAATGGAGCTTGATTTTATTTGTTTAATACCTTAGGGGAATGACACACAGTCAATATCCAAAGAGATACAACAGAATGCTCTCCTAAATCCTACTGCATGTTTCAAGCAAGGTTACATTCTCCAAACTTCCTTCTTAAAAGGGAGGGGTGTGTTGGGGCGCCTGGGTGGCTCAGTCAGTTGAGCATCTGACTTCAGCTCAGGTCACGATCTCACGGTTTGTGAGTTCGAGCCCCGCGTCAGGCTCTGGGCTGATGGCTCAGAGCCTGGAGCCTGCTTCCGATTCTGTGTCTCCTTCTCTCTCTGCCCCTCTCCCATTCATGCTCTGTCTCTCTCTGTCTCAAAAATAAATAAACATTAAAAAAAATTAAAAAAAAAAAAAAAGGGAGGGGTGTGACTATTCAAGGAAGGGCTTCCCCCTTCAGGTGCTGCTTTCCTGTAAGGACTGGGGGGAACCCTGTGCAGGATCCCACATCTCAGAAAATAATGACAACAACAATAATAATAATGATAATAATAATAATCAACAAATGTCGGTGAGACCCTCCAGAGGGAATCTGCCTGGATCAAACTAGCTTAGAAGTGAAATGCCGTCCTCCACATGATGAGGCCAGTTTGCCTGGATCACCACTTAGTCCCTGAGCCACTGGGATCATCCAGAAAGGAGAAGATCAGTCAGAGATTGTTTTAAGATGAAGAGACACCCTTGAACGGAATATGTTAGGCACCCCAATGCCATTTCATCACCTCCAACATGTGAGTCACAGTCTCCTCAGGTAGATGGTTATTTTGGAACCAGAGCCCTCACTCAATCTACTTCCAAATGATTCAGAAGTGCCTGGATTTCTTCCCAAGAAGTAACCATGTAGTACTTATGAAAAACTCAATATATAGAGAGAAGCCATCAGTTGCAACCTCTACCAAAAACCATATATGGAAAAAAAAAAAAAGCACTAACACTAATACAAACTGAATAAATATGCTGTCAAAGTCCTTCCTGACCAACACATATTTCCAAGTTGTTTATCATAACTCAGTTCTAATCCAATCAGGAAACATCTGCTACAGTGGTAGATCTTTATTGCCCAAGAAGATCATGAAAAATACTCACAAGAGAACATAGACCAGATTGCTGTCGCCGTTCTTCTCACCCGGATCCCCTCGGGCAGTAACTTCCATGTTGTTGACTTGAGGACATATACGTTTAGCGAATAAATTCCACGGGGCCAATAAGAGCAGAAATCTTGATTCTAATCCAACTTCACCTTTCTACAAAGATGCCCCCACGACCTGCTCCCAAATTGTGGCTTCGGAAGGGAAGACACAGAAAAGGCCGGGAGCAGTTTTTTTGTGTGTGGTGTTTTTTTTTTTGTTTTTTTTTTTAATCATTGAATTGCTGTGTCCCTCGTGTGCTGATAGAAAGAGTCCAAAGGTCCTGCCCTTCTGTCGGAGCACCTCCGAGGCACGTCCAGGCCCGCACGACAGGGAGTGCCCTTGTTCCGGTCACTGTGTACTTTTGTGCACACTGACCGGGAGCGTTGGCAGTGGTTCAGCTCGGTTAGTAAATATTTCCGAGTGCCTCACTCTCATTTTAGGAAGGTCAAGTTTGCAAAGGTGAACTGGCAAGCAGGACCTCTGTAAGCCTTTATCAGCTTGGAAAAGCAAACTATCATTAAGCACAATGTACTGAGAGTTTGGAACCTCTGGATTCTACAACTCACCTTAAACTTTCAAAAGATAACCGATGGCCACAGTCTCTTTTCTTAATAGTCACTGAGTTCCTTTTTAAAGATGAGATAGAGGGGCGCCTGGGTGGCTCAGTCGGTTGAGCGTCTGACTTTGGCTCAGGTCATGATCTTGTGGCTTTCGTCACGGTCTCATGGTTTTCATGAGTTCGAGCCCCATGTCGGGCTCCATGCTGACAGCTCAGGGCCTGCCCCTCCCCCACTCGTGCTTGCGCTCTCTCTCTCTCTCTCTCTTAAAAATAAATATTAAAAAAAATTTTAAAGATGAGATAGAATGTTGAATGAAGTTAAGAGCCGTTATATTAGAAGGAAAACAGCTTCAAAAACCCTCTCTCTCATAGACCAGGGGTCAATTTCAGATCACTTAACGAGCAGAGGCAGAAAGCCAATCATGTCATTTGGTCAACTGCAACATCGTTCAACTATGAACTGAGAAAAATTAAAATGGTGCTCCCTGTAGCAAAGAGTTCACCCAGTAAGTTCCCCAAATTTCAAGGAGCTTTTGTTTCATTAGATGCTCTTAGCTTCATGTTAGTCACAGGGAAAAAAAAAAAAAAAAATGCCCACATACACACGCACGACTAAATGTAGTCAGTTTGCTCAGCTGTTGCTGACGTCACTGCTGCCCACTAGGAATGAGTTACTGTAATAATCCCCCTTTTATTAATCATAGGCTGGAGGAAGCAGAAAGTGGGTGACATCATTAGGCAAAAGACCGGGCTAACTCATGCTCCAATTTACTCAGCTTTATTATAACATTTCTCAAGTGACATATGAAAGCGATTACCATTTCACACTTTCCCCCTCTGAGCCATCATCCCTAACCTTCAATCCAAACTCCCATAGAAGAGCTTAGCTTTCAGATGGAGGCACAGAAAGGCCAACTCTCACCAAGGTTCCAATGTCCTCCCCGGAACAGCTCCTTCCTTGGCTCAAGATGGAGGCAGTCTCTAGAACCACAGCATCCCAAATGACTCTCGGGTGATGCTGGCTCTGGTGGCATCTGACCGGACGGGGCCACCCGCCATGAAGAGGACCGAATGATCTGGGTGGGTGTAGCTACCCATGGCCTCCTGGTAACCAAAGGCAGGGCTCTGTACCTCTAGGGATCTGAAATAGAAGAAACTCCATCTGAAGATGTGCGGAAAGGTAACGGTTCAGTGAGTGGGTCCTGCAGCTAGACTGCCTGGGTTCAGATTCGGCTTCCACCACTTTCAAGCTAGGGGACACTGGGCAAATGGCCCAGTAGTAGCTCGGTCCCTGACAAATGAGCGCTGGTAACAATGGCACCCCCTTCTGGGGATTGCTGTGAGGAATCATGAGATGACAGAGAGCGTGCTTGGTACATAGTAGGTGTGACTTCTCTTCTCTAGAAAGTTCTGCTGACTGGACTGAACTGTCGGTGTCCTGCTCTGTGGAGCACAGAAACACGGGCAAACGAACTATGAGAAGCCATCAGGGCAGACTGGTCCTGGCCAGACCCACGCGACTGCACATGGTGGCTCTGTCGCTGGCTGGGACATCACTGGTCAGTCCCCCCCTCGCCGTGCTTCTGTCTCCACCTCCTGCATTTGCCAGAGGAGGCGCTTCTGATGAGGAACAAAGGCACGTGACTAAAACCAAAAGAAGACTTTGGTTCAGGGATGCTGAAGAGCTCAGCATCAAGCCATTTTGAACAAAGTTATCAGTCTGGTCATTCCCCCCATCCCATCCCCCCCTCCCGCCCCCCGCCCCGGCTCTCAAGCACACATTCTTTGTATGAAATGTAAGAAATGTAAAACCCCTATCAGCATCCCTCCCCAAATAATCATTGTTAACATGTTTACATGTGTGTGTATATGTGGGTGTAGATATGCATATATAAGTAAAGAGAAAGCAACAGAAGCGTCTCCATAATGCATATGCATCAGAGAAAGCATGTTTTTACTGTGGGTGGGGCTATACCTCCTTCTCTTAAACCCAGGACCTTGCAGAAGCAATTGTGTCGATGTCTTCCACTCATCCTTTACCTGCAGCCTCCTCCTGAGGGTATTTTAAGGAGTCAAAATAGAGCTGTCTTGGGCGTATGGGAGAGACAGAATGATAGCCCAAAAGAGAAGTCTGGGGCTTTGTAATACTTAGTAAAGAAACTGGCTCCGCTGAGGCAGAGTCCAGTAATCATCCAGGCTAATTTATTACTCAGATTCACCTTTGCTCAAAGTAGTGAGTTAGAAGCACTCCACCGGGTGAAAGGGTTAGGCTCCCCGACGTGATCTGCTAGTGCAGGAAGGAACTGCCAGGCCACGTTAGCCGGTAAGTGAAATAGTAGCCCGATTCATAGCAACTTCAGGATCTCCAAATTGGAAGCTTCCTTGAGAGAGCAGAGGATGCCAGGATATCTGCTGCCCCCTAACTGATACCACGAAGAATAGCATGTGCTTTTTAAGGAGCAAGGTAGGGTTCAGGGACTCTTGGTGACTGGGTCAGCCTGTTAGGTGGTAGGTGTGAACTGGGCGACCTCCACCAACCTGTTTGTGGCCAGTAAGGCAAAGCCATTGCATGCGTCGCCTCGGCCTTCTGCTGAGGAGCTCCTAGCAGCCGCGTAGGTGAAACCAGGATACAGGGGTGACCAAGCGGAAGTCATTCGGGCTGCGTGTTTAAGAGGGTGACCAGAGGAAGCTCTCACAGGCCATTCAAAACTACATATCCCTCTGCTACACAAATTTCCGGGAGGCCCGGAAGAGGAATGTGGCCACCAGGGAAGTGAGGCATTTCAGGTTAGTTTCTACTGACTTGGGGAGCATTCCCCCCCACCATCTCTGATAGGTAATTGAGAGATCCTGCCTGCGGGAAGAGGCGGAGGCGCCCTCTTCTGGTGCATCTGTGCAGAAGGAAAGTCTATGAAGGACGCAGTAAGGGGCGCCTTCTCTCTGATCCCTCCACTCCCGATACAAACTTACTACTTTTTAAAAAGCATCCGTCTTGATTTGAAAAGTAACGCACATTCTTTGTATGAAATACAGAAAATATGGATAAATACAAAAGTGTAAATCACACTTAATCATCTCTCCCAGAAATAACTATTAAAATTTTGATATATATGTATCATTTACATACACATATATACCATCTACCTACCATGCATATACATGTGTGTATGTATATGTGTGTGTGTATATATATATATATATATATATATATATACACATATATATGTATACATATATATATACACATATATATATACCATATATATATATACACCATGCTTTACATACATATGTAAAACTAAATTGCAGTCATACCGTAAACACAATTTTGTATAATTTTCATTTGTGATGAGATTTCATGGTGATTCTTTTCAATGGCCTAAGTGGTCCTTGAAAATATTAATGACCCGGGGTCGCCCAGGGGGCTCAGTGGATTAAGCATCTGACTTTGGCTCAGGTCAGGATCTCACAGCTCATGAGTTCCAGCCCCCCATCAGGCTCAGTGCTGACAGCTCAGGGCCTGGACCTGCTTGGAATTCTGTCTCTCCGTGCTCTGCCTGTCTCTCTCTCTCTCTCAAAAACAAATAAACCTGTTCTCTCATTTAAAAAAGAGAAAATATTAATGACTGGGAAGTAATATATCACATAGATGTGCCTTTATTTTTGAACTAGTCTACTATTATTGTAGATTGAATTTGTTTTCAAAATTTCACATTTATAGTACTATTTTACTCTAATGCATCTCTGCTTATTCTTTAAAGATAAATTCCTATGAATTGGATTATTGGATCTAAGAGCATGGGCATATTTCAGATCTTTATATGTATATTACCAAATTGTCCTCCTGAAAGTTTTTACCTGTTTCTATCACAACTAATAGTGTAAGGGCATGATTCTTTTACTGTGTTCTAGCCTGATGTTATCACAATATTTCTCCCAAGCCAAAGATGATATATGGTTTGTGTTAACTTCTATTTTTTACTTATCAGTTAAGATAAAATATAGATCATCGTCTATTTGAACAGCTTTCTTCTGAGTAGCTGTTGGTATCTTTGCCCATTTATTTATGGGCAAAATCTAAAGACTGTGTGACACAGTCCACATGTACCTGACTGGCTACCATATTGGACAGTGCGAGTAGGTGGGTCTACAGTCAGGTTCTGACAGAACAGAAGCCACAGAAGGACAACAAAGAAAGGGACTAAAAGGAAAAATCATTAAAGAAATGGTAGGTGGACTCAGGGGTCTGAACTTGGTGAAGAAAGAAGTGCGGCCCGAAAGCAATTCGTAATTGGGGGAAAATATAATCATCCAGGCATCAGAGGCATTGATGATGTGAAAGGGTATGTCTGGAGTGAGTCGGAGGGAGTTGACCGGAAGTGTTTCTCAGAGAATGGAAGGGTGAAGTTTAAGATTTCAAAAGGCAAACAGTTGTAAACGGTGAGAAAGTGCAAGGTGTGGCCATGGGGCTGGATTTCTTACTCGGAGTGAGTGTGAACGTCCTTGGCGTTAAGGAATTTGAAGGTCTGTGAGAGAGGGTCGGATGCAATAAAAAGGCACAGGTGGGGTAAAGCCCAGAACATGTGCAACAGAGGCCCAAAGCCTCAAAGCTGATTTTACGCGAGGGTGGGAACGTGATGCAGATGATGCCATTGTTGGTTATATTTATCAAGCACTCACCTGCTGGGCATGGTTCAGAGAGCTTGATATATGTGTCCTCTCCTTCAGTCCTTTGAGCAACCGTCTGAAGTAGGTTTTCTTATTATTGCCATCGACAAATGAAACCACAGAGGCTTTGAAAGACCAAATAACCTGTCCATGGATGTGCTCTGGTGGAGCAAGGATTTTAACCCCACTGAGGTCTGTGCACGTTACTTCTACACTCAACTGCCTTCTTACTTAGAGCAGCAGTGGATAGCAATAAGAATCTTGAGTGGCTCCTGTCCAACCCCACGCTCTCAAGGATCTAGGAGCTGCAGGAAAGGAGGCATGCTTGATTGGAGCAAGAACATCCGTGGAGGACCCAATGTCAGAGATGAGGTGGGGGGGGTGGTAAGCATTTAGGGTGAAAGCAGAGTGGTAGCTTATTCACAGTGGAGCAAAGTGAGTGGGCACCATGGGAGGAGGAGGGGTGGGAGCGAGCACATCCAAAAGAGGAGGGGTGCGAGCGAGCACATCCAGAGGAGGAGGGGTGGGAGCGAGCACAGAGCCCATTGGATGGGATAACTGTGAAGGACAGCTCTCTGAAGGTCTTGTTTGGGATGGTGAGAAAGACTGACAAAACTTAATTGACCTTAAATTTTCATACTTGAAATACAACATATAAGGTATCTGTATACTCATTTATCATGACATAAGAAAACTTTTATGTGTAATGATGACCTGTATTGGCAGCTATTGAAGAGAACTAAAGATGAAAGTAATTTTAATTGAGGAGTCCCTGGTTAGTATCGTAGCTTTCAACATGTTTTGCCATACCTGCTTTCATGAGGATATCACACAAAGTAGAAATTTCTGGAAGCATTGAAGTAAGAGTGAGAGTGAATCTTTATGTACCTTTTTTTTAAAATCATTTCTGAACGTTTATTTATTTTTGAGAAAGACAGAGATGGAATGCGAGTGGGTTAGGGGCAGAGAGAGAGGGAGACACAGAATCCAAAGCATGCTCCCGGCTCTGAGCTATCAGCCCAGAGCCCGACGCGGGGCTCGAACTCACAAGCTGTGAGATCATGACCTGAGCCGAAGTTGGACGTTCAACCGACTGAGCCACCCATGCACCCCTTAAGCTATGTATCTTGGTGGTCAAGATAGGTAACTTCCTTTGGTTTCTTATAATTGCACTGAATTTCTATCATGAGCCTTCAATTCGCTATATGCCAGTGAATGAACCTCACTCTATTTGGAGTCTCCCAATTGTCCCTGCACCTGGGAGATGGAGGGAAGAGGTGGGCGGGTGGGGGGTGGGGGGAGACTTCACCTAGTTTTCCTGTCTGTAGGCTGGAATGAATAAAAGGATCATCATCTGTCTCGCTTGTGCCCCCCCTCAGATGTCCTGGTCTTGGCAGCTCGTGGCTAAATTGTTCTTCATTCTTAAGTTGTGGCCTCTTAATCATTTTGCAAGTTCTGGCCAGTGTCATAAGGCAAGAAATAAAAATAGTGGGCAAATCTCCGGAAAGCAGGAACAAGTTACATTTATTTCTTGGTAGATAGTATGAGTGTGCTGCAGGTGGGATTTTTCAGTGCACAGATTCATGTGCAAGACACAGGCTGATTGGGGCGCCTGGGTGGCTCAGTTGGTTGAGCATCCAACTTCGGCTCAGGTCATGATCTCACGGTTCGTGGGTTCAAGCCCCGCGTCAGGCTCTGTGCTGACAGCTCAGAGCCTGGAGCTTGTTTCAGATTCTGTGTCTCCCTCTCTCTCTGCCCCTCCCCCACTTGCACTCTGTCTCTCTCTGTCTCAAAAATAAATAAACATTAAAAAAAATAATAAAGAAAAAAAAAGACACAGGCTGTTCCTTTAGCTCTCAAATTACCACAAATCAATGGTGAGTCATATCTCTGTTACCACTCTTTGCTTCCCCCTCATTCCATTTCCTGCATCTTAGCCAAAGGAAAGCCCCTCTATTCATAGGTCCCCAACTGCCCAGTGCTGGGACACCATTGTGTCGGCCACAAGGTCCTGCAAGGACTGAGACCTTGCCAGTCTCTCGGGACACCGCCCAGCCTCCTGCAAGGGTCCACTGCTCCTCGCCGTGGGTGCCCACCTTCATCCACCTCTCTTCTCTGCCCTGGGCCATGTCCTGTCTTCACATCCTATTCTGAAACCCCCCCCCATTGCGTCTTCCAAATTTAGCAGGGGTCTGCCTGCAGAAATACCCAAGGCAAAGGTATACAAAAGACCTGGCTTCCTGCCATGGGGAAAAGAGCCTGCTAGAACAAATTCAAACCAATATTAAACTAAACTGTATTCAACATTGCATGACCAGATGAACCCTGATTGTATCAATTCACATATGAACATGAGAGCTCATCCTGATGACAAAACAAATATCCACAAACTAATCTACCATTCACAATAGAAAAAAAAAAAAACAAAAAACAATGGATGATACCCATAAATCATTGTACAAGAAAGAGAAGATGTAGAAACAAAGTGACTTAGGGGCACCTGGGTGGCTCAGTCAGTCGAGCATCCAATTTTAGCTCAGGTCATGACCTTGTGGCTCAGGGGTTTGAGCCCCGCATCAGGCTCTGTGCTGATAGCTCAGAGCCTGGAGTCTGCTTCGGATTCTGTGTCTCCCTTTCTTTCTAGCCCTCCCCTGCTCACGCTCTGTTTCTCTCTTTCTCCAAAATAAGTAATAAATGTTAAAACAATTTTGTTTTAAAGAAACAAAGTGGCTTGTCCAAGTTTACACAGCTACACAGTGGCAGAGCTAAACTACAAATTCAAGTCCATCCAGATCCAAAATTTATACACCCAATCACTATAATACACTGGTTTAAAACATCAATATCTGGGGCACCTGGGTGGCTCAGTCCGTTGAGCATCCGACTTCGGCTCAGGTCATGATCTCATGGTTCATGAGTTTGGGCCCCGCATCGGGCTCTGTGCTGACAGCTCAGAGCCTGGAGCCTGCTTCTGATTCTGTGTCTCCCTCTCTCTCTGCCCCCCTGCCCCACACACGCTGTCTCTCTCTGCCTCTCAAAAATAAAGAAAAATAATAAAATTTTTTTTTAACCATCAATATCTCTATCTGTCTCTACTGAATTTGTTGAGCATATGTTATATCCCAGGCAATTTGCTAAATACTCGCAGACAGTACCTGTCAATCGTGTAATATCTACTGATATAGGCCTATTCATTCAATCCACATGTGAAGCGACAAAGAACTTGATTAATTCATTTCTCATTCGTTCTTCAGTTGTTATCTGGCTTGTGCTCAGAATGACATTAAAATTGTTCTGACAAATACCACCTGCCAATAATCCTCTGCGTCGAAAAGTCCAGTACACTTGTGTCCACCCTTGGCCACTTCCTGCCCAGGCCTCTCTTGTCCCACGGCCATTTGCCACCCTGGGCCCAGGCTGCCCACTCACTGAGCACTCCTCCCTAGTCTGTCCCTCAGGCTGCTTTGTCCTTGGTCTCCAGCTCTTCTCTGTCTACACCCAGACTCTTTGGGTGATTTATCCACTCTGGCTTCAACTGATAAGTGGGTGATTCCTATAGCTCTCTCTGACCTAGCCTTTTCTCTGAGTGTCAGGCTCATTAAGCCAAACTTCTACTGATCTTCTTCCTTCTGACGGTCTTCAGGCAACTTCAGCTCAACAAGTTGAAACTGAACGCATATTCTAATTTTCCAAACCAGCTCCTGCTTTTGCATCGCTGATCTCAGTTGTTGCTATTCAACCAGCCAAGAGTTACCCCTTAACCAGCGTTCTCTTCCCCACGACTAAATACATTCAATAACCACATCATAATCATTTACCTTCTAAATATTTCTGTGCTATAACCCCATGGTTCTATTCAAAAGCTGGTAGGATAATAAAACAAGACGTCCCGGGTTAGCCGAGATGCCAATACAATGAAAACCCTCAACAAATGTTAGCTATTATTTTTACTAATACATAAACAATAACAACTTCCACCACCACAACAGAAGCAAACTGTGCCACCACAGCCCCCTACTGTTGGAACTTTGGGGTTAACACTCCCATTGTTTCCTTCTTTCTTTTCTCTTTCATGTTTGTCCCTATCTTTGCCCTGAATTTTGAGAACCACTTTCAACTTTACCTTCTAGCCCTTCCCTCGCTTCTGTTTTACCCTATGTTTTTAGTTTGTAAAAGCTTTTGCATTGTTTCGGTTTCTTTTATGTCTTTGGGTTAATTTCTTCTAAAATAGATCTGAGGACACTTAGAACTTTTGACACTTTTGAAAGGTGGCCTTAGGAAAGACACTTTCTGTTCTGTGCCCTTAATAGTTTGTTTTCTCCACCAGTAGTTTTTCTGTTCCTCTTTTGCATCTTTGGTTTTCCTCACGCCTGGCGATCCTACATTGTCCCCTTGTAGTGAAGGTGAGATGTGTTAATTCCCAAAGCTGGTATGTTAATTACCATATGAGAAAAGGCATCCTTTGCTGTAGTCTGGGTAGGTCCGTCTGTCCCCAAACCTAACTCTTGATGGGAGGAGGCATGAGCACATGATTTTGTTTGGTTTAGTCCTCTATACCTAGGAGAATTGGCCCTGGGGCCTAGAGCAGGGCCTGATACTTACCAAGGATCTTAAAGGTCAGAGCCCATCATTGTTGAAGGCCTTTCTTGTTGTGTTGACAAGATTATGATTGGAATCTAGAGAAAATTCTGATGAAACATAGGCACTAACCTAATCCTGGAAAAGAAAAGAGGAATTTATTTTAAACATGATCAACCCTTCAAGCCGACTTTCTTTTCCCTTTTGTTTTATTATAGAAACTTCCTGAAGTTAAATCAAAATAGAAAGAAGTAACACTAAATGACAACCAGTGCCCTCTGCATCAAGATTCAGAGGATGTGAGTCCTGATTCCATTTGTATTACTGAGCTTCTGAGACATACCACTTAATCTAGCTAAATCCTAGTTTCTCTAAATATAGAGACCAAACATTTCATCACCTGTAGTTTCCCAGGGTTTTCTTGGCATATAAGTCAATGTCTTGTAGAGTTTTATCAATCACCCTGGAAACAATAAGTTTTGCAAATACCCACCACCAGCCTTCATTCATAATTGTACTGTACCTCATAACTGTACTGTGGTATCTGTCTATAAGCCATTCTTCAAAAATATGTGTGATAACACGTTTTATTAACTTCTGTATATCACAGAATACCTTTCTGGGTTGTCACATATGAATGAAAACTTGACTGAATCCAATTCTCTGGCAATAATGTCTTAATCTTAACGCTCTATTGTTCCCTCTCTGTGGCCATCAGGTGTTTGCTTCTGGAAAAGTCTTAAGTCAGCTTGATTTTTTTGTTGCTTTCAAAGTTACCTTGCTACTACCCTCTTATTTTCTTCAAGGATGTTTATAAGCTCTTCATAATTCTTATTAATCTTCATAATTCAAAAACTCATCATGATAGAATCATATGTGATTCTTTTTATTAACATTCTCTGAAACCGATTTAGCCATTTTCAATCTGTACATTCAGATGTTTCTTTCAGTTCAAGAAAGTTTTCTTGCAATTAGTTTGATGTCCTCTCCAGACACATCTATCATTCCTAGCTTGGCTTTGCATTTCAGGAATCCCATATCTTTCCTTTCTATGTTCATCTCTTGGTATGTTTCTTCTTTCTGGAAGAGTCACCGAAGTGTGCCACTCTCAGCAATGTTGAATTTCATTCAGTATGGAATTTGTTCTTTATAACCTCTAGTAAAGATTTTCACTCTGCTCTGGCAAATGTGGTTTCTTTACAATCCTTTTTCGTCTCACTTAGCCCTTTCTTCATTCTTTATTTCTTTCTAAAGCCAAAATTATTCTATTATTTGTTATTACATCTTTTTCAGTAACTTTTACTTAGACTGCTTTAGGATACCAAATTTCTAAATAATTGTATTGGTAAATAATTGGAGAACAAATAATTTTCTGCTGAATGTCAAATATTATGGGTACTTTCTGTTTTCAACTTAGTTCTTATGTTGGTCTTTTTTTCCCCCTCTTCATCTTCAGTTGCAAAGAGAACCATTCCTATATGATGTTTGCAATTAGACAGGATATGTGGATTCTTTGGTTCTGTTCTCTGACTTATGTGATGTGCTAAAATACTCTGGAAGGAAGAACATTAGTAACTCCTAGGATCTGACAAGTGTTCTGAAGATGACTGATTTTGTGATACCCTGAACCAATGGTATATATGAAAAACTATAATTCCCAAGGCACTTTTATAGAGGTACTTCCATTTCTAACTCTTCAGGAGTGCTTTACCAAGGGAATGATATTTCCAGAGATTTAGCAAGGAGATGATAATTCCAGTGTCAGCATCTGCCCTTGTTTTCTGGAAGTGACAGTTCCACAACTGGTGCAAAAAAGGTTAAAAAAGATAGAAAAAGAGGGGAAAGGTGGGAAAAGGACCATATGTTAGCCTCATTGGAAAGCTCTACTTATGCAGTGAAAATGGATGCTCAGTTAACTAGCCAGGAGCCAGAACTTGGGGAGGAATAAAATAATGTCCTTTCTTCTGCCTGCTGATAAGTGCTGCTTTATTTCATGGGTCAGTGCATAGTTTGTCCTCTCAGACCCCAGTGATATGAGAGTTAATGAAACTATCCCCCAGATTCTTGGTTTGGTTATTGGTATTGAAGGTCACCAAAAGGTGGATCGAGATTATGGTTTCTCCATGAAACAATGAGTCAAGTCAACTGTGTTCCTATTTTCCATCAGTAAATGATTCTAAAGAAAGGCAGATCTTTGTGCCAGGTTTTATGCTGCATTTTGATCAACCAATTTTCCCCCTTTGGTATTACAGTAAGATTATTTTATTTTATTTTATTTTATTAATGTATATTTCTTTTTGAGAGAGAGAGATGGAGACAGAGATAGAGACAGAGAGATAGAGCACAAGAGGGGGAGGAGAGAGAGAGGGAGACAGAATCCAAAGCAGGCTCCAGGCTCCAAGCTCTCAGAGTAGAGCCTGACGTGGGACTCGAACTCACCAGCCATGAGATCGTGACCTGAGCCGAAGTCGGGCACCCAACCGACTGAGCCACTCAGACGCCCTGAGTAAGATTATTTTAATATGCAATAAGATCTGGACAAGAACAAAGGCCTCTCTAGACTTTACCTTTCTCTCTATCTCCTATGTAACTTTCCATCCTGTATCCCCGTGTTCACGCCATTTTCTGTTAACCAGCCTGTTTCTGTTCAGAGCGACATCATGAGTTAGCTGCTATTACCAATCACAATTCATCAAATACCCAAGAGACAAGATTCATCTGATTCGTAATGTTTTAAAACATGGTAACAAGTCAAATACCACATAGAACCTTAAATGCATTAATTATTAGAACTCCCCATTAACGATCACAATAGTAATTAATGTTCCTGTTTCATAACCAGCCCAAGGCACAGTTTTCTGAGCAGGAAGCACCTCAAGAGTTTGTAAGCTTGCCACAGAGCCACAGATTCGGCCAGCCAGCAGGGTCGTCATGAGTCACGGGTTCTGCCACAGCCGGGAGCTGCCAACATGCAGTCTTCCGCACACTTTTCCACAGGAACTGGGGGTGCCTCTGCGTTTGGAAAGCTACCTCGTGCCCTGTCCACACTCAATAAACACTGCTTCATAATGACAATGAGAATGTGTGTTCCATCTCACTTTTCTCCTGAATGTTTCTATTTAGGGAGTCCCAAATGTTTCCATTGCTTGATTGGCTGCACAGTAAAAAAAAAAAAAAAAAAAAAAAAAAAAAAAAGTTCCTACTGCTTCCTTTGAATGTTTCCATTTTCTTTTTGAGCATCAGCCTGGTGCCTGTCCTGTGCCCTACACTCCCTCAACTGTGTTGCTGGTTGGGCAGTCAGGCCAAGAGGTCCCTACTTCAAATGTCTTATTTCCAGGTAGCCAGATCCAAAAATATGTTCCTGGATTCTGGGTATAAGCTGGTTTTGCTTTGCGTCTATTCATTACTGGGAAATAATTTTTTCCACTTATTAGATCCTTTTTTCTCTAAATTTTGGAAACAGTGCTGAGTCAGAGGACTGGGGAAACAGAGGACTGGATCCAGAGACTGCCCGGCTCTGTGGTTGCACAGTGGCTTCCATCCCTGCAGGGTCTGCAAGAGAATTAGCTGGCTTTCCAAAGTTGACCTTCTTCCCAAAGAATGCTCTTCAGAGGTTCCCAGCACAATGGGAAACGCTCCTCGAGGGGCGCAAGTGTGCATGTCCTTGTCTGTGAGTAAATGCAGTGGATAGGCAATTTGTGTTTTAGGGAGATACTAAAATGCCAATCAGTAATGATCTACTTTATCCAGCGGTTCCTGAGCTTACTTCTCCAGCCTTGATTCTTGCTCTAATGGCTATGTGTAGGCTCAGTCATATGAGATGTGTGAGTCAAAAACTGTTTACCTCTGACATAACCCAAAAAGCTCTCCCTTTCCAAAGTAAGTACCCTGTGGCAGGTAACACAGGCTAGGAGAAATGCACTCCCTTAGATTTCAGGAGTTGTCTGAGTAGTTTCTCAACATGGCAACATTGTTGATGTTGTTCTCTATCCTCTAACCAACCAGAGTAGTGGGTGCTGGGAACAGAGGTCCAAAATAAAGCAGGCAACCACCCCTTTCATGCAGGAAGAAGGCAGACATTAAACAGATGATTGTTTGATTACAACTGGGTGAGTGCCATGAATAGGCTACTGAGTGTTTGTGGAGTCAGAGTTTTCCTAGACAGGAAGGTCAGATTCTCCTAAACAAATGAACTGGGGCCTGAAAAGCAACAGAGAAGTAGTATTTTCTCTATAACAACATCTTGAGAGTCCTGTAATAAGTAAATCAATAAAACAATGCATGGAATGGGATTAAAGATTATGTTTCTTTCAAGGTGTGTACCACAAAGAGGATCTAGTTTGAGTTTTACACCATTCCCTTCCCTCCTGCCACCCCAGTCATGAAGTGCTGGGGGCACTGTCATCATCCTCTCTTTGTGAATGAGTAAACCTGGCTTCGGGAGGCTTCAGTGAATTACCCAACCCACACAGCTATTAGGTAAAAGAGCAGGAAGTGGTAAACAAGCCTTCTAATTCTAAGCCCGGGAATCTTTCTAGAACAGCCTTCAGAGAAGCTGGTTGAGGAGCAGAGAGAATAGGGGAGAATGGTTGAGCCTCAGATGTCCAACTCTGATGGTGGACCTTGGTTTTATGGATAAATGCAGTTCCTTTAAAGCAGCATAATGGATAGGCGTGGGCTTCAGAGTCAGATCCAAGCTCTAAACCTACCTCTGCCATTGACTGGGTTTAAACATAACTCAACCTCATTGAACCTCAGCCTCTCTGCCTACAATACGTGACTTCCTCCAAGCCAGCAAGAAGATTGTGGGAGCCACGGGGAGACACAGAGCCAGTCCTTGATACCTTGTAAGTCCTCAGTTAATATGTCTCTCTCCTTTCTCCTTTAACCCAAGAGAGAAAGTAATCAAAAGTGTTTATCAACTGAATAATAATAATAAACTCTCCTCAACAGGAGGAGCACCGAAAAAACACTTCAAATGGCTGAGCAGCCATGAAGACCTTGGTCCTAAGAAGTGGCTGCAGTAACTCAGGAAAGAGAAGGTCACCCATGCATGGATACCTGCTTTTCCAGCTGATTTTGCTCCCGGACCCACGAGAGCTCATTCCAATCACAACTGAAGGAGACCTGGAAGGGTCCCTCTTAGAGGGAACATAAAGCAAGAGATAAGGAGAGACAAAGGCAAATTTTGGTCCTACCCATACTATATATTTACCTCAACAAGGGGTGCATTTTTAGTCAAATTCCTGATTCCAATTGGCTCCCATCCTTATTCTTTTTTAAAAATTTTCCCCCAGTTTTATTGAGAAATAATTGACAAAAATAATCACTGTGTATGTTTAAGGCATACAGCATGATGGTTTAACTTACATACATTGTGAAATGATTACCGTAATAGGTTCAGCTAATCTTCCTTATTCCTTTGCTCCAATTTTAACTTTGGTTACTTCATAATAATTTACATGCCTTTAGAAGATGTCTGAAATTCTATTATGGAAATGTAGGCATAAGTAAAGAATAATAAGAAGGCAAAGAAGCAAATAAATTAGGTTTTTTTTTTTTTTAAGTTTATTTATCCATTTAGAGAGAGAGCGTGCTCATCAAAGCAGAGAGAGCTCGTGAAAGCTCAGAGACAGAGAGAGACAAAGCATGAGTGGGGGAGGGGCAGAGAGCAAGGGAGACACAGAATCTGAAGCAGGCTCCGGGCTCTCAGCCATCAGCACAGAGCCTGACGCAGGGCTCGAACCCACAAACCACGAGATCATGACCTGAGCTGAAGTCAGATGCTTAACTGACTGAGCCACCCAGGCGCCCCAAAGCTAAAAGAATTAAATACACACTTTTCTAGCTCTCTTTGCAGCTAGCAATATCCATGTGACTCAATTCTGGCCAAAGAAGCTGATCCTTTCCTGATAAAGGGATAGGTTGTACCAGTAATTTCCTTTACCTCTGGCCTTGAACACAGATGGGATGGTTAAGCTGGAGCAGCCATTTTTTGACATCGAGGCAATAAGCCATGATGGTGAGAATGGCAGAGCAAAAAGAGAAAAAGGCAGTTCTTGGACTGTCTCCAGTAGTATTAAACTGAATAAGACTAGCTTATATTTTTGTTTTGTTTTGTTTGTTTTGTTTTTTAAAGATTTTATTTTGAGAGAGAGAGAGAGAAAGCGCATATGCATGAGCCAGGGAGAGGGGCAGAGGGAGAGAGAGAGAGAGAGAGAGAGAGAGAGAGAGACAGAGGCAGGCTCTCTCCAGGCAGGCTCCACACTCAGCACAGAGCCCAATGCGGGGCTCGATCCCGTGACCATGAGATAATGACCTGAGCAGAAGTCAAGAATTGGACGCTCAACCAACTGAGCCACCCAGATGCCCCAAGTTTATATTAGTCAAGTTTTCTATTAGCTAAAGCCACAGACCTTCTCTAACTGATATATATTTTGTATTTTTATATATTTATAAGTATATATTTATAAAATATGATGTAATTAAAATGTAATATAATAATCATATATTTTATGATATTCTATACATCTCTGTTGCAAATGTTCTGACTCTTTTCAGTATCAGCACATAGAAGAAAATAGAGTGTAACTGCTCTATAGGATGTGAATGTGTAGACTAAGTTGTCATCTGAACTCAAACCTATATGTGTAGTGACTCCAGGCTGCTCCTTTGTGATGCCCAGTAAAAGAGTATACCTTAATCTGTAGCAAAAATTGGAAGGTAGACACAACAAACTCTAGAAAGAATCTCGAGTAAGAGGAGGTTAAAATACCAGAAAAAAGGTTGCTGACAGAACCTCACATTACTACAATAAATAGCTTTGGATCCCAAAGCAACTACTCTAAGAGTTCCAAAAATAAAAATAAAAAAAAATAGAAATGCATTTCTTAACTTTATTTATTTATCTTGAGTGAGACAGAGACAGCACAAGTAAGGGAAGAGCAGAGAGAGAAAGAGAGAGAGGGAGAGAGAGAGAGAGAGAGAGAGAGAGAGAGAGAGAGAGAATCCCAAGCAGGCTCCATACTGTCAGCACAGAGCCTGACATGGAGCTTGAACCCATGAAACCGTGAGATCATGACCTGAGCCAAAACCAAGAGTCAGATGGTTAACCAACTGAGGCCACCCAGGCATCCCTAGAAATGCATTCTATTTTCTTCATTAACAGTCTCAAAACTGCAATAGTTTTATGGTGCAAATGATTTGGAAGACTGTTTTTATCCAGACTCCTGGTTGAGCCAGGCATATACATCAATTGCTTGGTTCCCTTCTCTCTCTCTGTTCCCTTGATCCTCCTGTGCTTTCTCTTGCTCACACTGCCCTGACTCTGAATGTTCAGATCCATTTCCCAGCTGACACCTGTCGCTCTCCTGCTTCTCTGCCTGTTGAGAACATCCTGACTCACCTTCTGGTATTTGGAACCTCAGCTCTCTTATAATTTGTGAACACAGCTGCTCTTCTAGAATGATGATCTCCTCAAACTCTACATTGCGCTCCAGTTCAGGTTGACTTAGCTGGGAAGGAACTCCAGCCCCATGCCAACAGAGAAGCTCCATTTTCTTTCCATCACCAGTAACGAGAGGATTTCAGACAGAAAAAAATCAAGCCTGATATTAAAAGATACAGAGTGAGAGCCACGTGACATGTCTCCTAATCATGAACTATCTTATCTGTGTTACCATTCACACGAGAGAAGGGAAGACAGCGTCATGTTGGTCATAGGCAAAACCATCTTGAATTGAAGAGGCTCCCTGAAATGGAAAGAGGGGGAAATAACCTGGTAGAGGGAGACTTCTGGATCTTTTTGGAAGGAAATTATGAAGCCACGAGGACAGTAAAAACTGATTATCTGAAGTTTACAATTTGACCACGATGAGGTCTAGAAGCAACATAGCATTCTTCTCTCCTCCCACACTATCACCATTTAGTAAAGCTTAAGCAGTAATGATGGAACGGTTTCCCCCCATAATCCATATCATGGAGTGTCATGCCTTTTCAGTGATTAGTTACAGGGATCAGGATTCAATTAAATTCGGTAGGTTTAGGAGATATTGCTTATAGAATCTAATCTGTGCTCTCAAGTGCTTGGAGCAAACTGGGAATACGTTCCAAACAGGGTCATTTTCAGGCTGCAGAGTAAAGAAGGCAGTCTCTACTGAATGGAATTGTGTTACTTGGATAGAAAGATTTGTCGTTTGGGTTTGGGGTACTTACTGTGCCACTCTGAAACCTACAAGTGAGTGAGTCTTGTGTGCATGTTTCCATGTACGCAGAGCCTGAGAGGGAGCAACAGACGGTGCACATCATCTACGCAAACCTCCCTGGCCATCACCTTCACCTCTCTGAACACTGACTTGTTCATGCTCCCCTTGTATTCCTGGGCATGCTGGCGCTGTCCTGCTGCAGGGCACGGATGATGATTGATCCAGGCTAACTATGGTTGTTCTGTTTCCTGGACTGGTGATTCACCAAGGGATGGACATATTGTACAATTCTGGTCAGTGCGTGAAGTCTGGAACTTCTGGAAAAGTGTTCCTTGAACTTAAGAAAATGGAAATGAGAAAAATACCCATTTTCCTATCTGTGAATGTCACTGTGTGAGGATGTGATACTGATGGCAGTCATCTTGTGACTTTAAAGACAAGTTTATTGCAGGCCAGCTGACATCACTGAGCTACCAAGTGAAGGTCCCTGGAAATTACCCTGTGCCCAGACTTCCTATTAGGTAAGATCATACGTGCCTTAACCATAAGAGACTCTTAAATACAGAGAACACACTGAGGGTGACTGGAGGGGTGGGGGTGGGGGGGATGGGCTAAATGGGTGATGGGCATTACGGAGGGCACTTACTGGGAGGAGCACTAAGTGTTATATGTGAGCGATGAATCACTGGGTTCTACTACTGAAACCAGTACTGCACTCTATGTTAACTAACTTGAATTAAAATAAATTTTTTAAAAAAGGAAAAAAAAACCAGATCATACATGCCTTTACTTATTAAGTCATTTTTAGCTAGGCCTTTTGTTTCTTACAGCAGAATGCATCCTAAGTGCTACAAACATCATCCCTAGAGGCATCAAGATTATTTGGCTGGGTTGGAGAAGGAGTAACTCTGCAGACTCACAGAGAAGATGTGGCTTGCTTAAATTATAGAAGCCAGACTTGCTGACGGGACTGCTATACGTTTTTCGCTTGACCAAGCGGTCACATGGGGTGGGGCTCGTTAATTTCAAGACCATCGGCATTCACTTTCATTGGAAGGATTTTCGTTTAGTATGATTTTGAGGTTATTTTAAATAAAATATTTAGCTTGCCTAACCAGGTAATGGGAAATCTTTAGCCAGAGGGTTAGCAACTAGATTCAACCTTGTAATTTATCGCCTACAACTATAAATCAAGCCAATGTCAGAAAGCTGAGAAAAACAATAAACAATGAGACAGCTGCCGCCTGGTCTGTCAACAATATATGGCAAGGCGAGACGTGCCCAACAATTACAACAAAGCCATAAATATATATTCTATATTTAACTCCACAAGCTTAAAGTTGTTTGATTTTCATTATTGATGTTTGCACACCCTCAGGGTCTTAAAGGATAAATCCTTTATCTTGTACTGTCATGTTATTAAGAAGAAGAGAAAGTGCTTTTAAAAAAATTCCATTTTGCATAGCTTCTCGGACCTTTGCCCCACTGGCATTTGCATCCTGAGCGTAAGGGAGTTAATGCATGTGTAGGACTGAAGAATCCCAGCACTAAGGTATCCAGAAGAGACAGGACCGAGTTTATGAGTACTAGGAAGGCTGCGTCTGGTGAGGGTGGGGGCAGGTAAGGGGAGTTGTTTAAATTGTAAAGTTTCAGAGTCTTGTAACAGTGCTTTACAGAAAAAATCTGTTATAAATAAGTCATAAAGCCATAACATACTCTTTGTAATGCCAGCTCCACGATCTCTGCCAAGAAGACTTTTTTTTTTGTGGGAGAGTCCTCTCTTCCCTTTAGCAGCCTGCATACTACCTAAGAAGCTAATTCTTATTGAAAGATCATCATTATTACAGGAGGCTGGAAGTGATTCCCATTCACTGCCTGCAAGTAACCCTTAATTCCGACAGAAGACGTAAAGCCAAACCAAAATGTCCTCTGTGTTTGGAAAAGCTGCTGTGCTTGGATCATGGCAGCCCCCTTTGTGGCAAAGACCATCCCTGCAGAATCACTTGACCCCGAGGTCTAACTCCTCCAGGAGAATCTTTGACGAAATATACTGACAGCCACGTTACCACTGTTCCCATCGTCCACGGTAATTCTGCCAAATTGGCAGTCAAAGCCACTCAAGGCTAATCTTGTGCTGGGGAGATTGTCTTCCCTCAAGTCCTAATAGTAAGTACTTGGATTTTCACAGCTCTCTCTGAAATGCAAGGTCTTCTGGAAGCTTCCCTAAGAACCCCTCATGGGCTGGACACAGTGGCTACCGCCTCCCTCTGAGCCACCTCACTCATTTGTGGCCCAGATCTGCCAACAAAGGGTTTTCTCTTGTCTTAGTCACCTTTGTTCTATTAGCGTGTTCTCAGATAACTTTCACTGAAGGCTATTTGTCCAGTAGCCTGCAGGATTATTTCCACATTATTTAAGAGCCCTCTCGAAGAAGTCAGATGGGAATGAAAATGAAACTTGGGGGTCAGGGGTCCGTTGTGGGCATGCCTTTAGAAAGTCCCATCTTGTCTCACAGGCAAGAGATTTTTTCCTCCTACTTTCAGTGTGTGCTGACAGTGTCTGGGGAGACATGTTCTCATGTGATCACTTACAAGATCTCATTTCGTGTTAGTGAAATTTACACGCATGACTAGTAATTAAGTCTCACTAAATCAGGATTTCTCGTTTTCATTTAAATATGAGCTTTAATTACATAAAAACAATTGCCATAAAACGATTGCATGCATTTATTTGAGCTTTGAGTGCCCTCTACTGGAACAAGAAAAAAGTAAAAAATCAATAGCACGGAGGGCTTGTGCGGTTCGGTCCTAACTACTAAGATGTCCTCGTTTGTGTCGGGAAAAGAAGAATAATTGTAAGCGCTCAACATCTGTCATTCACAATTAGCTGACAGTGCTCCAAACTTTTTCTAAAACTTACCCATTAAATGGAGCTAACGGTGCATATCTTCCAGATTTTACGTTTACAGAAAAATCCTGAAAGATACCAACGTGAAGCCTCTTCCTAGCTGGTTGGCCAGCTCTTATTTCCAGATACTGCATGTCTCCCTGCTACTGGTGTTCCGTTTACAGCCACGGCCTCTGAAACCAGTTGGCCCCCCGACCAATTTCCTTCTTTAAACCTGTTCCTTCCAAAACCGTGCGTGATGTGAACTTTGCTCTTCTCTGCCTTCACCCTTGGGCTCTGGTGCCCCTCTGACCTCCTGCCTTCCCCCCACCGCCCTGCCCCGTGAACTTCCCAGCTCCCTCCTTCCACCACCACTCCTCCCTGTCAGCAGGACTGCACCTGAACTCACTTCCTTGTCTCCATTTAACCAGTCTCTCCACCCTCCTTATTCCAATTCATTTCCTAACTTGTCTGGACCTCATGGCTTATTATTTCAACCACACTGTCATCGACACACTCATTTCCACCAACCCTTTGATCGTCTGCTGCATAAGCCTTGAAGTAGTCTATTCTATAACAGCCTAATGATTCATTCTAACCGACTAATTTCTAAGTTGCGAAGCACTGCTGAAGAATATCACACTGCTTTGCTCATTGGCTGATGATACGTCCTTTTGGCCAGTCTCAGGTAGGACCTTGGAAAGGCTCAATTCTGTTTTTCTTTTTTTAAAGTTTATTTATCTTTGAGAGAGAGAGAGAGAGAGAGAGAGAGCACAATTAGGGGAGGGGCAGAGAGAGAGGGACAGAGAATCCCAAGCAGGTGCTGCACTGTCAGCATGGAACCCAATTCGGGGCTTGAACTCACGAACCATGAGATCATGACTGGAGCGGAAATCGAGAGTCAGACGTTTAACCGACCGAGCCACCCAGGAGCCCAGGAAATGCTCAATTCTTATCTGCAGTTTGCTTGTTTTTCTAATCCCTTGAGGATTTTTCATACCCTGTCTACTCTCCTTCTTAAGATTTGTTTTGTTTCTTAATTTTCAGAAAACAGCTGGAGCTACACAGTCTCCATTCCTGCACTTCCCAATTTGTCTTTATCTGTGCCCGTTCTTCCCTTTGGCCACAGGAGACCAGCCTCTTCTCTCTTGGCTTTGGATTCTATTCCCTCCCAGTCACTCTTTTTTTCTTCCAATAGTTGTTTAGGTTTTCTCCCTCTTCCCAGGTACCTCTCTCTTGGACTCAGACTATAAATATTCCAGATTCTCCATTGTTGTATTCCCACCCAGACAAGGCATGACCTACTCCCAACCTTGCCTCTCTCTCACAGACTGCTGCCCATGTCTCCTTGGCTTCACTGTGAGGCATCTTGAAGGAGTAGTCTGTATTCTATGCTTCTGTTTCCGTCACCCCCTCACTCCGTAAAAGCCACTCAGTTTCATTTTTCTAATCACCAATCAGGAAATACTCTCTCATAGGTAATCAAAGTCCTCTGTAGGATCAGGTTCTCAGGATCATCCACCTCACTGCTCAGCCATTCAAAGTAGCTGATGTACCAGGGCTCAAGACCCCTGCTTGCATTCCAGGGCCCTGCCCAGCCAGAAGGAGGAAGGAAACGACACAAAAACACACACTTTTCCCCTGAAGGATACTTACTGGAAGGTGTGCCCACCGCCTAATGCAGTCCGGGTCTCAACCTTGCTACAGGGGGAGGTGGGAAAAATAGTCTAGTCTGGTTGGCTAAATATCCAACTAAAATGTAAGAGTCTAAGGAAGATGGAAAAACACTGACATGTAGATATTTTAGGCTTTGTGTACCAAATGTTAACCAAAAGCACAAACGCATACACATACACACAAATGAGATTGGGGTTTAAAGATGCTATAAAATTAAGGGTCCCCCAAGGTTCAGTGTCTGACTCTTGGTTTCGGCTCAGGTCATGATCTCATAGTTCGTGGGTTCGAGCCCAATGTTGGGCTCTGTGCTGACAGTGCAGATCCTGCTTGGGATTCTCTCCTCTTCTTTGTCCCTCCCCTGCTCCCTCTCTCTCCAAAAATAAATAAAGATTTTTTAATGCAATAAAATGCACTTCTTTGGTTATGACTTCCTGTAATTTCCATTTGATACTTTGTGCCATATCTATTGTTTGAAAATTATCGAAATTTTGAATCCCAATATATATTTCATGTTTTCTGAATGTCTTCTGAATATATAAAAAAAGGACATACCTTTATGTTGAAGTAAAAAGTGAACAAATACATACTAATTTATCCTTATGGATATTATATACGGTTTTTGTGTGTAAGATTAAAAAAAAATTAATCCCCTTTAACAGACAACACCCTTACATTTTCCTACATATTTTTCCTAAAATGGTAAGCCATTTTCTTTTTTTTTTTTTCAAAATGAAAGGATTTTTTTTTCAGATCGCAAAGGCTCTTGACAATTATATCACATTAAGATCTTTATTTTCTACACTATAGCTATTTCCAATTTGTCCTTTTTTTAAAATTCCACTGAAGTCATCCTTTAGAGTAGTAAGCTACATATTTAAAGCCACACACTCTAATTGCCAGCCGTTCTGAGTCTGACAATATTAATAATAAGGAATTCAATGCATTTTACTTTATCTACTCTGTTCTACTCCTTAACTGCTGGTAATTGACCTTGGGTGACACATCCATTTTCTTATTACATGATGAATTTCATAATATGCCACTGTATGTTTGAAAACTGCTTTGCCTTGGCATTTATGTTTCTAATCCACATTTACAATATTTCACATCACTGTTAAGCTTCATTGGTCTGAATGTTTACCTGGAGTTCTTTTATGTATAACTTTCCCATTCTTGAATTATTGCTGTAATTTTAAATTTCCAACTTCATCAGTCGAAGTACATCTTTAAGTGTATTTTATCTTGTTTTGTTTTCATAAAGGCATGTAAGAGTTCCATTTTCTGACTGCTTGCATTTTGACAGATATTTTATTGCCTTACACATAATACTACTTAATTGGGATATGGTATTCTTGTAACATGCCCAGATACATGACTTAGAAAACTTAAAATAGCCAATTGGGATATGTAGAGAGAGCCAACACGGAAGTTTTGCAACATGGTTGGCTCTGATATGTGTGTGCATCAGTGGTGTTCCCTAAACCACAGGAACTGGCTTGTTGAGAAGTGTCAACTTAAAGCACTATAAATATAAATTGTTTTTTATTCCAATGATTTTTATTCTATTTTTCTTAACCCCCCCCCTCCCCCAACACACATGCCAAACTTCACCTCCAACCATGTTACGGTGAATTTTCTATCCATATCCCTTAACAACATCTTAGATGGATTCTATAATACTTTCATTATTAAAATGCATCTAGGGGCACCTGGGTGGCTCAGTTGGTTGAGTGTTCAACTTTAGCTCAGGTCATGATCTCACAGTTTGTGGGTTCGAGCCCCACGTTGGGCTCTGTGCTGACAGCTCAGAGCCTGGAGCCTGCTTTGTATTCTGTGTCTCCCTCTCTATCTGCCCCTCCCCTTCTTGCGCTCTGTCTCTCTCTCAAAAATAAGTAAACATTAAAAAAATGAAAATAAAAATAAAAATAAATGCATCTAGATGGAAGATTCAACCTTGAGGTTGACTTAAAGAACTGGTCTCTTTTTGCCAACACATGTTTGATCCATGGTGCTAAGAATCTGAAGCATGAAGATGGGCCTGATTACCTTTTTTAGTTACACTCTATAGAGCTTTTCAAGCCAGCTGTGCTAAAACTGCAGTAGGCAGCTCGAGGCTGAAGGGACTAGCAAATAAATAATAAATAAATAAAGTAGAGAAAAATGTTCTAGTGAGGTGAAGAATGTTCTAGGAACTATGAAAGGCCAAGGTGACTCGAAATTAGTCAAAGAGGTCCCAAAAAACATGAGTTGCATTTGAGGAGTTGAGTGGTGGCCAGATGGTGGCGGGGGGGAAGGAGGGGTTCTGAAAGCCGTAAAGGGACTTGAGGTTTTATTCTCACCACAGCGGGAAACTACTGGAAACCTTTGGACAAAGGAGATACGTGATCTGATTTATATCTTTAAAAACCATCTCCGACCATGTTGAGAAGAACGGTCTGTGGGTGGCAAGAATAGAAAAAGGAAGATCAGTTAGGGGAAGATGGCAATGGTTTAGGCAAGATATGCCCATGGCCTGGAGCACGGTGGTGTCCAGAGATGATGTGGCCCCAGACTGTGCATGTACGTTTGCTGGAGACACCCATTACATCAGATGGAAATGTTACGTGGGCAATTGGACATGCAGATC
Organism: Panthera leo; assembly: GCF_018350215.1. Taxonomy (NCBI): domain Eukaryota; kingdom Metazoa; phylum Chordata; class Mammalia; order Carnivora; family Felidae; genus Panthera; species Panthera leo. Next base: position 71,367,005 of record NC_056680.1, on the reverse strand, counting down.
TGGAGTTCCCAGAGAAGCTCCTGGCCATAAGATACAAATGCAGAGCCATCAGGGTATATATGGTATACAAAGCATGGGAATGGAAGAGGTCACCAAGTGAGAGTATATTTCAGAGAGAAGAAATCCAAAGATTAAGTCCTGTGGGGTCCCAGCATTTTGGAGTGAGGAGGAGGAGGAGGAAGAAGAAGCAAAAAAGACTGAGAAGGAGTGACCACACCAGTAGGAGAACTGGTGTGGCGCCCTCCCTGGAAGCCAGATTTAGAAACACTTGAGAAAGTGTTTCAAGAATCAGGTCAACCTCTTCTTTAGCTCCAGTGGCTTCATCTTAGACTAGCAGTTTTTCGAGAACACCAGAAAAAAACCCTCCTGCTTCCACACCAAAGTATACTTTTAGAGGGATGCTTTTTCTTTGCGCTTCCTGGCCAGTATTTCTTTCCCCTGTGTAATACTACTTTTTCAAGACCTCACATGTAGATGTCCGCCCTGCCCACTTAGACTGTAGTCACATCATGTGCGCAGTGAATTCATGTGATGTGAGTCATGTGCAGCTGAAGCCAAGAGAGAATGTTACAATATTGTGACTGATTGCACCTAGCACTCTTCCAAGAGCATCTACCCAAGAACAGGGGAGATAGATGTGCCTCTGATGTTTTTCTGGGGTCTCACAAATCAATACATTATGGACCTATGGGGACATTGTGGGACTTTTCATGACAATTTCATATTATATATATATTTCATATTATATATATATCATATTATATATATATATTACATATATATATGAAAGATTGTATAAGATAAGAACTGTGAGATAATTTCATTATACACATACACACACACACACACACACACACACACACACACACACATATAGTGCTAACTTATGTGCTTATCTTAGAATCCAGCCTTATGTTAGATGTGATTCCACACTGCCTGAACTGGTCAACTGGAAAGGGGTGCGAACTGTCCGTGTTACGTTTGTCAACAGAAAGGGTGTGTGGAATGTTCTCAGCTCCAGTTGACTTGGGTCCTGGCAAGCCACCTGCACGTCCATCTCCTCATTGTCCAGCCTTGGGCATCCTTTGGGCTCTGTAGGACTAAGATGGAGTTTTCCTCATCCAACACTCAGACTTCCCAGCTCTGTTAGATTCCACGGGCTTCTTTTTGGTCCCTAGCGTAGTCAGAAGACCTATGCTGGTGGTTATTCTCACCCAGAACATCCCTTCTTATCAGAAATCCTCTACCTTCTTCCTCAGCAACAGCGCTTCTATAGAGGTGACTACACAAGCCACAGCGGTACTGTTTGGTGGGGTGAATCTGCTTAATGTGTTTTATTCAGTTAGTTTTTCTAGAAAGCTGGCATGAAACAGCACTAGCGATTTCTAGTTTTAGCAGCACAATAGACCCTCTTGTTTGTTTGATTTTTTAACAGAGAGAAAGGAGTTAGGTAGCCCTTTAAAATATGTCATAGGTGGGGGCCTGGGGTGGCTCAGTCGATTAAACATCTGACACTGGATCTCAGCTCAGGTCATGATCTCAGTTTGTAAGTTCGAGCCCCACATTGGTCTCCGTGCTGATGGTGCAGAGCCTGTTTGGGATTCTGTCTCTCCTTCTCTCTGCCCCTCCCCCGTTTGTGCACTTTCTCTCAAAATAAATAAATCAACTTAAAAAAAAAAAAAAAAAAAAAGAAGCTGTCAACCCTTTAAAAAAAAAAAAAGGAGGGGGAAGGGATGCACCCAGGTGGCTCAGTCGGTTGAGTGTCCGACTTCAGCTCAGGTTGTGATCTCGTGGTTCGTGGGTTCGACCCCCGTGCCAGGCTCTGTGCTGACAGCTCAGAGCCTAGAGCCTGCTTCGGATTCTGTGTCTCCCTCTTTCTCTGCCCCTCCCCCGTTCGTGTTCTGTTTCTCTCTTTCTCAAAAAATGAATACACATTAAAAATAAATAAAATTTAAAAATCTGTCATAAAAGACAAGCACATAGTGGTTTTGTTGTTTGCAAGTGGTGAGGTATAGCCTTCATAGGTGGATAAAGCTCAGCATGGCCCCTCTCCTTTCCATCTGTTTGCATCAGTAGATTCCTATTAAGGGCCAAATAGCCATCCAGAAGGAAAAGAATGGAAGACTTGGCGTTCTAAGTTAGAGGATGTCTGATGGGCTGCAGTTGCCCAGAATGAGGCCAATAGACGAGAAAAGGGGCTTCCGGGGAAACTGGATGTAAGCCCCCCCCATTGGGGCCTGTGCTGCTGAAGAGAGCTCTTCTAACGGAACAGGTTCTGGGACCCCCCCTCCTGGACCAGTGTCCTGGGGAAGCCGTCTGTGCTTGGATGTAAAGTGATAGGGATGCCTGGCTTCCCCTTGGTAGCGACGCCGGGAAGCGTTAAGCCCAGAAACGGTTTCCCTCAGAGGAAATTACCCAACAACCCCATTTCCTCCTCTACGAAGGGTTGTTCATTGATCCCCTTGCAGTCAGAAAACACGTGTTAGGTCCCTCCAGACAGCCTCTGGAGGAGTGACACACGCTTGGAGTCAACAATGATACGGATCTGGGGAGAAAGGAGACCCGATTTTGCACCGCCAGCTGGTGCCGTGGGTCAGGTCTTCGTCAGGATTTTTAGGGAAAATTTGAAAATCACCCATCACAGAAAGCTCTGGGACCCCCCCCCCCCCCCCCCCCCGCAAGGCAGTGATATTTTCTTTAGCAGTGAGGAGATAGAGCTTACGGGAAGCAGAATGTAATTAAAAGTCATATCCAATATTCTGCTGCTCAACTGATGTCTTATTAAAAATGTGTGCCTGTGGCCAAGGAAGTAGGAGGTACACTCTCAGCTGTCAGGCCGAGAAAAGAGCGCTGTGCCCAGGATCCATCCCGAAAGGCCGGCTCACTCAGATCCCCGGTCCATGAGGAGGGAGCCGCTTACATCGCCTTCCCACATGACAATCAAAATCACAGCACAGACTCCACTTTTCTCACTTCTCCTACACAAGGGCTCGTGGTTGGGCATAAGATAATGAGGACAGGCTCTGTCACCCACAATGTGGCAAGATAAGATGTGGCACAGTCAGGAGAAATTATTTTAGGGCCCCCTCCCCCAGAGTTCACACCGGTGACTCAATTCATCCCCTTTCTGGCTAATGGGTGAGAGCAGATACGGGATCCTCAGATGCCCCAAGTTTTAATTCTGGCTCAACCGCTGACTTCATTTCTGTAATAGGTATACTATAAACATCTCCTGCATATGGCTCCTGGAGGACAGTCTTCAACTCTAACTCACCTCACCAAAATTCTAAGGAACCCCGAATTATACTGCGGAGTCCTCCGTGAAGCTCGGTGGAAATTTGCATCATCCTCCAACCTGCCCGGTGCCAGTCCCCCCCCCCCCCCCGCCCCCCCTGGTGCTTTGTGAACAGCCACTGCCTAGAAACTGACATTTACTCGAACACAGTTGCAACAATGTGTTCAAATCTTACTCACTTTTAGTGGTGTTCCGAAATTCTGGCCGCTAGATTTTGCTCCGAGTTCATGCTATGAAGCCTCGGTGACTCTGCCACGGTACGGGTTTCATAGACTGGCCGGTCAAACCCATCCTACGCCCCATAGAGTTTTCAGCCTTCAGTTCTGTCTCCAAGAACAGAATCACTGAATCCAAAGACATTGTGTATGTTGTACCTGAAAATGGAAAAATTCTCAGCACGGCCGAAGACAAGAGGAACGTTAAGTGAAAAAAGAATTAACTGATGGCGTTGACCTGCAGAAGGGAGGAAGGAGAGGGGACGCACAGGAATTAAAGAGTTACTCTCTAGACCAACAGTAAACTTCATCTTTCCTTTATTCTTGTGCCTCAGTTTGTTTATCTGGGAAATAGGAGTGACAGTTCAACTCAGCCTCACTTAGTGTTTATATTTTTGCCCTATTTATAACTACAGTTAGTATTCATTCACTAACTGCAAAACTGTAAATGCCCATCAGGCACATTACACATAGCTTTCCATAAAAAAAACAGGACATTGTGGAGTGCCTGGGTGGCTCAGATGGTTAAGCGTCTGGCTCTTGATTCTGGCTCAAGTCATGATCTCACGGTTCTTCGGTTCAAGCCCTGCATCAGGCTCTCTGCTGACAGCAGGAAGCCTGCTTTGGATTCTCTCTCCCTCTCTCTTCCCCTCCTATGCATGCACTCTCTCTTCTCCTTCTCTCTCTGCCCCTCCCCTACTCATGCTCACTCTCTCTCAAAAATGAAATTAAAAAACACATTTTAAAAAATTTTAAAAATTAGACATCATCATAGGTCCCTGTGGATTAAATATGTTTGCGGGTTGTATTTTCTTTGTTTGTTTCCAATGAGGTTAGAAATATTTACTGATTATAGTAATGTCATATTTTTTTAAAACCTCTCGATATAAGACTTACTCTTTACTTATATGTAAGATTCCTAAGTGCATAAAATGCTTATAAATTCATGAGAAATTCGTTGCTAAAGATTTAAGACTTAAATATTAAAATTCCACAGTCAGCAAATACTCTCAAAGAAATGAAAATATCTGGGAAGTATATAACCATGTTTTTTTGGCCTTTATTTGAATATTAAAGAAAGGGATGGCTTCTATACCCATTTAATTACATTCCCAGAGAGTCTGTGTATGAATCAGATGATAATAGATTATACTTTCACTAGTGCAGATTGCTTCCCAAAGTGGATATTAATATCAGATCACAGTTCTTGAACCACAACCCATGCAGGCCAGACTTCAGAATTTATTGTATATCAGAAAGGTAATGTGAGCTCATACTATATATTGTATAGCATCCCCATCGGGGGCTCAAGGAAGCATTCAAACCCGTTAAATTTTCTATAATGAAACACATAAATATGCACATTATAAGTGGGATAATCACTAGTAAATATTCTCACATCAGTTCAGACAATTTACCAAAAATAACAAGTTTTCAGAGTTGCCCCCTTCACCTCAACCCCCAGAATTGCAGAACTGTGGATAAGCAGTTGTTGACCCATATTCTTTCAAAGTATTTGGGATGTTCCACCGCCACCTGTGGGAAAGCCCTTGCAAATTTAATGAGCACCCACGGGAGGATATAATATCACATATAAATAATAGCCATAGGCTCACATTTTCAGGAACTCACCAAATATGTAAGCCGGGGACGTTTCCTGCCTTGGGTCCCAGGATTGAAAAATCAATAAATTCACAATACTGCCAGATAGTGTTGCAAGAAAGGTGGGAAGAGGAACCATCAAAGGAGAGAGAGGATCTGTACCGAGGAGAAGCCATGTCGCCTGTCTCAGGGGATCATCTGGTATTTAATAGAAGACAACTAAGAATAGGTTTGCAAAGATGTCACATGAGAATCGAAACTTCCACTCAAACCTCAGGTAGCCTGGTCAGCAGCAGGGCTCTTAGTGAGCTCAGCCCTGGGCTCTAATACGTGGCCCTGAACTTGGAAGGACCCGCCCTTGGTCAGTGCTCTGCTCTCAGTGATGGCTTCATAATCAGGGCCGAACAGGGACCTTGCCCCACTTCCTTTTGCAAGGGGCCCCACACATCACGTGGCCAGTCCTGTCCACAGGCAGGCCTATCCCTGGCATGGAGTGGAAGACAGTCTCTGCTTTCTCTCTTTTGCCTGAGAGGGAAAGCCAGCTGGTGCTCCAGGAGGAGCAAGTCTCACCAAGGGGAGAAGGCTTGCTCTGTTGGTTCCTCTCGGGTCTCCTCCTGGCACACGCAACTTGCACAAAAACTTGCAGATGAGTGATGTGCCATGACCCCCCTCCCCCCACGCCGGCTTTGGAGGACAGGCAACTTTCTCCCTATAAACTCCTTAGGAGCGAGGCCATAGGGCAGGACGCCAGTCCCTGTGAAAGGTGGGGGTTATGGGAAGGCCTTAGCAGGTGCCTTTGCGAGTTCAGCACACGGTGAACTTTTTGAAGGCACAATCTTCCCAAGACCATACCTGCGCAGAAATTAATAACTCTTTACATTTGTCGTACATTCTACAATTTACAGAGCAGGTTAGTGGGCATTATTGGATTTATCGACTCATTCATTCAGCACGCGCTCACACACCCCACACACATCCACGCCCCTCCACATACACATGCGCCGCATACACCCCACACATGCATACCGCCCTCCACCCACACACCCCCACTTATACACTGTACCCCCAATCCCCCCCCCACATTTTTATTGTGTCAAGTTCAAGCCAAAGAGCTGGATTCTCTCCTACCTTGCCAAAGAAGTCTTTCCTCCCCTCTTTCTTACTAGTCATTGTCCCATTTTCCTCTTTCCCCTCACAGGCAACTAACTAATGACAACTACTGTCTATCCCCGGGCTCTCCACCACCTGCCCTTCTGCCACCATCATCCCACTGACAAGATGTTTCTCGTGGTGTTCACCACTATAAAGAAAAATTGTCTCTCACTTCTCAAGTCCAGCCACGGAGATATCCAATTTATAGGCACTTTCCAGAATGCTCCCTGCCTAACCATTAGGTGAGTTTGGCACTGGTGACCACTGCCTTATTTGAGAAGCTCTCCTTCAGTTTCTAGAACACTGTTCCTTTCCTGTTTTCCTTCTCTTGCTCTGGTATTACCCTCAGTCTTCCCTGGAGATTCTTTTTCTTTCTACGATGGTTGGGGTCAACTAGGATTTCCTCCTTGCCCTTCTCTTTCTTTCTTCTTCTTTTTTTCGCTCTACGCATTCTTCCTGGGGAATAGGATGGGTAGCTTCCTGTGGTTTCAGTAGTCATTTATGCTAATAGCAGTATGGATTGTGGTTAAGTGCCTAAATTCTGGAATTATGGAGACTTGGGTTTGAATCCTGGACATATGACCTGGACAATATACATAATCCCTAAGCCCTGTTTTCACACACATAAAATAGAAAAAAAAAATCACCCCCAAGTTTTACAGTTATCACGAAGAGTCTCTCATTCATTTTACCAAAATGTTTTGAGTAGCGAATGTGCTATGCACTGGATATATAACGATATGCAAAACATACAAAAATCCCTGTGGCACTTCTACTGTAGTGTGAGACAGACACTGGACAAATGAGCAAGTGGACATTGGATATGCAACAGTAAGAGGGGCTCTGAAGAATAGAGTAGAACAAGAAATAACCTAACAAATGGGAAACAGTACGGTGCCTGGCATGGAGGCGACACCCAGCAAAGGCTTGCCACCACCATCTCCCCTATCATCATCCCCTCAATCTCCGCCTCTAGCCTCTTGATGCCTACGGAGACCTCAAATTACCATGTCTAAAGCCATATTCATCCTATTTCTCTACCTCTTCTATTCCCTTATATTTAATTCGCCACCTTGGTCAATAGCACCCAGGTCTCGGCGGACTGTCAGAACTATCGCGTGGATATGTATTTTGACTCCGCCTCCTTCCCCAGCCCTCCCACCCCTGACCTGATTTCGGCCTTCAGCATTTCTCACCTGACCCGGGGTGAGAGCTAAGTCTGCCTTCTTCAGATGGCTCTCCAGTCGGTCCTCTGCTGCGATGGTTACATTCGCACGAAGGCTTTCTGTCACCATTGTCAGAGATATCCCAAGGTCCTTAATCTGCCCACCACTCCGGATGCCCTACTTCTCTTGCTCAGCTCTTTCCTGCCCCCTCCTTCTAACACTGTAAACTCCAAGACACTGAAGTGAGAAGCTCTTGACTCTCCCTAGATGGTCTTGTCCCAATACCTTTCCCCCACCTCTGCCATTTTCTCTCCCTGCAGTGTCTTCTGCGTGCCCTTTTATCCGGACAACTCCTGCTCACCATCAAAGACTCAGGGCAGACATCCCCTCCTTTATGCTCTTCCCTGATCTCCACCTTACCCCTGCCTTCCTCCAACCATTACTGCATTGGCTATTTCCCAGAAGGCTCCCATAGACACTGCCCGAATCTCTGTCTCTTTCACCGAACTCACCAGGTCCCTCTGGATTTTACATTTGTGTGTGTTCCTACCAGATTCTATTGAAAGACAGGATTGACTCTCACTTGTTTTTCCAGGTTCTTTCAGGAGCCCCTGTACCCCCATTCACCCACAAACTGTGTGCTCCATGACCTGTAACTGTCAATTAGCGCATTTGCCGAAGTGTGGATTTGTCAATCGCAAAAAATACCCTGTGGGAAATACAGGTGGTTCATTGTAAATTTGTATTAATGGAAAACCTGCCTGTAACCTTTCAGGGCCACAGTTCAGCGCTGAAGATACCCAATTTACATGATAAACCAAGGCCACTTCACATCTCAGGTTATGGCATCTTATATTCATTCATATTTATAATCACTTTACTATTTTTTTTCTCCAAGAATCATGGAGTAATTCCTATATCACTTCTATGTAACCAGAGTGAATTTTGCAAATCGAGAAGAATCCCCAGTAAAGGGAACTTCCAGAAGTCTGATGGCAATATTTTTACTAAATTGCTGAGATCCCCTTCTGTTGGGTGCCCTGTAGTTGTCTGGAGCATTTGGCACAGCTCCTAGCTTCTAGAATAAAAGCAATTCTCTCTTCCCATTTCCTTTCTTGCACTGTCTTGTCCCTTGAGTCTCAATCTCTACACTGATAACCACCTAGAAACTCATATTCCGTTATGTTCAAAACTAAACAAAGTCCCTACGATGCCTCAACCCATCCTTTCCCTTCTCCTGAGTTCACATCTTGGTTAATGGCACTGAAGTTTACACAGATGCCCCGGGTCAAAATTTTCTCAGTGATGCTTCACTCTTCTCTGCCCCTCCCTCGGCCTGCCTCATCAGCCTTCACACAGCACACTTCGTCTTCTTCAGTTATGCACAGTCTGTCAGTGCCCAGTCAAATGGGTTTGCACTCCCATCTTTACCCCCCACAGGCCTCTAATCTCTTGACTAAATTACTTACATGCTTTTTCTCTATGCCAGGAAGCTCTTGCCTTCAATAGATCTTCAAACTGCTTCCAGACCTCAAGCCAACTGAGACTTTAAAGTCTTCAGTACCTTATCATCACCTGCAGAATAAATGGAAATACAGTAGCATCATGTATAAGGGGCTTTGCTCTCTGGGCCTCATAGATGTTTTCACCCTCATCCCTCTTTGTACTCCAAAGCACAGTCTCTCCTACAGCCAACTCCGACTTTTTCTCAAAATGTCATGGTTTCCCATGTCTCCTTACCTTTCCACTTGCTGGTTTTTTTTTCTTCCCTGTATTGTTCTCCCACCTCTATGCCCTGCCCAGAGAACCTCTTGTCCTTCTCTCAAAACCCAGCTCATATATCCTGTGGGATAAATGTAAGACTCCCTCCTCTCTCTTATAGCCGCCCCCCCCATCCCCAGTCTCCCAACAGAAGGCAAATTTGCTGTCAGAGGGCTTCCTTTTAACTCTATTAGTAATTCTCACTATATTACATTTGTTTATGTATTTATAGCACCCACTAGACCAGCAGCTCCCAACAGACAGAGGGTGAGTCTCATCCCCATTTTTTTTCCAAGTATCTACAGCAGTGCCTGGTAAACAGTCAGCACTCAATAAACATTTTTCAATAAACAATCAAATGATAATTATAGCAAAATCAGAAAAGCAAAGCATTCATCTAACATCCCATAATTTATCTTTGTTTTTATAGGAGGAAATATATGGCTCCAAGGATAATGAGAAGCTGTGGTTTCTTATTGCAAAAATTATTAGGAGCTTATAAATATGCCTGTAAAACTCACCCCTTACACAGTAGAGGAGATAGACATGAATTTAGAGATAATGACCTTACAAAGAGATACTCCCAAGAATTCTTTTGAGAGTTTACAGAACTGCTGAAATAAAGGTCAATTGTAGAGACCACAAAGAAGGTCTCCAGGAGACTATGGACAGAGAAGTTATTTGGAGTCAACTATAAAGCTCTCCTTTCATGGGAGGACATTGGTGAGAAAATGAAACACTGGCAATGAGAATGAGAGCAATAAGGAAGTAGGATGGGATAAAAGACATCAGAAAAGGAAAACAAGTTCAGTAATGACATTAGAAGAGATATAAATAAGGGGAATATAAATAATCATGTGAATGTGAAATTATCATTCTAAGATTTACTCCCTTAAAAATAGTTTTAAAACAACGAGAGGAACATTAATGAAGCTTTTAAATGGAACCAGGAATTCCCTGCTATTGACTGTTGTGGAAGAACACATATTGAAATCCTTGTTCTCAATGAAAGTACTTAACTGAGATGTGCAGGTCAAATTTATCTCAGTGCTTTATTCTCATGGGGAAAGCCAAATTCAATTGAGAAGTGTGGACAATGAAGATTGATGTTGATGAGTTACAAGATGAGTCTCCAGATGGAATTGTGGATAAAATGATGCAGCCAATAGACCTCCTAGTTACCAAAGATGTATTTAAGAGAGAACTGTCTTGGGAATCCAACTGCCACACTTTGGATTCACATAGCCACTTCTCCAGAACACTGACCTACTTCCAGATCTGCCTGGGAACAGTCTTCACACCCCTCTCTACTAGGAAGCGAGAACCCCCATTCTCCTTTGACAAATATTTTCTTTTAGGGTCCAATTTGAGGGAGTGGAGTGATCCTCCCTGGAAGAAACTTCGTAGCCCATGCAGATGCTGGTCTGCATCAGCACTGTGTTTGAGGAACAGCAATTCCAACAGCCAGGTCCTCTCCTCCCTTCCTCACTCTTATGCCCTTCCTCACTCTTATGCACATGGAGCAATTACTACAAAACCAACAGTCGCATCTCAAGTGTGGCAAGGAATTGCATCAGACTGGGCAGGACCATCTATGTTCAAGAATGATACTGAGTCATAGTGACAGAAGACAAAACAACAGAAAATAGGCTCATAGATTTTTCAGGTTCTCTAGTTAGTGCTGAGAGAGTTTGCAACATCTTACTGGCCTCCTCACTAATTAATGAATGAAATAAAATCCTTCATGGGGCTTATTTTATATCTTAGTTGGAGTAGGGATTTACCCCCTCTTCAAATGTATCCTTTAACACATGTAAATAAGATGAGATATTAACACAATGGAGATATATCCTAAAGCATGCATTTAGCTCCTGCTTTAGGAAATGATTCCAGTTCTCAGTTCTGTGACTATATCAAAGAAATGTTCATAGAGAAATTAGTTTAATGACAGTCTCTGAATACAAATCTTTTTTGATTCATGTTTTTAAAATGATTTGGGTTTATGGAGATAAGTTAAAGGATCTCATCTTTCCTAGTATTGAGTGCCTAGCCCTTTCCTTTACTAAATAAATTTGGCCTAATGTAAAGTAAACTGAAATAAATTAAACTGAAATAAAGCAGGGGTTTCTGTCACCAGCAATACAGAGGACAGGATCCATAAGTGGCTCTGTTGCTACAAATTCTTTACTTTTTATAAATTGGCATTGCAGGGCTGACAGATTGTAAAAAATACCTCTAAGGGGAAAACAAAACACCCTGTGCTGGAAATTGGCCTTGGCTCTGAAGCACTGTGATGGAGCCTGGGTCCTGCAGGAGGTGGAGTTGTCAGGAGCAGTAGTGTCCTCAGCTGAATTAAGCACAAATCCCCTCTGGAAGAAAAAGAATTCTCAGTTTAGGCCTCCACATTGTCCATATATTTAGGTCGACCAAATACACAAGAGAAAAGAAAAATTCAGGCATGAAAATTGACTGAAACTGCACACAACCCCAAGAAATGTAAATGCTCATAGAATTTAAATAACAGAATCATAATCAAGAGGGAATACATTAATCACAGAAAGGATTTTTTTAATTTTTTAAAATATTTATTTATTTTTGAGAGAGAAAGAGCATGAGAGGGGGAAGGGCAGAGAGAGAGGGAGACACAGAATCCAAAGCAGGGTTCACACTCCAAGCTGTCAGCATAGAGTCTGATGCAGGGCTCAAACTCACCAACCGTGAGATCATGACCTGAGCCGAAGTCGGATGCTTAATCGACTGAGCCATCCAGGTGCCCCAAATTGCAGAAAAGAGTTGAAGAATGTGAAGAGAATTGTTAGGCTGGAAAGTAGATCGAAGAAGCTATTCAAAATGCAGCCCACAGAGACAACAAAATGGAAAACATGAAGGGGTTTGGAAGACACAATGAGAAAGTCAAACGGATACTATATTTGAGCCCAGAAGCAAAAAATAAAGAGAATGGAAGAGAGGTTGTATGGTAAAGGTACTGAGAAATGAATGTTCCAGAAAGGGTGAAAAACAATCCGTATGGAGAAAAAGCAAAAGAAATCCCAAATAATTGTAAAAATAAAAATAATAAACATCTAGACACTTCATAGTGAAACTGAAAGACATGAAAGATGGATGATCATCATCATCATAATCATAATAATAACAGCAGCGGCAGCCAAAAAGGAAAAGTAGTTTATCAATCAAAGGAACAACAATTAAACTGGCAGCAACCTTCTCATCAGCAATCATGAAAGCCAAAGCCAGCGGAATAATATCTCCAAAAGTGCTGAGGGTTGAGCGGGGAGATCTAACCAGAATTGTGTATCCAGGATGTCTCTTTCTCAAGAAAGAACAAAAATTAAAGAAACCAAGAATGTATAAGAGTTCCAATTTCTCCACATCTTTACCAACACTTGTTGTTTTATTGCCCACCTAATAGGTGTCATATAGAGTTTTAAGAAAGGCACTATCTATCTTCTTTTAGAGCTATTTACCCTAGGAAAGAATAAACAAACTAGAATGCATGTAGATGTCTGTGTTATGGTCAGAAACTACCCACAGCCTACCCCACCGCACTTAGTCACAGTTGGAGGAAAGAATTCCCCACCAGAACTTTAACTTTGAAGTGTTCTATAGGTGTGCACATTCACATCAAAATATACCAAAAGTGTGAGCATGCAACAGGGGAAAAGGGGAAAATGCTGCTTTTGTCTTAAGTGAATATTTATATAACGATGTCTTTCCATATTTTATCCTAGTCAAGACTAAAGGTATAATAGACGTTCCAATTTTTTTAACCGAAGGAGCACACGCATTCCAAACTCTTTCTCGGTTTTCCAACTTGATCATTAGGAAAGTGTTTTCTAAGTGCCTGCAGACAAAGAAGGGCAGGAATTCTCACCTGCATGCCCAACTCAGGAACCGAGGAGCCCAGAGCACTGTATTGGGAGTGGTGTCTGCGCACGGCCCTAATAGGCCTTCTTGGAGAATGAGTGAAAAGAAATTAAAGTCAGGTTCTTGGACTCTAAAATGTAGATTGCTGAATAAAAAGAGACGACCAGGTAGATCATCATCATCCATCTTTGATGTCTTTCAGTTTCACTATGAAGTGTCTAGATGTTTATTATTTTTATTTTTACTGTTTGGGATTCCTTTTGCTTTTTCTCAGTGTGGATTCTGTTTTGCACCCTTTCTGGAACATTCCTCTCTCAGTACTTTTCCATACAACCTCTCCTCCATGCTCTTTAGAGTAGGGTGCCCAAGTCGACAGAGAACACATCTCAAGGTAGGAGAATCTTAAGGTTCCTGGATATTGTCTTCGGATCCCATTAGACATGAGCAGAAAGGAGAGACTTGAATCAGTTTCATTAAAATGTTCTCTGGCTGTCCTGGAGAGAACCGGACACAATTAACTCTGCGCTAAGGCTATTATAATAGAAAGTGCTACAATTCCCTTTTGAAGAGACTGCGTGCACATAGCAAACAAATTTCAAATGTCAACACAGGTGGAAGTGAGAATTCTTTCATTGAGAAGACTTGGTGGCTTGGAAACAATGGTATCAACTAGGGGAGTGTTGAGTGCAATCATGGAATTGGAAAGTAACATGGCTTTGTCCCCATGAAGAACCACAAACAGCCATGGGGACAATCTCTGAGAATCCCTTAGGACCTTTCCAGGGCAATAACAGAGACTTGCATAGAGTCTCAGGGACTCTACAAGGTGGGGCCTGGAAACACCAGATCAATGAGATTATTCCCTGATCTTGGAACTCCCTCCTTCTTAGGGTCTGAGCCTCGGGAAGCACCAATGAGGTTTGCATTACCCTGTGATACTTAGCTAATCCTTAACTTCTCACCTTCACTGAGGCTGGTGTTTCCTGAGAGATCAAGAGTTCCAAATATAAGACCAAGAGATTCTAGCAGAGAGTCAGGATAGCATTCTACAAACATGCGTCAAAGGGCAGATTTCAGGTCATTGAAAAATTGCTCATTCCCTTAAGACATAAAGAAGGAAGAGTCACTTTGTTTTGTACTCTCTACTACTTTTTCTTAAAGCTACCCATATCTATCTGTCTGTCTGTCTATCTATTGCTATGGATGAATGTTTGTGTCCTTCCAAAATTTGTATGTTGAAGTCCCAGTCCCCATTGTGATGATATTTGGAGGCGGGGGCTCTGGGAGCCTGACTAGGTTTAGCTGAGGTCCGGAAGGTAGAGCTCCCATGGTGGGATTAGTGCCCTTATAAGAAGAGGAAGAGACTAGAACCGTCTCTCCACACTCACAAATGGAGGAAAGGCATGTGAGCGCACAGCAAGAAGGTGGCTGCTGTCTACAAGCCAGGAAGAGAAGTCTCACCAGACACTGAATCTGTGGCACCTTTATCTTGCACTTTCCAGGCTCCAGAACTGTGAGAAATAAATGTTTGCTGTTTAAGCCACCCAGTTTATGGTATTTTGTTATAGCAGCCAGAACTGACTAAGATAGGAATTATTTTTGTTACAAAATAAAGCCATCATTGAATCCTATCCAATCTCATTCCCCTTCCAGGAAATAATCTTGTTACCACTTTTATGTATACCCTTCTTGGACTTTCTCTGTGTGTATTCAAATACTTACTTAGTGACTCTTGGACATGCTACTTAACTTCCGTGCCTCAGTTTCCTCATCTGTAATGTGGATAATAATAGCACACATCTTCTGGAGCGATTGTGAATGTTAAATGAGATGGCTTATATAAAGCCATTAGCACAGTGACTGGAACATTCTTATATCTGTATTTCTATGTATAGTTTGGTTTTACGTGTCTTTATTCACACAAATGGAATCATGCTTTATGCATTTCTACGAAACTTTATTTTTCACTTAGCAAGATATCCATGATACCTTCTATGTCTAAATATATAGACATACCTCCTTCTTTGTAATTACTGTGTAATATTTCATGGTGTGAATATACCATAGATAAGTTAACCATTCCATTGTGTTATGGTTTTTATCAGTTAGTCCTAGTGACAGATAATGCTTTAGTGAACGCTGTTCTGTAAACATTTAGATTCTTCTCCAGGATAGATACCTAGAAGAGAAAGTGATAATCATTACTAATGTTAGTAGACATTACGGTTCCTTAAAAAAACACACACTAATTTGTACAGGAACAAAGTATGTCTTTCCCAACCGTATGAACCTAAGTTTTTCCACTTTTATTTTAGTCAGGTGTAAGGATTCAGCTTGTAATACTTAATGGGAAACCTGCAAACCTGATTGGTGAAATGCATACGGCCCATTTGTTGCTGACACTTGTCACCCGCACGGCATTTATGACAGTAACATGGGGTCACATTCCTTCTTCCTTGGAGCCATAGCTCTTGGGCCCTTCAAGATGCTCTATCTAAGAAAGAGGGCACAGTTCAATACAGAATATAAAACTGGAGATCATGTGGATTACTGAGAGGATTCCTAAAAATTCCCAGGAGTTAGGAACATAGTCATAGCAACCAGGGTTGTTATTTCAAGAAAACAGAATAAAAACTGCTGGGGGCACTTAGGCTGCCTTCTCCCCTCTCTCCCCCTGCCCCTTCTTCCAACTTGCTCTGCTCTCCTGTAGCAGCTGGTCACGCTCTGAACAGAACCAAGGACAGAAAGGCATAGAAGCCATCCCTTCACGTGTGTCTTCCACAAGTCTGCACCGAGCCATCAGAGTGAGGATGTTCCTCCTAGCAACAACCATCTGTGTTCAAACTCTCCAGCCTCTGTAGAGAACTCAGTTTTTCTAAGGTTTATTTATTTATTTTGAGAGAGGGAGAGAGAGAGAGCGCGCGCGCACGAGGGAGGGGCAGACCTAAGCCGAAATCAAAAGTCAGACGCTTAACCGACTGAGCCACCCAGGCGCCGGACAACTCATTCTTATACTGAGCAATTTACAATGTAAGGAAGCCGTTCCTTTTCTAGAAGAAAATTTCATTGTGATGACCAAAGAGACGAAGACCATGGCACATTATTTCTTCGGTAAAAGCCTTTTAAATGTTTAAAGACATTTATTTTCTTGCCAGTCAGACTTTCCTTCTTTAAAACCCTATTATCTTTCCATTTTTTCAACCTCTCAGCTCCTTACATGTGTTACGTGACTTCTTTCTCAATGTTCTGTACCCCATTGGCATGCAATGAAGAATTTTTAAAGCATCCGATCTGTTTGGGGTTGTTGTGGGGTTTGGTTTTGGTTGTTTTGGTTTTGGTTTTGCTTTGAAATACTTTGGGGGATTCCAATAAGTTTTTAAAATTTAAAAGTATGGTGATACCATACTTACTGATTTGTTGAAAACTTCCTTTCAGTTCTAAGTAATGTTTTGCTTTCGCAGTCCTATACTACTTCCTATAAGTCTTACTCTCCAAATAAGGGTGACAATGCAGTAGAAGAGAAAGGGGAGAGAGAAATGAAGAAACACAGGCAGTGATCAAGAGGCTGAAATGTTTTTTTCTAAGTGTCTCTCTCAGTTTAGCTAGCTTGTAATTAATAAATCATATGGAGTAACCCAACGGATTTGATTATATAAAACACGATTTACAAGTTGAGCTTGGAGGCCACATCAGTGAGTCCCATTGCTCATGGTTTGATTTTTTTTTTTTTTTTTTTTTTTTTTTTTTTTGATGGTTGCAGTGAGTGTTTGCAAGTACTTTCAGAAGTTTAGAGGTTAATCATGGCCATGCATAATGGCTTAGAACTATGGATCTGTCGGGGAATTTTTGTGGGGAAGGAATTTAGAAGGAGGTGTCCATCTTCCCACCCAACTTAAACTTAAAATTTTATACCCAGAGAAATAGATGAAGAAGCATATGAGATCAAAATGGCAGCTTTCTTATTTATAAGTTAGTCTGGATGACATAAGTTAGATATGGGCAAGCGGTCTTGCTAAGACCTGAATGAGGTCCTTCCCTGAATGAGACCAGCTTAGCCAATCATGGGCCATACCAAGCAAGAGCAAGTCTCCACCATGGGAGCCTACTCTCAGGAACATCCTCCTCAGAGCAGGTCAACCCCAAAGGGAGAAGGAGGAAACGACTGAACCAAGACTGAGAGACCAGGACTGCAACTCAGGAAATTTCTTCATCTGATAACGGGAGGAGTGGAAAATATGTGTAATTGTCTCACCATAATATTTGGCTCACTGGTTCTTTTTTTATTGTGGTAAAATACACATCACATAAATTCATCATTTTCATTATATTAGAGTGCATAATTCAGTGGCATTCACAAAGTTGTGCAACCATCGTCATGTTACCAGAATATTTTCATCATCCCAAACGGAAGCCTCACACCCATGAAGCAGTCACTCCCCATTCTTCTTCCCCACTGCCCCAATCTGGCCCCTGGCAATCCCCAGTCTGTATTCTGTCTGTATGGATTTGTCTATTATGGATAGTTCATATAAATGGAATCATATAATGTGAGGTTTTGGGGACTAGTTTCCTTCACTGAGCATAATGTCTTCAAGGTTCATTCTTGTTGTAGCATGTATCAGTACTTTATTCCTTTTTGTGGCTGAATAATATTCCGTTGTACAGATATACCGTATTTTATTTATCCATTCATCTGTTCGTGGACATTTGGATTGCTCCTACCTTTTGGCTATCGCCATTTGTGTACAAGTTTTTGTCTGAATACCTGCTCTCAATTCTTTTATGTATATACCAGGACTAGAATTATTAAACCATATAGCAATTCGATGATTGTCTTTTTGGGAATTACCAAACTGGTTTCTACAGTGGCTTCACGATTTTACTTTATGACCGGCAATGTGAAAGGATTCTAATTTTCGGCATCCTCGCTGACACTTGTTGTTTTCTTTCTTTTTTTCTTTCTTTTCTTTAAGTTATAGCCATCTTAATGGGTAGGAAGTAGCATCTCATTGGGGTTTCAATTTGCATTTCCCTAACGACTAATGATATTGAGCATCTCTTCATGTGCTTATTGGTCATTTGGATATCTTCTCTGGAGAGATGTCTATTCAAGTCCTTTTGTTACCTGGTGGTAGATGGTAAAATTCCTCGATTCTTGTTTTCCCAAAGGAAAGAATTCAATAGAGTTAATGCAGCAAAGATTTTATTTAGCCAAGTGAAGGTACTCTCCAGAGATGCAGGAGTGGGCTGACCTGAGGCTATGTAGCAGCCCGCTGGGTCCTGTATTGTGTTTTTTTATGGGGGTCTCTTTGGTCTCCTTCTTCCCATCTTGTCATTATCACACCACCCCCTGGATCTTCCCTGGTTTCCTCCCTCCAACCTTTTGTGTGTGTTCATGTCTGCCATCTTCCCATGAGCACCTAAGCAAAACCCATGGGGAAGGGAGCCAAAAACCACAAAGTACAATGATTTTATAATAGTCTTGCGATTACTCGTTGACAAGGTTTTCCTCAAGTGCTCCAAAGTTGGAAAAGTCCCTGCAGACTGTATCTTTAGCTTTTCAGACTGTGCTAAACTGCAAAAGGGGTTGGTCTAGGGAGACAGGAGGTCTCAGGGTGGAGACTGGGTGGTCCCTGGCATATTCCCATCTGTTCTCCTCTTTTGTCCCCCTCCTGCTCATGTCTAAATGCCTAGCCCAGCACTTTGACCATTTTTTAGTTGAGTTGCCTTTCCATTGTTGAGTCATAAATGCTGTTTATATATTCTGGATAATAGATCCTTGTCAGATATATGATTTGCAGATATTTTCTTAGGGATTCTGTGGGCTGTCTTTCCACTGTCTGGGTAGTGTATTTTGATGAACAAAATTTTTAATTTTTATAAGATTCCATCTACCTATTTTTCTTTTGTTGCTTGTACTTTTGGTGTCAGAGCTAAGAAAATATTGCCAGATCCAAGTTCATGAAGATTTACTCCTGTGTTTTTTCTTAAGAGTTTTATTATTTTAGCTCTCATAGCTCACTGATTAAAACAAACAAAAACCTTTGTCTAAACATCAACTTTATTTGAATATAATTTACTTGAAATAAAATGTACCCATTCTAAACATACAATTCAATGAGTGTAAACAGATGTCTACTCCCATTTAACTGTGACCACAATAAAGACACAAAACATTTCCATGAATGCAGACAGTTTTCTTATGCCCGCTAGCATTAGTCATCCCCATTAAAAAAAAAAAAATCTTTATTTATTTTTGATAGAGAGACAGAGTGTGAGTGGGGGAGGGGCAGAGAGAGAGGGACACACAGAATCCAAAGCAGGCTCCAGGCTCTGAGCTGTCAGCACAGAGCCCGATGCAAGGCTCGAACTCACAAACCGTGAGATCATGAACTGAGCTGAACTCAGCCACTTAACCGACTGACCCACCCAGGCACTCCCCCACTTTTTAATCTAGGTAGTCACTGATTTTATTTCTGTCACTTGACATAGCTTTATATGTTCTAGAATCTCAAATAAATAAAATCCTACATATATTCTCTTTTGTGCCAGATTTCGTTTGGTCAGCCTAATAATTTTTTATTCATCCATGCTGTGTCTTGTACAAGCAGTTTGTTCCATTTTTATTACTTTGTGCTATTGCAACATATGGATATACCACAACTTATTTATCTATTTACCTATTGGATGAGCATTTGATTTTTTACATATAAATAGTGTTTATTATAAATGACAAGTAGGTTTTGGATAGAAAAATGAGAATGTATAAGCAAAAACCATAATTTTACTATGTAAATGTTGTTCACATTGATTTAGGACCTTTCTGAACTCCTTCTGGGAGTGTGTATGCGTGTGTGTTTATTTATAAAATATGTTGATTGGGACTTTTTCCACCATTCCTGAAATTTACCTAAAGCCCCAAAGCTGAAATCAAGGGACGCTAAGGTCCCCACGTGAGATAAAGAACCAGCTGTGGGACTAGACGTGTTATCTGGGGGCTTAGTAAGTGGTGACAAAATCAGTCCCTCTGTGGCCAGCCAGTCCTTCCTGTAGAGTCTGTCTAAGAAAAGCAAGGGAGAATCGTTCAGGCCATTGACCTTGTAGAGTATTTAGATTTAGGATAAAATAATTTTTTTTCATCTTTTCCTCTAATGAAGATGTCCACGCTCTTCCCACTTCAAAGCCAAGTGCGGACAGAGCCAGGGGAATCACCAAAGCAGAGGGGGGGTACTTGCAACAAGGTGTGGCTGGCAAACCCTCTCCAGCTGGATGTCTACTTAGGGAATGGATCTGCTTAAATGACCGCCTGGTTAGCGAAGGAAATGATGATAAGAAAGAGGACAAGGTGGCAAGAGGAGTCAGTGGAGTAATTTGGCATGTCCCAGAGACACATTTGGCACATCCTGGAGACACGTGTCTCCTGTGTGGTCAAGTGGAAGCCACATGAGGTACCTGGGTCCAGTCCACCTTGCCCCACTGCCCACGACGGCAAGCGAATCCTGGGAGGAAAAGGCACGTGATGATTGTGCGTGGCGGGAACTGGCAAAGAGTAGACACATGATCCACCACGGCAGGGAAGTGTAAAGCTGGCTTCCTGAGGCTCCTTTGGAAGCTCTGGAAGAGTCTGCATTTGGATGGCCACCTGGCAGAGGGTGATGCTGCCAGCTGGTGTTAGCCAAAGCCGCGGAGACAAGGAGAGGACTGCCCACGGCCAGATCATGAAGGACAAAGTCATTTCCCCAAGAGGAGCAGAACGGGCTTTTCTTTTCCCTTCCACATCCCTCCTGCTGACACCTAGGACATGGGTGCCAACCTCAGACCCTGGCTCGGGATTGAAAATTTAAACCGGAGGCTACTTGTAATAACTCAAAGTGACTGGAGCCGCATGGAATCATCTATTTTTAAGGGGAAAGGAAATGGGAACCCAAAGGGTTTAAAGTGGAAAGAAGTATGTGGAGAGAAAAAAGATTGTTTCCTACTGAAAATAGCTATTACACATGCATATAGCACATTGGAGCTATTTTTCATAAAAAAAAAGAGACCACACCTCATACTCTTTAGTTAGCCACTTTATATAAAATTTATCCATGTGTAATATACACTGACCGTGCCCATAAATATTCACCAGAGGCATCATTTTAAGTAGCAGAATAATATTCTGTGACGTGCAGGTACCACAATGTTAGAATTGGACATTGAGACGTGTTTTCATTCTTTTCTCATTACCATACACAGTGATAGGACCCATATCATTACACACGAATGTTTGCACACATTCTGAAATAATTCCTCGGGAGGCGGTCTGGAATTAGAACTGCTGGATCAAAGCGCATATACCGCATATACCTCTGTTAATAATATGCCTACCGACAATGTGGTGCTAATTTCTGTGGCCACCAGCACTCAGAGCACCTTTACTTATTTTCTGACCATGTAGACTTCCTTGTGAATTGTCCTTTGATGTTATCCTGCTCTATTTGCATGAAGCAGACTGGCTGGCTGCACTTGAAGAATATATCGCTCTGTGCTTAACTAGCCACGTACCTATCTGCGCTCTGTGTTCCGTTAAGGAGATACTGTCTCATTCACGCCGCCCTAGGCCTTTCCAACGCTTGACCAGATAATCAGCAATCCATAGCGAGCTGGTCTTCTCCTTAGACATAGTTGGACGCTCATCCTTGAATCCGCCGTCTGATTAGTGAGCAGAGTACAGGGTAGCCTAATTCCACTACTCAGTTCCACCCCACCTCCCCTCCCCACCCCCCCCACCCCCCCCCCCACCCCTGGCCACGGATTGTTTTGCCAAGTGCAATCCAACGCGATGTCGTCATCCAGGGGAAATTATAAGTGACAACTCTGTGAAATCTGTCACGTGTTTTCAGAGAGGATTTTGTGATTACTTCATAGGGTCTCCTTTGTATGAGGAGTCTTGGCAGGGTTGGGGGAGGAAGCCGTTGAGTCCCACTCTAAGAAATCACTGTTGGTTTCCTGAACTAATTTGGTTTAACCTTGTGGACACCGTGACACTTTAAAGATCTTTCAAGAAAAATCAGATTTTAGCCTACACTGAGCAGGAGGAAAAGATTTCAAGGTATCACTATTTCATTCTGGCTCTGGGCTATTTTGGTTAACCTCATGTATTTTATTTCTCACCTTGAAATATAAGCACATCTTTCTTGTCCTCCTTGAGTCCTCTTTTAAGTAAGTTTGGAGTAAATACAGTAACAAAGAGACAAGAAAAGGGGGCCAAGGGAGCCTCCATCCTCTTTCTAGGGACAGAGGCAGATGGGTGGGACCCTGGAGGAAGGGGTTAGTAATCTGGGATAATTAAAGACATTTGGATGCTATAACATTTCAGTTAGGGACTTTTTAACTAGAAAGATGAGTAGCTTTGCTTTGGTACTTTGGTTAAAGAAATCACAGGCTGAGTGCTGGGGGAGCGGTAGCTTAAAAATGCTTATGTGCGTCTTGGTTAAAAAAGCCATGCGAGGACCAAATGAGAAGTGACAGAAGGCTCGTTGCTCTGGACCAACTAGCTCTAAACGCCATATTCCCCCAAAACGGAGCGATTAGAGCCCCTCAGGTTTCCTCTGCACCCCTCCGGTAGGGAGCTGAGAAGGGAGGGGGCAGGATGAGAAGCAGGGGGGTGGGGCAGGATGTCAAGAGGCTCCGCTCAATGGAAAGTGTGCCCATGCGCAGAGAGCCCCCGAGCTCCACATCTGTCAGCAAGCGTGATGGCAGACAGCGGGCTGAGTGCACTGCCCACCAATCTCGTGCTCTTTTCTTGTTTCTCGAAGTTGTTCATTCCCCGCTCCCCCCATCCTTGCTTGAGACCGTTTCTTCAATAGATAAGAGTGGTTTTAGGCTTACAATCTGTTTTCTAAAAGGATGAATTCATCATTCAACAAAAACGAAATGATGAAAAGAGGAGACAGAGCAACAGAAACTCACGTTTAAGTTGGGGTGGAGGCATGGTCTGCGTCCTGGTTGCACATGCACGAATGCTCCTTCCTCATTTTGCTAGGGATGGCTCCATTGTGATGGGATAACTTATAGCTACCCCCAAATTACGGACGCTTAAAACAGCACAGATTCGGTTCTCATTCATGTCAGACATCCACAAACAATTGTGTGGGGTTCTGCAACCTGATGTTCTCAATCTGGGACTTCAGCTGATGGAATAGCCACCACCTGGAGCCTTGCCCCGCACACTGGCAGAAGACACGAAGGCCATGGTGAAGCTCGAACTGGTTCTTAATGGGCTGGCCAGAATTGGCCCTCACATCTCACTGGCCAAAGTGTATCCTATGGCCACAACTAACTTCCAGCAGATAAAGGAGATTCCTTCCACCGAGAAGGAGAGTCGGAACATCTGTGACCGGCTCCAATGAATATCGTGTCTTTTTCTTTGTCTTTTTAATTTTTTATTAACGTGTATTTATTTTTGAAGGAGAGAGAGACAGAGTGTGAGCGGGAGAGAAGCAGAGAGAGAGAGAGGAAGACACAGAATCTGAAGCAGGCTCCAGGCTCTGAGCTGTCAGCACAGAGCCTGACGCGGGGCTCGAACTCACAAACTGCGAGGTCATGACCTGAGCCGAGGTTGGCCACTTAACCGACTGAGCCAAGCAGGCGCCCCTCTTTTTTTTTTTTTTTTTTAAAGTTTATTTGTTTATTTTGAGAAAGACAGAGACAGCACAAGTGGGGAGGGGCAGAGAGAAAGGGAGAGAGAGAGAGAGAATCTCAAGTGGTCTGCCAGCACAGAGCCATATGCGGGGCTCGAACCCACAAAACTAGGAGATCATAACCTGAGCTGAAACCAAGAGTTGGAAACCAAGTTAACCAACTGAGCCACCCAGGTACTCCTCACATTGCTTTCTTCTAATCTAAATATTAAATCCTATTATAGTTGCTACAACCTTTGAGGAATTCTTACAAGTGTCCCCGATATTGCCACAGGGGAATATGTGTTACAGAATTGGGACACTCTAATAGACCTCTTCACCCACCAAGTATCCCAGATCTAATATAAAAAACTGTTCCCTATGATTGTAAATCTCCCAGACCCTTCATCTGAAAGAATAGGTAGATAAGAACAGCCAAGAATATTTGAAAGAAAGAAAAATTAGTGAAAATTAATTTGTAATACAGACAACAAGATGAATTCTTCCTGAGTTAGGTCTCCTTACCTAATCTAGTGTGAGATTCCCATTGGCTAAACCTTAGTGAAGCTGGAGTCAGGGAAGGAGGGGGGAGTCCAAGGCAGCCATGGAAGGGAATATGGGTAAATTTGCCTCCGACAGCCACAGGATTTCTGGGAGAAGAAATGGAGCAAAACACGGGAGAAGCAGGAGCTGGGAGCCAGGGGGAAGCTATGCAGGTCGTGGGGAAAACTGAGCACAAGACGTGCTTCAAAGCCAGTGGGACTGCTGTGAGGGTGCCTGTGACCAGAGCAGGTGCAGAGCCCCATGTGACAGGACAGCACAGACACCCGTGTGCTGATTGTCTGGCCCAGAAGAGGACCACACGGGATGTGGCGCTAACCCTGAGGTGTTGGTGGAACTCACATGAGGCAGGGCAGGGCAAGGTCACAGAGGTTGTCAGACCCTGACCGAGTTGAGGCCAAATTGTGTTCCACCCAGGACCAGCTTGAGCGGCAAGTGACCAGGAAGACAAATGACGTCATCCTGAGGAGCCAAAGAGAAATCACCGGCCATGAGACACACAGTAAGCCAGCTTTACCCAGCCAGACACCATCCTACGGAACTGAAAGAGGAAGGGAGGGGCCACAAAATAAGGGGTTTTTATGCAAAAGGAACTGGGTTGTTTAGAGGATGATCAATTTCTGGGGTCAGATTGAGATCACTGAATGGAGATCAGGTTACCTAGAGAGCTCGTTTTTAACCCCTGGACGCATAGTATCTATTGGAAGCACCCGGGAGCTTTCTGACAATGCATTAGCTGGCTGTGGGCATGGGTATGGGTGTGGGGACCCGTGTTTGCGAGGTCACATCTGTACGCAACTTCCCAGTGTTTCTGATGTGTGAGTATGAACTATCTAAGCAACATACACAGTATCGTTAAAGGGCAGGTCCCGGCAGACACGTGGGGCTTGTGGAACCTGCCCGAGAACTGTTGCTGTCTGCTCCCCTTCTCCAATCAAAGTTGCCTCGTACCTGCTTCTTGGCTCCGGGCTTGGGCTCTGGGCTCTGAATTCAGACCCCTTCTTTCTCTCTTTGGCTCAGCTCCCGAGGCCTGGCAATGAGTACAGCCACTACTATTTGGTTTAACCCAGCCTGACGCCTTCCTCGTCTCACGGAGCCCGCAGGCAACTAACTCTCCCTAGACCTGTCCGTGCTTTGGATGGAAAAGAGACAGATGTAGACAAGAGATCCAGATGCCCATTGTGACGAAGGCCACGTGGAGCTGGTCCAGGCATACATTCAGCAGACCTGTTGATTCTTTCAGGTACTAAAATGTGGGCCCATTGTTGTTAGTTCTGTGGAAGGAAAGCAAGAATTCTAGACTCTCCTCTCAAATTTTCTGATAGTTAAATAGCAATTCAGTTTTGTTTTGTTTTGTTTTTTTTTTGAGAGAGAGAGACAGAGACAGTGTGAGTGGGGGAGGGGCAGAGAGTGAGGGAGACCGAGAATCCCAAGAAGGTTCTGTGCTGTCAGCACAGAGCCCAGCCCACTGGAGGGCTCCAGCTCATAAACTGTGATATCAAGACCTGAGCTGAAACCAAGAGTCGGATGCACAACCGACTGAGCCACCCAGGCACCTCTAAGTATCAATTCATTTTTTTAAACCAGTGTATATGCTGGGGAGAAAATAAAAGCTACCGAAGGGCCAGTCCTGGTCAGCGGGAGATGGGAAGCAGGCTCCAGCTGCAGGAAACCTTCTGGAGTGGCAGAAATTGCTGGAGGAAGGATCTGCCGAAGCCAAGGTTCTGCACGCCTTTTGGGGTCACGTGGGTCACAAGGCAGACAGTGAATTGTTTGAACGGGCTGTGACTGCACTAACAGTCCTTCCCAAAGGACAGCCTTACAGTAACGATAGTAAAAACCAACAGCAAGAGCGATAGTGATGATTACAGTTTGGGTCTGCATACCTGCTTTAAAGAGCCCCCCCAAAGTTTTACGGAGCATTTCAACCCTTCGGACATCTCCAATAGGAGGAACACGGCAATTGCTAGTTTCCTTTTATACCTGGAGAAACAAACGTGGGGCAAAAAGAGCTACCGATTTGACCAAATAGCCCACGTTCTTCTCAGACATAGAGAAAAATCTGGGCTTCAGGGGGGCACTTTCGTTGGTTATTTTGAAGCCATATTGAAAAACTTCTCATTTGGTATATTGGCTTATGTTATCTCTGTGACTGCCGTATCCCCTCCGGCCATTTACATTGCACCCTTGCTTCTGGGCCAAGTTTGGGGGGGGGGGGGAGTTCGTCTCCATGGAAACCTCCCAGGCCTCGCCTGCCCCTCCCTCCTTCCTCCTCACCATGGCATTTAGGCTGAGCATAGTCCATCTAACCATTAGTCATCCCTGTCTCTACAGAAACCTTATTACCTTGTGTTTTTATTTAGCTTTTTACATGCTGCTTAACTCCTGGTAATTCCTTCAGGGCTGGGCTGGAATCCTATCCAACTGGCTTTTGGTCTCTCTTGGGGCCCTGGACAGGGCAGGCCTCACAATACCCTCACTCACTGCTTCCTTTATCTTAGCTTTGACTTTCAGCTCTCTGCCACCATGGCGTGGGCCCAGCTCTGCTCTTAACCAGTTGCAGCTACTTTGAGCCTCAGTTTCCTCATCTGTAAACTGGGGATAACTGCGCCTACCTCCTGAGGCTATTACGAGGATATGACTGAATGTAGGTGGTGTTAGAACATCGCCCAGTACTCTGTGAGCGTTTTCTGCATGCTAGCTGCGTTTTTATTATTAACTATTATTATTACATCAGTATAAGGAGGTTCTAAGGTGCCCTAGTTAAAGTACAGCAATGAATTTCATTGTTTTAGATCCCTTGCTAATATTGTAGGACAATCTCTCTTGGTAGGGCATATTCTGGTTTCGGCTTAATTTTACTCATTGTTACTTTTCTTCTTTAAATATAGATAATGTTTAAAATATATTAAATTTATATTTACATATATGTTTATATATATATTTCCATAGGTTCAGCATATAGGGAAGTAACCACAAATAAGATGGGTGGGACTCATGTGCACACAAGTCACATCTGGTTTGGCAAGGGAATAAGGAGGCTAAACCAACTATTACAAATGGGATACGTTTGGGCGCCTGGGTGGCTCAGTCTGTTAAGCTTCGACTTGGGCTCAGGTCATGATCTCAAGGGTTAAAGTCCCGCATCGGGCTCTGTGCTGACAGCTGGGAGCCTGGAGCTTGGAGCCTGCTTTGGATTCTGTGACTCCCTCTCTCTCTCTGCCCCTCCCCCACTCACGCTCTGTCTCTCAAAAATAAACATTAAAAAAAGATGGAATACATTTTGCAAACAGGGAAACAGCAAGTGCTATGAAGGGTACGGCAGAGGGGCCTAACCTAATCCAAAAGATCTGGAAGACCTCCTTCAAAAGTAGTCCTAAAATTTCCACCATAATAAATGGCCAATGGATACCAGTATTCATAGAAATGGTCCCCTTGAAGCCTGATGTCTTTAATGGTTGAAATAAATTGACCCAAACTGAAAACAGTAACAATTCCAACAGCTTTTTCACTCTTGCCGGTGGAATTTAGCTGCAGGCAGAGAAGGAATTCATGAGCGCTCAACCCCCCAGCCCCACCACGTAATGCATACCAACAACCTCCAGCCACGTCACCACCAACCCTGCCTACTGACAACTGCAGTGGTGACTGTAGATTCCAGAAATTACCCGTAAGCATCGGAAGAACTGGGAATTGCCATCCTGGGTGGCTATCAAGTAGAGACACTTTGTGGGTGGCTGGGTGCCCTCCGGCAGGTGTCCCCAGCTTATCTCCAGCCTAGGCCCTCCTGACCACTTGGTCTCTTGTGTGTTAACCTCTGGCCTCTTACCAGCAGTGAGTGAAAAGGAAATGGAGGTGTTAGAATGACAGCAGGGGACAGAGGAGGAGGGCTCTGTTGGCGGGGGGCAAGGAGGGTCACCTAGAAATTACATCATGCAGCCTTCTGCTCTAGACCCTGGAATCCTCATTTCTAAGGGGGGTTTGGAGCTCCTGGCCTCCTGATGAGCTATTTTTCCACCTTTGGATACTTCATTGCCACCTGCCTAAGCTTCTATGACACATGGGACTGAATCCTAAACTCAATATTTTTTGAGGTTATAAAACATTCCACTACCTTTTTCTGCTGTATCACATTTCAGAATGTCAGCACTTTTCCAGCTAGACTCTGGCCTCGAAATTGAAGTTCACACATGCTAAGGGAATGGCTGCTGGTTTAATAATTTCAGTCCTACTAGAAATACCAACACGTTTGGGCCTAATTCAAATCATAATAATATGTTGGGCTTGTTTTTGACATTTCACGCGAGACACTCCAGAAGTCTGCGGAAAATTCGAACTCACTAAACCCCTCCATGCCCCGAGGAAGAAAAAGGAAGTTTTGAATTCTTCTCCTCTAGTTATAAATATGAAAGTAGATGCAGGAAGAGAAAAGAAACCATTGCTTGGCCGAGGCTCCCTGGTTGCTGGGAGCGCGGGAAGCCAGCCTGCTTGAAGGCAGAGGGAGAGGGATCCGAGTCAAAGCCAGACAGATAGGCAGAGGCAGACCCCACAGGGCCTGGAGGGTTGTGCTAACAACCTTGGTCTCACAACAAGGCGAAGGCAGGGTTTGGAGCAGAGGTTTGGCTGAGGATAATGTAATTGAAACTGTATCTTTAAGAGATCAATGTCCTCTGGAAAGTGAACAGGGGGATGGCTGTTCTGATGGCTTGGCTTCCAGGAAAAGGGAAGACAGTGTCAAGGATGACATTTAACAGCTAGGGGGCACCTGGGTGGCTCAGTCAGTTAAGCGTCGGACTCTTGACTTCTGCTCATGATCTCACAGTCCATGAGTTTGAGCCCCGCATTGGGCTCTGCACTGATGGTGTGGAGCCTGCTTGGGATTCTCTTTCTCCCTCTCTCTGCCCCTCCCCTGCTTGCTTTCTATCTCTCTCTCAAAATAAATGAAAAAAAAAAAATCAAATAAAATCAAATAAACTTAAAAAAAAAAAAAAAAAACAGCTAAGAGAGAAAGATATGTCACTGAGCAGCCAGAGGTGTCAGGGGGCAGCCACGGGGCACGTGTTGCTATAGAAGTCCAAGAGCAGAGACAGAATATTATCCCAGGAGGTTAGAATGATATTTGCAAAGTGATTACTTTTGGATACTCTGTGGATGCTGTCTTCCACCATGCCCTAAGCTTAAGGCAACTGAACATAGTAAGTTACCTTCCAAAGATTTCCAGGTAGGTGCCCAGCTATAGAGCTGACGTCATCCGCACCATGCAAGCTGATATTCTCAAGTGCAAACTCAAGTCAGAGGGTCTGACTACCGTCCTTGCTTTCAGAGGGGGAAACCGAGGCTCTGAGGAGGTACCTTTGCAGAAAGCAGCTCAGCTGGTCCCAGCAGAGCCTGGACTCTACTCCAGATCTTTCTGACTCCAAAGCCTAAAGCTCTTAACCACACTCTTATGAAGCTCTCCTTCATTAAGAATCTAAACATGAAATGCCTAGAAGTTTGACTGAAATAAATAATTTAGCTTCACAGAGGGAAAGAAATATTATAAAGCATATTTCCAAACCAGCCAGGAATTTTCCAAATACACGTTATTGGTCACTGGGGTTCTGGATGACGTACCGGGCCCGGATCAGCACGATATCATGTGCTGTTTATTAGAAAAATAACTCCCATCGCAGCTCGCTGATTGGTGTATGTGCGGCCTCTGAGTTATGAAGGACAGCAAACATACCCATGTTAGGAAATGGAAAAGTAATGATCTGCCTCATTGAGAGAGAACAACTTACTCTTTCCCCTAAATGAAATGTTATTAGATTTTGAAGAGCATTAACGTAAAGGAAATGCACCGAGGAAATGCTTTTTGCAGCCTTTCCATGTGTTGAACATATGAGCGGTGCCCCCAGGTAGTTGCAACCCACATTTTGGCCAGTTTCTAGGGAGGAGTTTTGCTTAGGGGAAGATGGGCTCCAAGGTGTTTGTACGGAAACACTGCAGAAAGCACCTGTGGAAAGAACACGGTGGGGACAATGGACAATAAACGCAGCCTTAAGGAAAAGAGAAAGGACTCCAGTTGCCAAAGCAGAAAAATGGGGTGTGCGAACATACACATAACAGTAAGGGGACAGGGTGGTCTTTTCTCACTCTCCACTATCAACAGCTTTTCAGGTTCTATGTGGCTAAATGCTAACAGAAGACATGGGAAAAGAACCCAAAGCCTGGGTCTAAATAATGCCTTCCTTGATTGATTGGAGATTCCAGATTGCTTGTCACAGAGAAAGGGGAATGTGAGAAGGAGACAAAAGTCCACTGGACTGTGGGGACCACTTGGGCATTTTCAGGACAGGAGAGAGATTTTCACAAGAGCCTTGATTTTTCTTTTTTTTTTTTTTTTAATTTTTTTAATGTTTATTTATTTTTGAGAGAGAGAGAGCACAAGTGGGGGAGACACAGAAGGCTCCAGCCTCTGAGCCATCAGCACAGAGCCCGACGCTGGGCTTGATCTCATGGACCGTGAGATTATGACCTGAGCTGGAGTCGGACATTCAACCGACTAAGCCACCCACGGACCCCATGCTTTTAATTTCACAGATGTGTAAGTCTTCCGATTGTTACATTTTGGGTTCAGAGAGGACACCGTCTTCCTCGTTTTGTCCTCGTCTGCTGCGTGACTCTGTCTCCTAGGCAGGGTGTGTCAGGTGGAAGGGGTGCTGACACACTGGGTGTCCCATCTGGTGGGGCCGTTGAACACACTTGCAGACCCAGGCAGAAACCAGCCTCACTAAGTGGAGGGTTGCAAAGGATGCTGCTTATTTCAGTTTTGCTGGCTCTGTGCCAGAGTCTCTTGGCTGGGAGACACCAGTGAAAGTCTACTGATTCAGGTATTTGTATATACAAGACACAACTTACAGAATAGACCCTAGACTCGGTAATGAGAATTAGAGCCCTTTCTCAATCTACTCAAGATTTATACACAAAAGCTATGTGCAAATTCCACATATATCAATTACATATTTAAATCCATATCCATAAAGGAATCAAGTAGGGACTAAATGAATACATGTCATAAATAGGAATGAGATCGTTTCTGAGATTTTGCTCTTTGAATATATATATTTTCCTTTCCAATTACGAAGAAGATTCTTAGCTACATTGGCCTTTTCAATTACGAAGAAGATTCTTAGCTACATTGGCCTTTTCAATTGCGAAGAAGATTCTTAGCTACGTTGGCCACATGCCTCACCTCAGAGAAGACCCAGCGACAGTAGTAAGTGACGGTGACGTCACATCGAAAGGCTAGCTAGTCTACACCATCCCTAAAGAGGCTTCCTCAGCAAGAAATTCTAATACTGGATGGAGAACAACACCCAATTCCTTTTTGCTACAACTGTTTCTTCCTCTAGCTCTCATTGCTTGTGACTTCTTTATTCTTCAAGTTCTTCCTAATATCCAGTAGCCCATGGATGAGTCGATATGGCAAGAAAAAGACCACGTATTTTTGTCAATGGATTTTTTTTATTTAAAAATTATTTTAAGTTGTTTTGTTTTTAACTCACTATTTTCTTAGGATTCTAACTTCCATAGCAGTCAAGATTCTATGGGTATGTCCAGTGAACTCTCATGGTGATACGGTGGTTTCTGAGGTCAGTCCCTAGTTCCTTTACACTGAGGAACTGGGGCTAAAAAGCAGGATGAAAGGTGAGTTCTTATTTGGTGTAGACACAGTGTGTCCTCCATTATTCTATTGGGCCTGGTGTGCTGGGAGGTTCACTTTTTTGTTTCAGAGACCAGATGACTTCATCTTTTGGTTAAAGAGGAGTCCCTCAATGGACTTCTATGCATTTCTTTGCTGACCTCCATTATACTTTGTCAATTTTAGCTTTACTTCTGCTGCGCTGTGGATTTCTACCTCCAGCACAAGAGATCTGTGTCTAATTTCTCTCTCTGGGCTTGGAGTTCTCACTGCAGGATGGGAAAAGGTTATAAAGGACGCCACACTGGTGCAGTAACTTACTGCTTGGAGTCATAACCGCAAATGGATCCTTCATTGAACAGGAACATGGTGGCCAGACATCATTCGTGTAACGATAAACAGCATTTCTGTTTCCGCTCTGCCCCAAACAGTAGCTCAGTATACAACTGCTTAATCACTTCCTGCTCAATATTATGTATTACATCATACTAACACCTCCTTCTAGTTTCATCCAAAGATAGTGCAAATTACAGGAACACTCCATCTTGCCTTCTCACGTGGCATCCTCAAGAACATAGCACTTCCATTTCAGATGACAAACAAGACTGGTCTCCAATCTTCTTTGAATGGCAGGCCTGGCATGGTCACTTCACAAGGGAGCTGTCAGCTCTCAACTGAAAATCGCTCCTTGAAGTGATTTATAACTCTGCTATAAAAAGCTTTCATTTCAGTGAAAGCTTGTACTTTCTTTCAAGTTTTATGGCAAACACACACAGGGAAGAGCAAGGATGCACTTGCACACATGCGTGCACACGGACGCGTGCGCGTGCGCGCACATACACACACACACACGCATGCAACACGCCTCCCCTTATTCTCTTATGAAAAAAAGAAAAATGAATTTTTAAGAATGTTGTATGGCAATTTAGGGTAGGTGGAGGCCACTAGCCACATAACTTTAAGAACTGCCCCTTGGCACCCACTTTGATTGGCCAGCACCTCTATTTGAGATGACACGCATTTGATCATTCTTTTGAGTCTATACCATTGCAGCGTCTTTCATACTGATCTTACTGATGGCAGGAATGTGGCAGCCGATCCTAATTCCATTAGAGGTGAAAAAGAAGCCAATTCCACAATCTTGCCAAAATGTCTAGTGTCTTGTGTTCAGCTTTCTTCCTCCTACTCTTCCACGTACGTAGACCTCCTCCCATTGCACACTTCCCTGCCCCCACTGGCCTATGAGGGAGCGCTAACAGGTAAAGCTGCCTGGGACTTACTCGTACTCCTAAACCGAGAGGCTCAGGCTTCCCAGACTGATCTACATTGATTTCTGGGTTTCTGGGCTTCAGTTAGGACTTGCTTCATCCTGGAGAAGAGCTACAGTTTAGAAGAAAATCCTTAGGAGGATGTGGAGAGAGACCCCACTAGCAGACCTCCCCAAGCGGAGCTCCAGGTACCTTGAACGGCAAATGCAGAGCAAAAGGCAATGTTCCAAAACAGACAGGTAAGGCACCGAAGGGTAATCAACAGCTCTTTGTAGAGTGACATGAGTTGCAGAGGGGCGGTGAGCCACATTCTCTAAGGGCATATATTTGTTCCCTGTAAATCAGGGACTTTGGTAAACTATACTGACCCATTGAGATCAGGTGCTTGACACCCAGGCAGGAAACAAAACCCATTTTGCATGGCTTTCCCAAGAACTTGATTCATGACAATCATTGTTTTTCATCATGGATTGAAATCCTCAGGTTCACAGCTTTGAAATGGTGTGTTTCACACCCCTCTTGTGTGTCTTTTCTTTTATCCATCACTCCAAATCAAAGGAGAAAAGCTGAGGCTCAGAACAGATCTCTAGCCGGCTTCAGCTGGTACCATTTCATGCGATAGCGTTATCTTACAATATGACTTACACTCCGAATCCGGGAACTTGATCTAATTCCTATCTTATACTCTATTATTTTATGGTCACTGCCACTGAGACTCAGGGTGGGAGGGCACATTACAAAGCTAGTCAATTTCAAGTAATATTAAAGTCATCAGAAGATTTGTGAAGTCCTAGGAGCTGGCAGAGAATTAGAACAGGTACCCGGGCCCTGTCTAAAAAGGAAAAGAGATTCAAAATGAATTAGAAAATCATAACTATTTGTAGCATATAAAATATATATTTGTGTCTACAGGGCGAAGCATTTTTACTTCTCTCATGGATTCTGGAGGGATAAAAGGACTTTAAAAGAGTCTAATTTGGGAGTTAGGGCTGGCTCAACCTTGGAGAAGACGTTTAATTGTAACTACTACTGCTCCAACACCTCCATCTAGGAAATGAGAAGGCACAGGTAGTCCCTTATTTACTTTATAGGTGTCACCCTATGCCGTCTCATAATAAACTTACACAGGGCTGGTTTTCATGTTCACGTCACGGGTTCTTGTAATAGGAATGGAATTCTACAGCGCATAGGAAGGTCACGTCTGGAAAGGAACCCATTTCTCCATTTCAGCTTGTTCAGTATCTTGACTGGAAGTGCATTTTGTTCAGCATAAATTAAGGTACCTCTTGCAGGTGGCATATGAGGTGATAGGGACCTCCCTCGCTTAGAGCACAACGAAATCGAAATATAATATAAAGATCTACAGAAATGAAATTTGCAACCCCAGAGTCTCCCAGGATTAATGCAGAACCAACCGGGTGCTACAAAGATAGCTAAAGATGGAATGTGAAACCAGATGGACATGCTCAGCATCACGCCTAGAAAACGAATTCCAGAGTACTAGCACTGAGCAGTGTTGACCCAGGAAACAGGCACAAGGGTCATCTTTTGTTATGGGGCAGAAATGGAGGGCATCTCCCAATGAGCAGCGCTCATGATAATGCTCTGAATATTCTTTGGTGCCTCCACAGGCAGGGGAAGGTCTTGCACAGTGTCCCTAACATTTTATATTATATATCATATATCTCAATATGTGAATATTTATACATTACATTTACTTACTACTATCATTGGCTAATGTCTCCAAGAACAATATGTTCTTAGAGCCAGATTATCCTTAGCAAGTCTTACAAATTCCTATCTAAAAAGTCTTATTGGTGGGGCACCTGGGTGGCTCCGTTTGTTAAGCGTCTGACTTTGCCTCGGGTCATGATCTCGTGGTTCATGGGTTCAAGCCCTGTGCTGACAGTGCAGAGTCTGCCTGGGATTCTGTCTCTCTCTGCCCCTCCCCAACTTGTGCACTCTCTCTCACTCAAAATAAATAAGTAAATTTTAAAAAAAGTCTTCTTAGTAACTTTATTTTTTCGGCCAGTTTGTTATCACATTAGAAACTACTGTTACGTTTCTAAGTTCATTGTGTGATGGAAGGACTTGGAGGAAAGGTAATTGTCATACGCTTTTTTACGTCTTTAGGTTGAGTTTACATTTTTACAAATAGCCTCAATTCACAACTTCTTTGCAGAAATTGTTAAAGACACTTGCAAATACTTGGTTTAGTTTAAAAGTGATAGTAAAAGACAATATAATGTAATATAGTAAGATTATAAAGCAAGTCTCAGTAAGAGCAAATGACTGAGGTCATGCCTCACATCCCCATTTGGAGAAGGTGACATGAGACTCTGATGTGCATATGCCTGATGCTGCACATTGTAAGTTGACAAAGCTTCATTTCTTTCCTATTGTAACATTAAAATGGAAACGGAAATGTCCAGAACCCAGTGGTAAGTCTTGTATACATATGAGGAGGGACATCCTCTTAATTATAAACATCAGTATCTCATTCATCATGATATTAGGCCTCTACAGTCAATTAGTAGATCCATGCTGGAAGAGGCCATACCAATTGGGGACTGAATAATCTGGACAAAGTGATGGGTGTCTTGTTATAAAATAGCAAACTCTTCCAAGACGAAGAGGCAAAGGCAAATGTCTAGACCTGAAAACCAGGCATGGATCCAGAGGCATGGTGTGGAGATCAAGGGTGTTCCGCTGTCTGCCCGTTGCCCAGACGCCAACTAACATCCCTGGGGCCCATTAGGCCCTCGTGCTCTCAGCTGTAACCAGCCACTCCGTCCTTTGGATATGCCATGTGACAGGCTTGTCCATATATTAGCTATCAAGTGGGGGATGTAAAAGACCACACAGATCTTTATATCTATGTGATTGATTATCTCTGCTTAATGCTTTATAAGCATTTTTGGAGTTTGCTACAAACATGAAAAACTTACTTTAGTTTCATCAGACCAATGGCTGCTTCCTGAATTAGCTCATATTTCCTTTAGTCCTCCCGAAGTGGGACCCCTGGCCTTCTCCTCCCTGTGTGACATCCCAGACCACTTGGTAGTTCAAAGGCAGTCTTAGCCACAAAGCCTTTGTTATCTCCCATAAAAAGATTTCTTCCTCCTCTATTCTTTGGTAATACTTTGTACCCAGTATAGCTTTTATTACCCTTTTGTGAGTTTCTTTCTCCTCATTCAAAGTTAAACTCCTTAAAAGCAAAGATCATTCTTTATGTTCTTCCAGACATGGGTGTGGTGCCTTGAAAAGCAGACACTCTGGCTGCATGTAGAAATGTGTTACATTGACCCTCACGCTTTGGGCTTTCTGGGCACCCTTTTCTACTGCCTTCTTTTTAGACAGTAGGTTAAATAGATAATATTTTAGCTCAGAATATAAAAGATAAGATTGCCAGATATATGATAAAGTATCCAAGATGACGTCCACATATCCTTAATGGATTATCTGCGTAGATTGGAATTAGAACTTAAATTCCACTCATACTTGCCAGGAAGACAGGCTCGTAAGGAAACTCCCTTCAAAACGTGTTTCTAAAAGTACCCCCAGATACTTTGGCACCAAAATGGACCCTGCAGAACAACTATCGTGGTGAGCGAAGGAGCAGCTAATCGGAACTATTGAAATACAAGAGTCTTACAAACTAAGGAGAAAACATTTGTAGTATGTGTTGGGTATGGACAAAAACCTAGGTTGAGAAGCTCCAGCAAAGTAGAATGTCCTCCAGTCTCCAATTCCTCAATTCTGGAGCGTTCCTGTATTTCTTCTATTACAACTTTTTGGTGTTGTAGAAATAGGAGTTTCCCCATAAAGAATGACACGTCTTCAACATCACCGAAGGCCTTGCAGGCCAAGGCAGTAAGCTCTGGTTTGGAGCCTGGAGCCCCGGGATCAGTGCGTGACTCCACCCTGGGCAAAATTCCTCACTCATGGGTTCTTCACGGTCTCTGTTATTCAAAGGCCTGGGAGATGGAGAGGAAGACATTAAAAAGACTCTGAAATCTCTGCTAACAAAGTGGTTAGATGATAATTACACACCAGTACATTTTTCCAAGGATATTATGTAAGCAGGGGAAAAAACAGTCGAGAAACACTGTCTAATGTCAGTTAGTCCATAACCTATTCTAAGTGGAAAACATAAAGTGCCTCGATTTTTCACTTTATTGAGACAAAGCGAATTTTCAAAAATGTTTCACCGTCTCCAGAAATGGGGATGTTTTTTTGAAAAGAGACACCAAGGTGTAGGTTAAGAAGCAACTCAACAAGGATTTTAAACTGTTCAGTGCATGAAGTCTACACTTAGTCATATGAACCTGCCCAGGTAATGTTACTGTAGTTCCTAGAGTGAAGAGTAAATAGTGAAGAAAATAACAGCTTCCACCTTTATCAAAGCAGTGCTGTAAGACACTCTTATTCTTTCTGAGGTTTTTTTAGATCAAGGAGCCAACGGACACACACAACTCCTTCAACAGAAAATAAGGACTCCCTCTTGTTAAGCATTAGATGACTGCCTTCTGCATAAGCCACTTGTTCCAAGTGTGAGTTATTGGTCATCATCTCCAAGGCTCCTGTGCCTGCACTGTGCTGTCCTCGATCCAACTCTTTGATGTACTAGATATAAATTCACTTTTTCTCTGAATCAGCATGTGTTACATGCTGGCTTCTTCTTCCCAAATTGTTTTGGTTTTCTGCATAAGCATGCTTACTTTGGCTACAGTCAAGGTATCCCACCTTCTGGATGGCCTTGTCCAGTCTGCTAGTCCCTGGGAGCCATGATGAAGGGGGGAGGAATCTGGTTCCACAATGGATATTTGTTTGTTATTTTTGGAGCTCTCAAGTAAATTGCAGGAAAATTGATTCTCTTTAGTGGCCTTCTGCACCTACTCAACCCCTTCTGTTGCTCTCACATGGTTTTATTTCCTTCTGTGTTTAGGGTTTTTGTACACGTGCCATGAGAGATTAATAGAATTGATGGAAATCATGTTGTCTAACCAGAGGGAGTTTTTGAAACTCGTACAATGAAACTTCATTCCCTATCTAAGATCTACAGATCAAGAGTTCCATTTCTTGCTGATGTAGCTATTTGTATATATTCACTTGTCATGATAACTTGAATTACCGTATCCTAATAAAGAAAGGGAATGTTATTTGTATCTGATCTTTAGGATGGGTGTTCTCATATAATGCTTGTCCCTAAATTATTTCTCACTATTAACTAAGCCAACCAATTGTATTTCACTTTGTATCTCAAACATCCAGTTTTATCATATCATGGCTTCAAGATTATGGTTCATCTTGAGCTCCAACCTGCCAATAAAGAAATTTGCCCCACTCCACCATGGCGCTAATTTACTCATGCCAGGGATCCTCCTGTTTCTTAGCTCTATCCTCAAAGCAATCCTTGGGACACCCCCACACTATGGGGAAATCCACTTTCCTTGAGAAGCGACCTTGGAAAGGAGCGCTGACCTCTCCTTGGCCTCTAAGCTCCAAGGTAGTAACCCTCATGCCCCAACAAAGACGAAACTCCAACTTGGAATCATATTTCACTAAAAACTCGAGTGTTAGAGAAGGAAAGTGTAACCCTGGTTTGGAAGTAGGGAGTTCCAGAGCCCACAGTCCTGTCCTGTCTTCAGGGATTCTCAAGCAGTTCCCAGCTCCTGTGCTTTGACCTCCCGGTCACCAGTGGGCTATCCAGGGACTAGCCCTCCTTAGGA
Organism: Panthera leo; assembly: GCF_018350215.1. Classification (NCBI taxonomy): domain Eukaryota; kingdom Metazoa; phylum Chordata; class Mammalia; order Carnivora; family Felidae; genus Panthera; species Panthera leo. The sequence goes on along the minus strand of NC_056680.1, from coordinate 71,328,023 downwards.
TCCAGGCCCAGCTCGTTCCTTTAGGCCCTGAAAGGAGATCCCTCCCTTTCTGAATGCCATCTCCTCCCTCCTCACTTTCCTAGGCTGAATGTCCTAGATGGAAGTGGAAATATTCCTTTCCTCTGGAGAAAACTCCTAGCAGAAAAATTACATCAGCAAATCCATGAGACATACCAAGTACCTGGTTGAGCTGCTTTTCTATGGATACTCTCTTCCCTCAGTCCTTGGGTCTCAGCCCTGGAGTTCTGGAAAACAATGGCTGCACACAGAAAGCTGCAAGAACAGGCCACAGGTCTGAAGCAAAGTGCCCTTAGAATCAGACAGGCCTGGAAATGCTGGAATGTGCACCCCCCACCCAGACAACTATGTCTCCCAGACAGAAGTTTGGCTCAATCTTCCCCCCAAATTTATGTTATCAAATAGAACACTTAACTTCTCAGTCTCAAACATCTGTGTCCAGGTTAATACTGACTTTCTATTTCCCTCTAGAACAGTGGGTGAATATTTGATTTACATTTTTGTAAATACATGGCAGACTCAAGTGGTTTTCCCAGACCAAAAGCAACAATTTGCCTCTGAGGTAAATTCATGTCACTACCCTTAGAGACTGGAAATTGCTTACAGCTTTAAATGTTTTCCTTCTTTTCCCAGCTACTAAAGATCAAGTTTCTAACAATATCTTAGGGTCGGTGCCAGCTAGGGTAACCCATTACATGTCTGTGGAAGCATGAGAACCATGGCTATTTTGGAGTCTCCACTGACTATACAATTATATACACCAGTGGTTCTCAAAGTGTGGGCCTCAGACAAGCAGCATCACCTGGGAACTTGTTAGATGTGTGAATTTTCAGGTTTCATCCAAGACCTATCTGCTGAGTAAGAAACTCTGGAGGTGAGTTTCGGCAGCCTATGGTTGAGCAAGGCCTGCAAGTGAATCTGATCCCTGGTGTACACCAACCGTAGGAGAACGGAATGATTATTCAGTGGGAAGACTCAATGGGGAAATGCATATATCCTCTAGATGCCCATTCTGGGTTCTGCTGCTGCCCTTGGACCCGGTTAAGAGGGACTCTACCCTCTTACCAGTGTACCTGGTACACTATCCAGTACACCCCAAGGATCACAAACTCTATAACAGAAGATGTTTGACTTCTCCTTGTCTATGCCAAAAGATTTTGGAAATTTCAGTAACTACTTGAACAAACAAGGATTATGGGAGAGGACAGTGTGAGCTGAACTGAACCGCCAAACCAGAAAAAGCAGGAATAAAAGTGCTTGAGAGTGTGGGTATGTGGGGGGGGAGGGGGTGTAGGGTTGGGGAAGGTTGGCTATGATCACAGCCACTGCCCCAAGAGAGCAGAGTGTGTCTACTTTTGTTTAAGTTGGCTGCCCTCCATCACCCAAAGTAAATGTCTAGCAGACCAATTCCCCAGATGTCTGTTCTCTTACTCCCCTATACTTAGATGGTGTCATCCTAGACGGCCCTTAGAACTACCTCGAAGTTCTGAGTCAGACAAGTGCAATATAAGGGAAAGGACATAGCCCACCCTGTCTCCCCGAAAAGCTAAGTCAGCGCTCACAACAGGTTTCCTCAGGAACAGCTTTTACCTCCCTCTGTTCCAGGAGGTCTGTGCAACTTGTCAGACTTGGGACAGGGGCTGCGCTAGGGGAGAGTGTTGCCCCCAGATCACAGAGGCAATTTAAATGAGCAGGCTGCAGAGCCAGGGGTGGGAAGGCAAAGCAGTATGTAGACATAGTTTGACGTGTCGCCTTCACATATTTGCTATATGGGCCTCCATTTATGCTCTTCTCCCAGGCAATGTGGAAGGTAAGCCTTCAAGTTTTAATATAATTATTGAGAAATTGAGTTCAGTTCAATTTTAATTAAGCAGTGAGTGCCCACCATGTGCAAGGCCAAACACTAGGTCTCATGGCACACAGAAAGATGAATTGTGTCTATCTCTGTCCTCAAGGCCCATAGCACCTAGTAGCTGAGGGCAGAGATGTGCACTGCCAACTTACTGCAACCCAAAACATAATATCAACTCCAAGACATCTACTGGGAGAGTCCCATGGAAGAACCACAGGAGAGGTAGTATTGACCTTGGAAATCCAAGAAGGTGCTTGGAAGACATGAAATTTCAGTAGCTCACCAATCTAAACTTTCTTGTAGCCTTGGGAGTAACTGGGAAAGTGCCCCACACCTGTCCCTACATGACATCAAATAGCAAGTGACAGAAAATGGCTTCTAAAAGCCAGTGCTTCCCCCTGGACCGGACCATCTAGCTCAGGTTCCAGAAGGGAGTTTGGACAGGTGAGCCACATGTGAGTGCTCCCATCCTGGTGATTGCTGCATCTGTGCTATAAATCTCTGTGAAGTAGGAAAAGGAAAGTCTCTTCCAGGATATATTTGATATAAAATCTATTCCCCAGAAGGACTTACCATATATAGTAGTCACCTTGCAATCAAAAAGCATGCTTCACAATGCTCTCTCCTTTGTAACTATCCTGAGAGAGTAAAACCTTGTTCCCTTACATCGGGGTCATAAACTAAATGAGCTAACCCAAAGGTTGGCAAACTGACCCAAGGAATCCAGCCCATTGCCTGTTTGTACAAATAAAGTGTTTTGGGCCATACCCCCACGTATTTGTTTAAAAATGGTGGAATTTGTAGTTGCAACAGAGACTGCAAAGTCCACAAAGCCTAAAATATTTGCATAAAAACCTGGCCAATCCCTCACCCATCCAAAGTCAACTGATAAGCCGGAAGGACAAAGCCTCTAAGTTCCTCAAAAAACCCTAATATCTTCCCTGGATAGCTTTGTTTATAATTCAGGGCTGGAGAATATTATAGCTCCTAACAAATGAAGGCCAGAGAGTGAGGCAGATGGCACGCTGTATGACTCAAAGTCCTAGAAGACAACAGAATTCTCTGCGGGTGGTTTGAATAAGGAGACTGTAATGAAAGGTCACTTGCAGGTATGACAAACTTAGGGAAATGAACATGGGGCGTTGGGGCAGCTGTTACCACCCTGGGGCTGAGTTACTAGAGTCAAGGAAGAGAGTCTCCTCTGGAAGCTATAATCATGGAGGGGCATGGTTGCTTCTAAGGAGAAAAGGCAGCTTCTAAGCTGTTGAGAATGTAGAAGAAATACCCTCAAGTCTTCCTGTCTTTCCATATCTTAGTGGTGCCCCCCCCCCCCCCCCCCGTCGGCTGTACCTAACCAGAAGCCAGAAATGACTAGAACTCAGGTGCTGCAGTCCATAATGGTCATCTTTCTGGGGTTCAGAGAAGGGCAGGAAGATTGGGGTTGAGCAAAAGTGTGACTGGCTAGCACATAGATGCCCAAAATCCATATGGCAGGAAGCAGATGAATAAAGGTCAGGGTATATTGATTAGAATTTCTATTACAAGTACAGAAACCCAATTCAAACTGGTTTATATAATGAGGAAAATGCATTAACTCACGTCAGGGGAAGCCCAGCCATTGAAAGGCTTCAGGGTGGATTGATTTAGTAGCTTGTGATTCCCATCAAGGAGATCTGAGTATTGGCATCTTCCGCTCTACCCATACCAATAAGGTCCCCTTGATCCTAAGTCTGGTTCACCAGTAACAGTTAAGAAGACATGCCATCATGTTCCTGTCTGGGGATGGCCAGGGCTGAGGAGATAAGGAGGCAAGTGAAGAGTGTTCTAGTTATTCCTTCTCCATTCCCACCAGCTTAGAACCTGTATTTGTGTTGGTAGCTGGATATGTAATATATATTCTCTCTCTTTCTTGCTTTACTCTCTCAACTGTATCTATCTATCTATCTATCTATCTATATATTAGCTATCCTAATTCTCCTTACATTTTGCTAGCTCTGGTTGGTTTAGGCCTGACAATTCCTGAGCCAGTCACTGGGCAAGGGAAAAATTACTGACACTGGATTAGACTGACTATCTAAAGAACGGAAGGGATGGGAGGATGGGGGAACATGAACTGCAAAGCCCGCTATGTAGATATTACCAGAAAGCACTTCAAGACTGTGCTTCCTTTGTGCCAACCAGATCTTCACCTGACACAGGAGGCTTCTTCCAGCAACAGGGTAGTTTACACTGTGGAATGGTGGTATGTGTTTTTGTTCGGAACTGCAACCGATTTCCTTACCCAAGCAGTTCATGCGACCCTGGGAAAGCCACAAGAGAACTTACGGGAAAGGAGAAAGCTACCAAGTCGAAGGTTCTAATCAGATTTTCTCCCACGTCTTTGGTAAATCATCCATCCTTTGTGCTTTGACTTCTGCTACATAATTAAGATATATAATGGTGGCAGCCGCACAGCAAGAGAAATTGCATAATGTGGGCTCAGAGGGTTTAACAGCTGAAATTAATTTGAAGGCCTTTTAAGAGGTGCTAGGTGTTTTTCACACCTTCCCCCGCACCTGGTAGGTGTCGGGTCCCATTGCTGAAGTCTCCATTTGGTCTTTGATTCCTGCGTTTTATATCGATGTTGCAAGGCAATCTCAGAACTTGCCTACATGGAGATTTTTCACCTCATCGTGAGCATTCTATTGTCACTGACCTAATCCTAACCCTCATCCTATCCAGAAAGGTCCTGAGATTTTAATACAGTCAGCACAGGGAAGTGTCAACAAAACAACTTACCTATTCCCAGATGTTGAAATCATGAACGGGGGCTCTCTGGGAGGAGAGTATGATCAGGATCTTGACAGCTGCTTGTCACTGGCAGTTGGGTCCCTGAGATTAGTGGCCATCAAAAGGCAGAGTCTCCTGTTATGCAGCAGAATTTCCATTAAATATATAACCAACTAACTTTGGGTAAAGCTGCATTAAAATTAAGAGGCTCTCCATTTTCCCTACGTGCTTCTAATACTCAGCTTGGCTGACAAAATTGTTGACCCTGGCTTGTGGACCAGAGTAGATTCACCTCAGGGCTTTTAAAATCAAAACACCCATTCTATGGACAGGCACAATGGCAAGAGTCTCAACAGGTGCTGGAATATCCATTTCTAACAGCATTCAAAGCACAGGAACTCAATATTTCTTCGGACATCAGTAACTAAAGTTCTGGCCAGTATAAATAAGTCAGGATCTCGGCTCTTCTTTTAAAATCCAAATTTCCCCATGCTAAACCCAGACACATGTTTATAGTTTCCAAGTCGTTTCTCTTACAAAAATTTAATCTAAAACTTTGACATACTGCAGTACTTTTATGAGTTTCCATAGTGGCTTTTCTATACACATTGCAATAAATTCCTTATGAAAATTATGATTATATTAATCATCAGTGATTCATTTAAATTATAGTTTGTAATTTCTTATTTTTAAAAAGGTCCAGTTTCATTTTTATCACTGCCCCAAGTTTATTTTTTACTTAAAATTCACATCACAACTCAGAATGGGAAATGCCACTGGAAATTTGTTTTTCAAACCAAGAATTTTGCTTCCAAAAGGAGAGAATCAGAGAATAAATGAACATGATAATGCCAGTAATTATGTGCTACGTGATTTTTATAACCAAGCAGTTTATTGCAACTGCTTTTGTGGGTGGTACAAAATATTTTAACAGGTTCTCAAACCAGTTGGCAATTTATTAAATATTAGTGATTGTTATTACAGGTTGAGTTTTATGAACTATGGTTGATGTATTTGTATGGAGACCAGAAGGACATATAACCAGGCTAATATTCTGCTTTGAAAGTGTTACACAGTACTTGACTCACGTTTGACCACTTATGAGTATATTTTAGGGTTTCAAAAGAGGGAAGCTGCTGAGAAAGCAAATAGATTTCAAGGAACTAGGAAACGCTTTTGAGTGGTCTTTGCAAAGCTGGTTGGATATCAGAAAGTTGAAAGCCCATGAAGGTAAAAAGAAAAACAAACCTCAGATATGTTTAGCTTCGTTGGTTTAGAACCATCTCACCTCACTAACCCTAATAACTTACATCAAATAACAACCAACTCCTATGCGATGCTGAAAGAACCAAGAATCCCAAAATGGATGGGCTTAATCGGTTTCTTCCCCAAAAAGGAGGTGGAGAAGTTAACTCGCTAATAGGCTAGATGAAAGTTGCCACTCTCACTAAGCAAATACATTCTTGTTGTCATCACAATAAGCAGTGAATATAAGGGTTTCTTTAGCAACTCATAAAATTATTACCAAGTCCAGAACTTAGGACAATTTTTATAAGAATGCATTTAAACAATACCATGAATCAGTTTACTTTCCAACTGCCAATTTTTTTTTTAAAGAGAGAGAGAGAGACTCCGTGCCCATATGCGCACACATGCAAATGAGCAGGGGAGGGGCAGAGAAAGAGTGAGACAGAGAATCCCAACCAGGCTCCTCACTGTCAGTGCAGAGCCCAATGCTGGGCTCGATCTCACAAACCAAACTGTGAGATCATGACCTGAGCCAAAATCAAGGGTTGGATGCTTAATCGACTGAGTCACCCAGGTGCCCCTCAGCTGCCATTAAAAAAAAAAATCTAATGACATAATAACTTGGTCCCAGCCATCTTTTGGGATGACCAAGCTGATCTTAGACCCAGTCAACTTATGTCATCTCAAGTGTTGTCTTTCACTCAAAGAGGAATCCTCTCCTCTTTTTCTGAGAGTCTAGAAGTTCCATGAGGGCAGGAACTTCTCAGAACTCCATGGATCTTCCCCATGCCCAGCAACATCTACTCAAAATAGCTATGCAATAAATATTTGTTGAAGACATGACAGAATGATTGCATGAGTGAACAGCAAAAAGAAAGTGCCTGGGAATTCTCTGTCCCTCCCTCTCTTTGTCTGTGTCTCTCTATGTGTGCATCTCTCTCTCTGTGTGTGTCTCTCTGTTTCTCTCTCTGTCTCTGTCTTTATCTCAACAACTATAGAAGCTGCAAGCTTTACTGAAGGATCACTCGAATAAAATCCAAGGATTCTTTCCCTTCAGTTACAATCTGATAGGACCTGGGTCATAGACTTGGGTTTACACCAGCATTTAAAAACCTATTCTTTCTAAGTACTTTGTGAAAGGAAGGAAGGATGGAAGGTAGGAAGGAAGGAAGAAAAGAAGGGAAGACAGAAGGAAAGAAGGAAGGAAGGAAAGAAGCCAGGGGAAAGGGAGAGAAAGGGAAAGAGGGAGGAAGGAAAAGAGACAAAAATAAGAATAAAATAAAATTCAATTATATCAAGCACAAAGGTAATCTTGCAGTTCAAGTAGCCAACACTTAGTTGAGAGAATAATAAAATCTTTTTTCCCCAACTACATCTTGATTTTAACAAGTATAAAAATACTTATTCAGCTAGAGTAATAGTTAAGCATTAAAACTCACAATTATCCTCTTAGCACAAAAAAATGTAACAGAAACATTTTATTGTTTTCTAGTTACATTTACCAATTTATCAATATTTTCTTTTCTTATTTTTTTTTGCCATGCCCAAAAGCCTTTCCTTTCACCAAGATTAGCTGAAAATTCTCTTTCAGTATTTTTGTGCTTTCCCTCTTTACACTTAATCTTGCATCGATATTTTGTGTTTATTTTAATGCGATGAGAAGGATAAGAATGCAATTTTTCCCTGATAAATATTTAAATGTTCAATGTCATCAATATTATGTCACGACTGTTTTCTCATATACTTGACCCCCAAATGTCTTTGGATCAGTTTCTGGGGTCTTCATGCACTTTACACACTTATACTGGTCCGTTTGCTTGTTTATACTCCCGTGCCATGATGTTTCATTACTGTAGGTTTATAGTATAAATACACCTCTATACTCCAATTCGTTTTTCTGTTTAGATTTTTCTAGCCTTTTCTTTCATAGTTACTTTACCCATGAACTTGGAAATTAATTTATGTGGTTTTAAAAAATATCCCAGTAGTATTTCTGTTCGGCTCACAATAAACTTATAAACTGTTTGAGGGAGAACTGACCTCATTAGGATATTGAATCTCCCTGCTGAAGGTAGGATATGCCCTTCCAAGTTTTTGATTTTTCTTTTGTGTCTCTCAGTGACTTAACACTTTTCTCACATAGATTTTGCTCAGTTCTAGTTTTCTTCCCAGGCACTTTTTCTTTTCCATTGCCACTGCATTTTTTTTTTTTTGGTCGTGTCTTTAAACATAAGGTACACATTAATCAGAGCCATTTAAACAGAATTCAACACCTTTGGAAAATAGAGTCGTATGGAGGTTTTGCAGCTCCCTAGTAGTGGACAAGGAAAGGTTCAACTGTCAAATGTGGGATAACAGTCATTCTTGAGAGGTTTGTGAATGGGATAAAGAGATGTCATGAATTCCCATGGCCACTATAACTCGGGGGACTTTTCCAATTGGAATCAGAACTGTTAGGAATCTGAAAGCAGATTTTATCCCACTGAAAAGGGGGAAGAGGAGAAAACAATGAGTCAGAATAGAAGGATGAAGTCCTCCACGATTAGACTTACTGCTTCCCTTGTAATGAGCAGCTGCTGTTTTCCAGAAATGAAAGAGACAAGTTCTTAAAGTCCACAAGTGTATGGAGCTGGGCTTCAGCATGACAAAGCTCTGAACTCAAGCAATGCGTGCTAAAAATCCGCAAAATGCAAACAACGATGACCGAACTTATCCTTCTTATCTAGCTTGACGGAAAGGGGTGACCATTTCGGTGCAGCTTTGCACCCACACACCCAAGAAAGGGTCAAAAAAGGACCCAGGTTAGGGATGAGGACAGGACAAAATGAAGGGAATTTAGACAGAGACCCTTACCCCTACCATGTCTACATAGTTCACCAATCCCACCAGCAGGAATTAGAACTTGTAGTCAGAATAATACTTTATGTTCCTTCTAGTGTGTTGTATTAATATAATGACTATTCTTATTTTAAATGGGTAATTTGCATGTAGTCTCATTCTATAGTGTGGATTCAGTCGTTCTTAATCAATTTTTTGGTTGTCTTTACAAAGTCCTGTTTGAAAGAATCCCTTCTGTATACTAGTATAGACAGATACTAACTTGTTTGAATCCCAGCAGGCAATTAACATAAGAATTCTGGCTTCTGTGGTGCTCGGTTAAATGGTAAACCACACCCACAGAACAGAATGCTTTTTCACAGAATGCTATTGTACCATGACATATTTCTCCCTGCATCTGCTAAATATTACACTTTTATCACATGGGATCTAAGTACAACTAAAAAGTACAATTGACTTTTCCATATTGGTCTGATATCTGGTCAACGTGATGATTCATCGATTATTTCTAAGTACTTTTTCCATAGATACATTTATGTTTTCTATGTGTACGATGACATTACCTGTGAATGATGACCCTCTCTCCAAACCTAATGTCTTTCGTATTTTTTCTTGTATCATTGTGATAGCTAAGATCTCCAATACAATGTTGACTACAGCAGTGATAGGAAGCAGTGTTGTCTCCTCCCTAATTTTAAAGGGAATGGTTCCCTTCCAACAGTTCTGCATAAATACTTTGAAAATGTAATTTTAGGTAACATTTACAGTAGAAAAATCTATAAAGTTTCTAAGAATAAATGCAGCAATATATGAGTAAGCCTGTCGACAAAATAACCCTTACTCAAAGATGTTAAAGAAAATCTGGATGAGAAACACTATGTTCATGCTCAGAAAGACTTAGTATTGTTCTAAAGAGACTTATTTGACCCAAACTGATCTGTATATTTCTTATAACTTCGATTAAAATATCATGTGACTTGATAGATGGATGTTAAAATGTAACTGAAAGAACAAAGGACTAAGGATAACAAAAATGCTTTTAAAGTGAATGATTATGAAAGACTCATTATAAAGTGATAGTAATTAGGCAATGTAGTACTTGTCCAGGAAGAAACGAATTAACCAGTGGAACAGAATAGAGAACCTAGGAACAGATGCATTGATGTTAACAGACCTTTGATATACGACAGGGTGTGGTATGGCAGATCATTAGGGGGAGGAGGGCCTATTCACAAATAAATATGGAAAAATTATCTACACACAGATGAAAAGAAAAGGAAATTAGGTTCCTACCTCAACTATAAAGAACAATCAATTCCAGATGAATTAAATGCCTGAATGCCAAAAGCAAAACCTTAACATTTTAGGAAAATATTTAAGGAAACATCTCTTAGACTCTAGGGTGGGCTAGTCTTTTTTTAAGTAGTCACAAAAACGTAACTACAAAGGAAAATATTGTTAAAGTTTAAACATTGCTCCGTTTCAAATTGAAAGACTTCGTTCATCAAATAATATCATAAACTTGACAAACATATTTATAACACGTCTGCAAAAAACATAACAGACTATATAAAGAACTTCTATAAATACGTACGAAAAAGAAAAACAACCTAACAGAAAAAAATAGAGAAATAGCTAGGCTGACATTCCATCTAAGAGAAATGCGTACAGCCAACAAAAACACGGAACAACATGCTCACCTTCACTGCTAATCTGGGAAACACCAAGTATGTGTAAGGATGTGGAAAAATGGGTGCTCTGCTACAGTACTGACCAAAAAGTAAATTCATACAACTTCTTTGGAAAACAGTTTGGCACTACGATGAGGCTGAGGATACAAATTCCTATCATCCAGCAATTCCACTCCCAGATATATGTGTATATTACAGGCTGCCCTGGCTTCGCACAGTATCGTGTTAACTGAAACTTTTGCATATTGAAACTGCATCCTCCCTCTGCCTAGTTTCACGGCAACTGAGGAAACATGGGTAACAGCACAAACCTGCCAAGCCCAGTCATAGGATACGTACAAGTTTTAGTTAACATGGTTCTGTGTAATGCAAAGACTGCCTATATGTGGGCACGTGTGCACATGTGCATGCACGTGTATATGCATGAATTCAAAAGCAATGTTTGTGTATGTGTACCCAGATAAAGGACAAGAACACTAATTACAGGGATGCCTGGGTGGTGCAGTTGGTTAAGCATCCGACTCTTGATCTTGCCTCAGGTCATGATCTCACAGTTTGTGAGTTCGAGCCCCACATTGGGTTCTGCACTGATGACGTGGAGCCCGATTGGGCTTCTGTCTCTCGTTCTCTCTGCTCCTCCCAGGTTGTGCTTTCTCTCTCTCTCAAAATAAATCAACCTAATTTTTTTTAAAAGAACACTAATTACAGTATTGCTAATAATATCCAAAACTAGGGCAAAAAAATCTAAATGTTCATGGAAAATAAAATCGGTTAATTTAGACAATAATATATTATACAGCAGAGAAAAGGGCTGAACTACAGCTACACAATAATGTCAATGGGTCTTCTAAGCATAATTCGAACAAAAGAAGAGAGATATACAAGAGATCATATACTATAAATCAATTTGTATACAATTCAAAACTAAACTCTTATTTAGGGATTCATACGGAAGTGGTAAAACTAAAGGAAAGCCAGAAAGTGGTTAGCACATGAGTGAGGATAGTGGTTATTTCTCCTTGGGAGGGTGGGATTGTGCTTGAGAACACACAGATTCCTACGGCTCTGGGATTGTTTATTCCCAGAAGTCAGTGTTAGTTGCATACTGACTGTACTACCAATTGTGAATTATTTTACAATTATTTTTAAGCCACGGAATTTTAGAACTTAAGAATCATTAGGTGTAATTTTGGTCAGTCCTCTTATTCTAGTCTGAATTAACAAACAAACAAACAGGAGCCGCTGAATTCAGTGATTCCTAAACTTGTATGCCTACCCCCAAACCCTTGGGAACCATACACGCAGATTCTTGGTTCCCCCTGGAGATTTAATTTAATGGATATTTGGAAAGGCCCTGTAATCTAAAGTTTTAAAAATGTTCTAAGTGATTTTGATGCAGCCAGCTCAAGGGTGACATTTTGGAATTAACGGTCTAGCTGGTGGTTGAACATCTGTAACAATAGGAAACTCATAGCTTTTGGACCTTGAAATAAAGCCTTGTGACTGAACTCCTACATTTAAAAGAGTAAAGGAAATAAAGGCAACTTTTTAAAGTCTTCCAGGAAAGCTTTATTGTTATTTCAGGGAAATTACCTAATACCAGATCTATGAACTTTTAAGTAATGTTACCTAATTTTTGTGGCATAGAATAATACTTTGAACATAAAAGAAGATATTATTTTACTAAAAAGGTGTACAGTTTGTTAATTTTTCTGATTATTTCCTTTCTTAATTTTTTTTAATGTTTATTTTTTGAAAGAGAGAGACAGAGCACAAGCAGGGGAGGGGCAGAATCCAAAACAGATTCCGGGCTCTGAGCTGTCAGCACAGAGCCCAATGTGGGGCTTGAACTCAACGAATCTCGAGATCATGACCTGAGCCGAAGTCTGATGCTTAACCGACTGAGCGTCCCACGTGCCCCTGTACGGATTATTTCTTCTAGCAAAGTACCTACCCAGAAAAGTTGCTCAAGTAACTTTCACCAAAATTCTGAACAAAATTCAAGTATGGGCATGAGGATTGACTTCGTTTTGTGCACAAATTAGACGATGGATTTTTAAAGATCTCTGTGTACTTTTTTTAGAACTGTTTTTTTTTAAGAGCAGTGTTAGGTTTACAGCAAAATTGTAGGAAGGTACAGATACTTTCCGTGTGCTCTACACCCCCACATATGCACAGCCTCCTCCATTATCAACATCTCCCACCGGGGGGTATGTTTATTGCCACAGATGAGCCTATATTGACGCATCAGTAAGGGTTCAGTGTTGGTGCTGTAGAGTCTGGTACATTCTGCCTCTTACTGGGGTTGTCGGCCTCACACAATTATATGTGGCGTGGTGACCTGACTCACAAAAAAAATTATGATTCTAAGACCTTTTCCCACCCAGTCTGGAAAAACTAACCCGCAGCCCACCTTCTTGGATCAAGGCCCAGAGAGAGTAGGGACTAGTGAGAGATGTCTGCCCTTCAACGGTTAAGAAGTTAGATCTCGCTGCGGCTACTTTCTGTGTCATGTGTGCCTACGAATGTGTTCACAGAAACCCCTTCCTATTGAAAGGACGGTTTACGTTTGTGTCCAAAGTCAGCTGAGATTTTTGTGTGTGAGGCCAAGCCTTGAAATTTGCATGCTCAAAATATTTCTAATGAGGAACAGTAACCCTTGCATATTTCATTCATTTATTTATTCATTGATTCATTGGGAACTCAGGGGCTTGCGTCCCTATAGTAAGTTAGCAGTAATGTTCAAAAATAAGCTGCAGGCTCCCAGTTGTGGTTCCACGAGAGAGCCACTGGACCACGTTGACCCCCTGCCTCCACCTCCTAGGCCCAGGCAAACCCCTCTCGCATCTTCCAGTTGACTTCTTTGGAAGCAGGTTTCCAGGAATGGTAGGGCCAGATGGAGAAATCAGCTGGGAACTTTCTGCCTCATTGACAGGAGAGGAGGGTGGGGAAATTCTCCCAACTGAAATGTTAACTCATTGCCTATTGTGGTTACTTCGGACTGTCATCAGGAAAGTTTCCAGTGGCCGGTAAGGAAGTGGGATGTTTTTCAGCTTTCACGCTTGTGCAATATGATTTCAGAAGAAATAAACAGAGAAAACCGGTGTGCGTGTGTGTGTGTGTGTGTGTGTGTGTGTCTGTGTTCAGCACAGAAATGAAAGATCGTCTGGAAGTATATGGGTATGTAATGAGAAAGTAAACAACGGGCGAACCCTCACAGCGCACTTATGAGCGTGACCCTGGGCTCTATCTATGTCGTTTGTCTTCAACGGTCAGTGTCCAACAGTCAGAGCCCAGGCTGAAGCCAGGAACTGCGCCATGGCAGGGCGGGGGTGACCCGGTGCGGGGTAAGAATGCACTGGAGATGAATTTAATGGGAACAAGGCTTAGGTACATATGGAAAACTGCACTAGGGTGCCACTGCCAGTCTAGGAAATGAAGCGTCTCTCTGGAGTGGTGGCTGATCCAACCCAGCCTTGCCGTTCACCCCCAAATGATATGTGCACACATGTGCAGACAGAAACTTGAACTGAACAGAAGTGAGAGGTGACGAAAGTCCTGCTGACTTCTATTCATTCAAAGTGGGAAGAAGGAGAGGCAGTCCTGGTCATGAAGGGAATTCCCGGCTTTGGAATGACTTGTCTTCAGCCTTCTAAGTGGCCTGTGATGGGCAGCAGAGTGACGACCCGTCTGGACGCCTCTGGGCTTTAGGGCCACAGGACAGACACAAACCTCCTGAAATAACCAGCAAAGGAACCCATGTGGGAAAGAGCTTAAATCAAAGGGAGCCCAGCTTACAACCTCCTGAAACTGACACTCACCCTCCACCTCCTTCTCTTCACCTTTCTCTCCTGTAGACCCTTACCAAGTATCCCAGTTGGCTAAATTTAGATTCCTGCCTTGTGCCCTTCCCTCGATCTTCTCCAGGAAAATTCAATGAAGACCGACAAAAAGAAAAAGGATGGGTGAGTCGTAAACCCTGTTGTCCATTAGGACCCTCACTACTCACAGCGTGGGTGGCAATTTTAGTGTCACCTGGGGCTTCATAGAAATGCAGCATTTGGGGCTCCATTCCTACCTACTGAGTTAGGAATGAGTTAGGAATGAGTTAGGAAATACTGTCTTGTATTTTAACAGGATCCCCAGGTGATCCCTGTGTGCTGTAACATTTGAGAAACACTGCTCTGGGACCTTCTTTCCACTTTCCTATGGTCTACATTTTTATGTCTCCCTGTCCAATTCATATGTTGAAGTCTTAACTCCAAATGTGACCATATTAGGAGATGGGCCTTTGGAAGGTGCTTGGGTCATAAGGGTGGGGCCCTCTGGGATGGGATTAGTGCCTAATACAAGAGGCCCTAGAGAGATCTCTAGTCCCTCCCACCATGTGAGGCCTTTGCAATAAGATGCCAGCCAGGAACAGGAAAGGGGCCTTGATGAGAAGACAGCCATGCTGGTGCCCTGATCTTGGCCTTTCCGGCCTCCAGAGCTGTGAACGATAAAGTTCTGTGCTTTATAAGCTACCTATTCTGTGGTATCTTATTATCATTTTTTAAAGATTTTTAATGTTTATTTTGGAGACAGAGAGAGAGACAGAAAGACAGACAGAGTGTGAGTTGGGGAGGGGCAGAGAGAGAGGGAAGAGACACAGAATCTGAAGCAGGCTTCAGGGTCTGAGCCATCAGCACAGAGCCCAATACAGGGCCCGAACCCATGGGCCGTGAGATCATGACCTGAGCCGAAGTCAGATGCTTAATAGACTGAGCCACCCAGGCGCCCCTCTGTGGTATGGCAGCCCAAACAGACTAGGACTCGTTGTCTTTATCCAAATGGCCAATAACTAATAGCAAATGTTAGCTACATTTCTCTTGTTCTCATCTTTAATCTTCAAGGTCCCGATGGTTGGCTCCGTAGCCATATAAAGAAAGCAAAAAAGGGGAAGAGAAGGGAAACATCTCATAGTTCCAGGTTACTGCAGGTGTGGTCCTCTGACGGCAGCATCCACATCACCTGACAGCTCCCTGAATCTCAGGGCCACCCCAGATCCACTAACACCAGCGTTTTACCAGGATCCTGGGTGACGTGCATTTGTGTGTGTTAGTTTGAGGAGCCCTGGTCTGAAAAGCCATGAGATTGAACATTCCCATTTGATTTTACTTCTCGCTTGTCTTCATTTGAACACATCCTCTCCTACAAAATTACGTTGAGAGCCCACGGTGAGAGCACTCACACCCTTTGGACTTAGTTTCTCTGCGTATCTAGTCCAGTTCTCACAGTAGGCTGAGAAGCAAGGCGAACGTTGGCTAATAAATGGGATAACTGCCGCCACTCAGTCTGCTGCGGCCGGATGGAACCGTCACCCTGACCAGGGCCAGCACACTGGGGCTTCGGCACGACCTGAGAGACAAGCTCAACATTTCCTTCCTTTCGTCAAAACGTCTCTGCTCTGCACCCTCTGACTTACGTAAGCCTATAGGAACCACAAATGACACAGGAACATCTGTATAGAAATCAAACTTTCATTTTTCTACTTTTATTTCACAAAGTCTTTCTTTCCTTAGTGTCTAGGTTTCAAGTTTGTTAATGTGACTGACTAGAAACTCATTATGCTCTTATGTGTAAACACTGTATTCACGACAGATGTATTCCTGAACTTTTTTGGTGGGGTGACTTTTGTAAGGAATTGAATACCCATGTATGATAACCCTGCTTCTAATGCTCCATAGGTACTGGTGAGCCATTTCAAATGACACTGATACCTAGGGTCTCAGAACATGGGAGACAGATTCCCTGAAGCCTTCTTCCTTGGACAGCTGTTGAGAGTAGAGGAGGGAAATTATCTTACCTGTGTTAACTTTACAGCTAGAACAGGGGGAAAGGTATATATGAGAGGTGGTAAGTCTCCTCCAAAGCCCAGGAGACCAAGGAGAGGAAGGAACCCCTGCCATTCTACATGGAGCACAACAGGTGTTCTGGGTGTTTCGATGCAAATATTAAGTGACTTCAGAAGCAGTAGAGATCAGTGAAAGGGCCCAGATTGAAAAAAAATGTATGACGACTATCAGCTACTTCACAAAACAGGTTTCCTGTAACAACTAGGCAAACCATTGAAAGGGGATCAAGGAGTCTGCCTTGGGCAAACCAGGGGAAACTAAATCAGGGATTGATGAGAAAGTATTTGCCGCCAAAAACTCATGAGGTCTGAGGTACCCTGTTACAAATCAATTCAGTGCAAGCTGTCCTTCCAGCACCTCAGGGCATCAATAATGTGTTCTCGGTAAAGAAGCCATGTGGCCCCTGTGGTGGCTGATAGCCTCTTAAAGATAGCATGCTTGAATGTAGAATCTTCCCGATAAATTGGGGAGAAGAGTTATCATCAGCCTCGCTGTGCTGGGGAGGAAAATAGAACACAGACGTCCAGTAAACTATACCAGCCAGACCATCCTACGTCTTCCAGGCTTGCTTATCTTAGAAATCCATTTCAGGTAAGATAAATTCACCTGAAAAGACCTTATGCTTGATTACATAAAGTCGGCTACACGTTTTTATTTTCTTTCATTTTGAGTCACTGTCCAGAAGGCCAAATGCAGTTCCCTTTTGAGTGAAGAGGAGGAAAACTGTTCATGGAAATTATAATTGGGGTGGGAGGAAGAAAGCAGAAGTGAACTTAGTCAAAAAGAGAGAAGAGTTTTTCCTGAATTTTCCATCTTCAGATTTCTAGCCTCTTAAAGTACCCGTATAGGCTAAATTGGAACATTCCAGGGGGTGTAAACTGGGAAGTTTAGCAACCTACATCAATACCTCTCAATTCTTCATGCCGAAGAATGAAGGGGAAATTCCTATTTTTGTATATCTTTCTCAAAGGAAAATAATCTAAGTTCTAGGCCTAACTGAGTCCAAATAATTTCCAGAAAGCAGGATCCTCATCAACCTCTGAGCTCTAAAGAATTTCCAAATAAAAGCATCTGTATGAGACAAGATCAACCTAAGGCCTTGACCAGCCT
Organism: Panthera leo; assembly: GCF_018350215.1. NCBI lineage: Eukaryota > Metazoa > Chordata > Mammalia > Carnivora > Felidae > Panthera > Panthera leo. The sequence continues at coordinate 71,310,603 of NC_056680.1, read as the reverse complement.
ACAAAGAGCTATAGATTTCTTGGAATCCAAGCAGCCAAGTGACAGCATATTTCATAAAACCTTGGTGAGAGCATTCTGGAATTTTCTTTCCAAATATGTATTAAAGAAGTTTCATTCAGTTGTGAATTACAGTGCTTTGGCTTTGAGTTCAGGGTTAATGAACCAGTAACATGTATCCAATAAGGTGTCTTTAAGCAGAAAGACACTTAAAACCAGCTTCTGTATTGATCTGTTGATGAAAACGTGATGATCAAAGGCCTGCAGGAACGTCCCTCTCATTTCTCCTGGGAGCAATGGCTCCCCATTTGCTAATTCAGTGCTTTCAGTGACTTTATAGAATAATAATCAACTTGATATGGAGAATCAACTACATATCTGGGTAACACAAGAGAGGCAGGAAGAGAAAGATTGGACAATTACAGGCATCCCTCCCCACTTTTCCTTTTCTTGCAATTTTTATTGTTGTTCATTGCTTTAGGGAGAAAAGGTTAAAATACTAAGGAAAAGTTCCATCACCAAAGACTACATTTTACTAATTCTACCTAGAAGTCAAGCTTCACACCTCTCACAGTTGAGAAATTTTATTTTACAATCTCAGTTGCCTTCTGTTGATTAGCTCTTCTTTAGGGGCACAAAAAGCGAGGTCCTCCAGCCCAACACACAAAATCCTTGGAGTTATTTACTCTCTAATTCATGCCAAGAACATCGGGTGATTGAAGTGTTCCTTTGATTTTCACAAACTTTATAAAACATTTCCTGAAAGATGCATTTGCAAGCTCTTTCAGGTCATGAAACATTCCTTTTTTCATTTCAGCTATTATTTTTCAGAGGGAAATTTCATTAACACCAAGCATGTTTTTCAAATTAAGAAAGAACTTGTGCTAGGAGAGCAATTAAGATTCTTGTTTGATAATTATCTTTGGTTAAGCTTATAAGGCTGACTGGAGAAGAGAAATTAAAAACAAAGAGAAGAGAAAAGAGAGAGAGAGAGAGCACGCATCACTTTTAGCCTGGCCCCACGATCTGTAGGACTGTGAACAGTGTTTTATATTTAGCTACCCAATATTTTGAGTAGTTCTGAAATTGGAAAGCAATGTTTTTCCATGAATTCCCTGTAATAATTTTTCCTAAGGCAACTCTGACCAAAATACTCCCTTTTCATTGTGTTTTTCCAAGTCTAGAGAGAATCACAGAGTTTCCCCCTGCTACAATTATATCTTCCCTTAGAAGAGTGGAGAAGTTTGCCAAGCAGGGCAGACCCAGTCTAGTCAAACCCGGACTAAATTCATGATGTGTGGATGGGCACGATAGACAGATTCGCTCTGCTGAGAGGAATAGTGAGCCACAGGATTGCTCTCCACCGCCACACCCCCCCCCCCAAATGCAATGAGTTCACAGAACGTCCACCATGTTTTTTTCCTTGGACTTCCATCTTCCCAGGTGGAAACCCATGCATCACTGACCACCTACATCCTGTGTGACATCTCTGAGCACACCTATTAGCACCGCCTAAAAATCCCTCCCCCAGTATACTCTAGGAACACAAATAAATCAACTGTTCCTCAGATACAGTTTTTGATTCAGAAGTCTTAGTAGTTACATTGAGGGTATCCTTAATAGCAGCCCTGGATTTGCAAGAACTCAAATGGGTGTTCATGGATTGGACCTCTCCTCCAGTCTGGAAAGTGTGTGCCTTCAACATATCTGCTATGGACAGGTGGCTTCAATCCTTGGCACCATAGTACCCTTTATATGTCTCCACCATAGCTGGGTCCCCGTCCAGCCAGTCCTACCCATCCCTCATATCTTCACACACCTACATACACATGGAAGGAGTATATGTGCTTCATTTTGATTGCAAGAACTGACGGAAGGTAGCAAAGGAGCACTGATAAAGCCAATTACAGAGATGATATTATGAAAAAATGATAGAGTAATGGCTTCTCCAGGAAGCATACCATCAAGTCAATGGAAAGAGCGTCTTGAGCCAGGAGTAAGGAAGCCAGAATGTGATCAAGGAGGTTTCTGTGAGTGTTGGAGGAGAACAGACTCCGAGAACTGGAAACAGGAGCACTATGTTGCAGGTCTCTAAGAGTTTTCTGATACAAAGAGGAAAATTGCAACTAGTGGAAGGCCAGTGATTTCAGGGGTATGGATGCAATCAGTAATGGTTGTCTGTTTTGTTTTGTATTTTGGGTTTTGTGTGTGTGTGTGTGTGTGTGTGTGTGTGTGTGTGTGTTTTCCTAGCTTTATTTTTTTTTAAGTTTTTGTTTAAACTCCAGTTAACGTAGTATAATATTAGTTTCAGGTGTACAACTTAGTGATTCAACACTTACATACAACACCTCGTGCTCATCACAAGTGCCCTCCTTAATCCCCATCACCTCCTCTATGGTAACCATCAGTTGTTCTGTAGAGCTAAGAGTCCGGTGGTACCTGGGTGGCTCAGTCAGTTAAGTGTCCAACCTTGGCTCAGGTCATGATCTCATGGTTCATGAGTTCAAACCCTACAGAGGGCTCTCTTCTGTCAGTGCAGAGCCTCCTTGGGATTCTCTTTCCCCTGCTTTCTCTCTGCCTCTCCCCCATTCATGCTCTCTCAAAACTAAAACAAACATTTAAAAAATATTTTAAAAAATAGAAATAAATGCAAGAGTCTGTTTCACGATTTTTTCTTCGTATGATCATTTGTTTCGTTTCTTAAATTCCACATGAGTGAAATGATATGGTATTTGTATTTATCTCAGTGACTTATTTCATTAATCATAATGCTTTCTCTGTAGCTCCACCCATGTCATTGCAAATGGCAAGATTTCATTCTTTTTGATGGCTGAGTAATATTCCATTGTATGTATACACCACATCTTCTTTATCCATTCATCAGTTGATGGAATTTGGGCTGCCTCCATAATTTGGTTATTGTAGATAATGCTACTATAAAGACTCGGGAGCATATATCACTTTGAAGTAGTATTTTTGTATTCTTTGATAAATACTTAGCAATGGAATTGCTGGATCGTAGCATAGTTCTATTTTAACTTTTTGAGGAACCTCCAGAGTGGCTGCACCAGTTTGCATTCCCACCAACAGTGCAGGAGGGTCCCCTTTCCCCACATTCTCACCAACACCTGTTACTTCTTGTGTTGTTTATTTTAGCTATTCTGACAGGTATGAGGTTATGTCTTAATGTCATGATTCTGCTTTACCGAAAATTAGATCTCATCACTCCCTACCCAACCCCCTCATGCATGTCTTATTGCACTTAGAGGAGAATCTAAGCTTCTTACAAATCTCATCTCACTACCAACACCCAAGGCAAACCAGATCCATTCTATTCCCAGAACATGCCAAGTTCTTGACCATCTCAGAGCCTCCCCACCTGGTTCTCTCTACCAGCATGCCTTCCCCCAGGCTCCCTGCATGGCTGGCTCCTTCCCATGCTTTATGATCATCCCTTGTCACCCTATAAAAGCCTCCCCTACTCCAAGTACTTCCAACTCTTACCCTTTCAAATATCACTCTTTACTTCCTCACTGGCACTTGTTGCAACGAAAAATTGCTTTAGTGATACAGTTGGTAAGTCTTAAGATTTATTACCGAATCCCCATTGCCTGATAGAAGTAGAAAATCAACAAATACCTCTTGAATGAATAAATGATGAATAGGGACTGAAAAAAAATGAATCAATTTATCTCATTAGGGGAAAAACAAGGAGAAAACTCAAGTTCGGGAATCAACCCAAAGAGTACAAGTATTATTCAAGCATCATGCAATTTGGAATATTTAAGAAGAGTCACTCTGTGGAATCTTAGAAAACAAGATCAAGGTGATATTTCCTTGTCACTTTTAATTTAAAGGACTTCCTTAGAGGCTCGTGAATTATCAACTTGTTCTGAATATACTCACCCCCACCCAGATTTGAACTGCTTTTCCTTTGAACTTTGCATATGAATATTGAGCCAGGCAATATTTTCACCAGCAAATGTCTGATGGCTTCCCAGGTAGGCTGTCAGAGCAATGAGATCCTAATGAATATGAATCACTTGCCCTGACTCTGCTGTCTGAACACAATGTAGGACATGCCTGAATGAAAGTTCTGTGCAGCCCCAAGGAGCTGGCCTCACCCTCCCTTGAATGCAGCTGGCACCTCAGTGAGAGCAAAGAAGTGAGAAGAGAAGTCTGTACAGTGGAGAGAATTCCCCCTTGCCAGTTACCAAGCTTGCAAAACTTTGGAAATTCATTTCTTCTGACCATTGTCTTTAAAAAAAAAGATAAGTATTCGGCAATGTACTTTTTAATTTAATTTTTAATTTTTATTTATTTTTATTTTAAGCCAAAAGGCTAACAGTTTGGTCTCATGACAGGTTTCTGAAAAAGTAATTTCTCGACTTAAATCATTTCAAAATAAGTGTATTTCTAGCCAGATCATACAGGATTATAAAACAGATAACTTCTGTCTACAGAGATAAAAAGGCACTGGCCAGCATGGACAATCCTCCTGGATCTCCCAAAGCCCAAATGCATATGATATTCATGCAAATAATTATTAATTTTAGTCCCCCAAATAAGAAAGAGCTGTCTGAGACAGTGTATACACGAGTACAAGGGATATGGGTGCACATATGGAATTTCTGTAGGCTGATGACAGGATCAATTTTAGTCCAATGAATAGAGAATTTGCAAATGTCACTAGCTTTCTTCCAGGTCTCTGTGGTTGTTGTGGCAAAGCGGGCAGGTTATTTTTTAAAGGTGCCGGTAAATTAAATGTGCTATTTAAATTAATAGTTCAATTTTGTATAATGTTCATACAACAGATATAAACCCAATTAACAAATACGAAGCTAGTTATGTATTTTTGGGAAAAAAAATTCCATCTTTTGGAACTTTCTTACAACACAGGAGCTTCCCTGTGAAAGATACAAAAAAAAAAATTCTTTTTTAAATTCCTTAAAATGTTAACTAGTCAAAACTAGCCATTTGGAATTAAAAGTTATGACTCCACAACAAAAGAAAGCTGGCAGATTTAATCTAATTTATTGAGATTTAAGGAACAAGGAAGAAATAATTGTTTTTGCAGGCTCATCAGGAGCTTATTTCCACGAAACATCCATAGGACGCTTTCCCACCACATGTTTGTTTCCATTATTAGGCACTTGGCTGGGATGTGTTTAGTTTGGCCGCTTGCCAAGTAGCATTCATTGGGTCTCAGTGGTACCGAATTTGACAGAAAGCAAAGCACAGGGGGGAAAAGGTATTTCCAAATCACTCTTTTCACATCAAAAATATAAAACCAAAAGCCTCTCTGGCAAAATGAAAATCTTGACTATGCTTCTTCTCATTTTTCTGTGATGGCAAACCCAGGCATCCTACCTTCATGGACATCTCCAAGCACTGGCTGGCTGGAGGGGGTCCCCCAACCTGGAGGATGGGGGTCCTGCAAACTCTCAAAGGCTGATCTGGTAGAACTCCCAAGCATTTGTCTTCGCTGTGTCCCCCTCGCCCTCACAGCGCCTCTTCTTGGCTTCTCAACCTCCTCTGCACACTTGGAATATTCCTTCATTATGCGTGACACGATGCATTACACAGGGATTTCTAAGTTTAAATTAGATGGTGAAAATGAGTTATTGATGTGCCATAGCCCTGACATGGATATCTGCCATAAAAGATTGTATTATTGTTCACAATCATTCACTCCCCTCTACCTGTAAGAAAAACTCACATCACCGTCACTTTCTCTGGAAGACTAGTGTGCTTATGTGAGCGGATACAACGTTTTCCATCACAAGTTTCCATGAGCTCTCTTCCCTTCTCCCTCTGCCATGAGAAGGACATACACAAATAAGGGATGAACCTTTAGCTTTAGTCCTGGATTGAGAAGGTGTGCGGAGGCTTGAGGTGGAGGGAAACCATGACAGATGGCTCAGAGCTGCCCACATGTAATGGGAAGAAGAAACCAATGTATTTTTTACGTAACTGTTGAGTGTAGGAACGTTGGTTACTGAAGCAATGCGAATCCATACATCGGTCCCATCTCTAATGTCATTGAGGAGATGCATCCCGAAATATGACAAAATATTTATGCTAAACAATATCATAGTCTCAGAGCCACGAAATAAGGAAACTTCAAAGATAGACTTCAAGACTTCAAGACAGCTCCAGAGTCGAAAGCTGACTACCATTTACAGCTTTGAACTTGGACAGATGGCTTCTAATTCCTTACCTGTACAATGTGGATACTGACAGTAGCTATGTCACAGACCAATTGAGTATGTTTAGAGAGATGATCTATGCAAAGCGACAGCACAACATGGTAACCACTACATGGATCGTGGTGTCATTGGTGAGGTTCTCCAGGAAACAGACACTAAGATCAGTATTAGCTGGCAGGGGACATGTTGGGGGGATGCTGGGGAGAGCAAGAGGACAGAAGGTCTGGGCAGAGGAAGAAGGGGAGTTTCTACAGAGGATTCCCTGATGATCCCTGGAGCTGCAGTGGCCCTTCAGAGATGTCCCAAACTGGGGGTTCCCCTGGGGGCTCAGTCGGCGAAGCGTCTGACCCTTGACCTCAGCTCAGGTCACGAACTCGTGGTTCGTGAGTTCAAGCCCTGCTTCAGCACAGAGCCTGCTTGGGACTCTCTGTCTCCCTCTCTCTGTCTCTCAAAAATAAATAAATAAACATGAAAAAAGGAAAGAAAAAAAGAGATGTCCCAAACCGAAGCAAAGGGCCAAGCTTTGTACCTTCACATCAGACCAGTCATTCCGTGCGGGTTGTCCCCCAGGGAGGAAGGTAATAGCTATGGGAGAGGCTGCTCTGTCAGCCAAAGGCCGTTCCTAGAGAGACTTGGCTGTCAGCCAAGGCAGGCGATCCTCCAGCAGCGGGAGAAATGAAGGCCTAAGTCCAAGAGGGCCTATGTGTCTGGGGTGCACCCCTACGTCCCCCACAGCTCACTACTGTGCGACCCAGGGGTGCTTCCTTCATGTGATGAGTTTCCCCCAACTGGGTAAACCTCCTGCAGAATCCTAGGTGGCTGCTTTTCCGGAAAGAATTAGACACCTCTGTCCTTGGGACAGAAGACAACCCTCCTTCAATATCTGTGTCTCAGGACCTACACTGGGGCTCATCATCTCCCTCCTGAATAGCCATTCTAGATTCCCTTGACTCACGGCCATCACCTTCCCACTCTAGGTGACCTACCTGGGTGGTATTTCCCAGACTCGAAGGCCACAGTTGCTACCCTTGTTCATTGACTGGCAAAACTGGGCAGGAGACTATCAAGAAATGGCCCAGTGAGTCATGTGTTTATTCCTACCCCCCTCCCCACTTGGTTACAACAGCCCCTTCTCACGTCATAGCCAGGCTATCTACCCTGGGCCAGGTTGCTGACTCCTTCCTTTGCCCGCTGGTCTACTGAGGCAGGGCCAACACAGCCTGGTGAAAACGTTCCCATTCGGGAACTACGACTTCTAACCCCACAGATTTTTGAGTTACAACGATAGGAAAAACAAGTTACCCTTAGGAACACCCCTCAGTTTGTTTTAAAAGATGTTTACAAATGTTTTGACATCCATCCCTTCAAAAGGTGGACCCAATTTCCCTTCCCCTTGAATGTGGGCCAGTCATGGTGACTCCCTTCTAAAATTTGGGAGGTTGTGGAAGTGATGTCTTAGGCCAGGTCATTGAAAGGGCAGGTTCCCCTTGGCATACTCTTCTTCTTCTCTCGAGTGTTCCGTGGGAAGCCAGCACCATGGCAGGAGGACACTCAAGCAGCCGCTTTGCTCCTAACAGTTGAGCCCCATCAGCTGTCCTGTATCATTTCAAGATCCCACCATCCTTCTGGAATGGATCTTTTCAAGATCCCACCATCCCCTGGCACTTCCTGGTGGTGCACAGCTCTCCCCAGCATGTTGCTTACCGCTTTGGGCAATGAACTCTGAGTCACCCCGAGGAACGGAGTGGGAACAGAGTGAGTTTTCTGGCCTGCCTCTAGCGAGTCCATTTCTCTGAAGGTTTTGATCATTTTGCCCACACACGTGGCCAAAGAATGATGGTTTCAGCTTCGCTTGGTGTGACTGTTGCTTTCTCCAAGCCTCAGAAGTCATCATAGCAATGGGCTAGCTTTGGTCCTTAGGATCCTTGCTGCCGCAGAGCTCCTGAATCATGGGAGCTGCGTCCACATTGAGAAACTCTCACCTTATCCAAATGTGTGTTGCACACGTTTGGAGCCAATACCCTCAGCATCCCGCTGTATACACACCCTCTTCCTTCCTGCTGGTCCAGGTAGGCTGGTCTCACAGCTCTGTGGAGATACAGTCCCTGGCTTCCTCTGAGGGAAGCGCATTTCCTCCCCCTTGTTATGTGGTTGTCTGCAGCCAGGAAGGGATATGGGGCACGTCCTAAAGGAAGAGAGTAGGAGGCTTTAGGCAGAAACCTCTCAGTACCTTCAAGCAAGGGGAGGTACACTAGACTCTTACAGGGTTAAGTGGCTGTTTCTGCAGGCCCAAAGTGTCAGGGGAGTTTCGGGTAATTCCACATTTTGACCACACCCCAATCCCAGAGTTCTCCTCCTTCCCAAATAGGGCTGTGCCAGGGGCATAGCAAACTTGCCAAGGCTAAGAAGCCGGCCTTCTCCAGAGCTCAGCTACCCCTTTAAGGACCCTTGAGCAGTGTCCCAGGACTTATCCTCAGTGTTCCTGCCCTCCATCTGCAGAAGATGAGTCTTTTCAAGCTGTCAGTGAGGCCCTATCGTTTTCACATTTCACTTTATTTTATTATTTTTTAAGTTTATTTATTTATGGTGAGAGAGGAGAGTGCATGAGAGCATGAGGGGGGAGGGGCAGAGGGAGAGAGAGAAAGAATCTTAAGCAGGCTCTCTGCTCAGCGTAGAGCCCGACTCGGGGCTCGATCCCAGGATGGTGAGATCATGACCTGAGCCAAAACCAAGTGTCGGCCACCCAACCAACTGAGCCACCCAGGCGTCCCTCACATTTCACTTTAAATTGGTGATTAATCACTCTCAGGCTTGTGCCACCTGGTCACAATATAATACCTGTGTGTTTCCACAGTCCTCACATCTACCACTGTCCTTGAACTGTGGAGGCACCTGCCTGCCAATGCATCTCTTTCCCATCCCAGGCCACTGCCAGCACTGATCACCCCCCTGCTGCATGCCAGAGGTGATAGTACCCCACTCATCGCTAGTGATGGGGTCCCCAGTACTAGACAGCTGGCGGTGGGTCCGTCTTCCAAATCCCACATTGAAATATGCCTGCTAGCCCCTTGTCGGCAGCTGCCGTAGGTCAGTTTCCCAGTGTAGTTGGCTGAATAGGTTCCCCTCACCGAAACATGCGCCTGCCCCAAACCTATGAGTATGACCTTATCTGGAAAAGCGTCTTTGCAGATGTAATTCAGTTCAGAATCTTGAGATGAGATCTTTATCGGTTACCCTGATGGTAAATCCTACCCCAAGCCCAATGACAAATGTCTTTTTAAAAACACGCAGAGAAGAAGGTGTCTGAGATAGAGATTTGCATGCAGGTAGGAGCAAGATGGGGCAGAGAAAAAAGGTGAGCTCCAGTGTGTTTGCAGCATCAGTCTTGGCTGATCCCACAGGAAGCTTGAAGCCGATATGACCCTTCAAATATTTCCTCAAGGATAAGGCAGCTCCTTCCAGCCAAGGGCAATTCCAGGCTGCGGACTTGATGGCCATCCGGCAGCCAGCAACATGCCTGGTAGTTGGGGAACTGAAAGCTTCAATCCAAAAAGAGGGAATGTGGGTGGTGCTTCTGGCAGCTACCACAAGAGACTTTGATTATTATCATCATCTTTTTTTTTTTTAATTTTTAAGTGCTTATTTATTCGAGAGAGAGAGAGAGAGACAGAGTGCAAGCGGGGGAGAGGCAACTGAAGAGGGAGACACAGAATCCAGAGCAGACTCCAGACTCCGAGCTGTCAGCACAGAGCCCAACGCGGGGCCTCAAACTCACACGAACCACGGATGAGATCATGAACTTAGTCAAAGTTGGATGCTTAACCGGGTGAGCCACCCAGGCGCCACTGATTATTAGCATCATTGTGAGAGCCACCTCAAAGATCGGGACACCGGGGAATGAGCCGACCAGAGCAGATCTGAGTGTACTGATTTTACCCCCAAAAAATATTTTTACCAGCTGAATCCAAGACAAAACACGAAGGGAAGCCTTGAAGGCGAAAGGAGGTTGCCAAAAGGCCACAAGTGATCTGGGAAGAGAAAGTGAAATCAAGGAGGCCAGAGAGGCAGCATCACAGACTGACTCCAGGCGGTAACAAGGGATCAGTCTCAGCACCAGCAAGCGGAACTCGGTCTTCCCGGCTGCCGCAGGAGGGGCGGTGATGTCACATAGTAGACAGCTCTCTCTTGTTAATAAAAAGCTTCTGTCTCTCAAAAGGACAGGCAGCAAGCATGCGAATAGATGCGCAATGTCCGTAGTCATCAGGGAAATACGAAGCCAAACTCTGCTGAGATCCCAGTGCACATTGGCTCACCTTGGCTATAATGAAATGACGGGCAATAACAAGTGCTGGAGAAAACAGAGAAATTGGAAGGCTCATTCCCTCCTGGGGCGGGGGCGGGGCGGCGGGGAGCTGAAATAGCCCAGCTGCTTAGGAGAGAACTGCCAGACCCTTCTATAGTTCACCAAACAGCTATCACATGGCCCAACTGTTCCTTTCCCAGCTCTCCACTCAAGAGAAGTGAAAACCCATGCCCTCGCAAAGACCTGCACACCACAGTTTAGAATAGCTGCGTTCGCAAACAGCCTCAAACCGGAAATAACTCAAATGTCCATCCACACGTGACTGGAGAAACACAATGCTGTACCGTCCTGCCATGGAATACCATTCAGCAACGAAAAGAGGTGAATGCGAATGTTTGCAAGCCCACGGGTGAACCCCATAATCACTGAACTGAGTCGAGGAAATCAGGCATAAAAGAACACACACTGCGTGGTTGCCTCTATACAAAACTCTAGAAAAGACCAATGCAACATACAGTGATGAAAAGCACATCAGAGGCTGCCTGGAGCCAGCAGCTGGGGGAGGGCACGGGGAAAATTTTGGGGGTGAAGAGAGAATTCTAGATCTTGAGCGTGACGGTCATGACACAGGTGTATACATTCATCAAACTTCTTCCAATTGCACACTTAAAATGGGTACGATGAAATCGACTTTGTAAAGAGACTGACCGCACGGAAGCCTCTCTGCCACTTGTCCTGGAGAAAACTGGAGCTGTGGGCGGTGGCAGAATGACTCCTCTTTCCTTAGCTCCCACAGTGATCCCAGAGTTACACATCAAAGGCTTTCTCCTCCCCTCCACAAAGCAAAATGACAGGGCTGTCTGCTGCAGCAATTATAACTCCCCAGACGGAAGAAGCCGCAGAAGGTCACGAGCATTCTCCAATTCCAATATCATCATGTATTTACCTAGGAGACCGCCTGGCCTGCTCGATCGTGTTACTTTTGCCCCCTGCTTCTTTCCATGTGGGTTCATTCACTAAGACACCGAAAGGTCAAAAGTCTTACTCAGAGTTGGTGACAATGAGTCAATGACCATCTTCCAGCCTGTAGTCTGAGCATTAGCCCAAAGTAGGAGCATTATTTAGAATTTCCACCACCCCCAGCACCTCTCCCCCATCCCTTTTTTCCCCTTCTTCTATATTCCCATCCTGCCATGGAACACCCAAGAATACCTTAACATCAGTTTACTAGAGAATAGTTAGCAAATGTGTTTTCATGCAACAAATAACTTCCCTGAACACCGACCAGCTGGTGGCCTCAGGGGAGTTGCCGAAGCGCCCTGTTTTATAAATGTTTAGAATAATGTTCACCTGAAAAAAAAAAAGGGTGGGGGGGACAGATTTGCATAGGAATTCACCGTTGTGGAGCTGACCTGGTGAAAAACACCGACAGGATCAACGTGGCATCTTTGTTCAAGCAGCCTTCCAAATTGCGCCTTGTGCATGGCCAGCTGTGTAAATGCCAGAGCTATTAGATAGAACTGGTGACCCAAATGTCAGGAGAAATCATCCAACTCAGTATGGAAGACGTCATTTCCTTTGCCACACAAAGACACGATTAGCTCTCACTGAGCAAGTTCTTATGGGTAACCGTACTGAGAACGTATTTAGCCAAGTGGAGGCAGAAAAAAGGACATGCTGTTCACAGTGCTAGTCCAGACAGGAGAAAGGTTTCAAAAGTACCGATTCTTAGGTCTCATGATGAAATTCCTACTTAAGAGTCCTGGAGTAAGTCCCAAGACTCTGTATTTCTTAAATGTTCCCGAGGTGATTCGGACGTGCAGCTGAGTGTAGTCTAACCTTGGCTTCTCTGTGACTTTCCTCTTTCTGAGCACCGTGCTCAAAGAACCCCGGTCATATGCCATGGTCTACAGGAGCAGTATCCAAATGTTTGGGGAATTGCTCCCCTATAACCAAGGGCACACCCCCGATATGGGTATATTTATTTAACTGCAAATGGAAGGGGGTGCTCGGTGGCTCAGTCGGTCAAGCATGCGACTCTTGGTTTCGGCTCAAGTCATGATGGGTCTCATGAGTTCCAGCCCTGTGTCAGGCTCTGTGCTGACAGTGGGGAGCACACTTGAGATTTTCTCGCTCCCTCTCCCTCTGCCCCTCCCCCAGTTGCACTGTCTCTGTCTCCTGCAAAATAAACAAATAAACTTAAAAAAAATAATTGCAAATGTAGGCATAAATGCATCACATTTCAAATGAATCGTGCTCAAATCCAGAACTGACCCCCAAAGACAAGCAAATCATTCAGCTGGTCTTCAGATGTGGGCATCTCCAATAGAAAGAATAAGGATATCACGGTCAGAGTCAACATAAGCAATCTGTATCTTCCTATGTAGTGACACATCGTAAGGCCCATCTCTTTCGTTTTGAGATGGCACTATTTCCCAGCGGAATGTAAATATTGCCACTTACGTGAAAAAGCAATCAGAGTAAGTTTGGGAATTTGTAACCTCCTTCCTCAAGAGATTTTTGTATTTTATTTTATTTTTTTGAGATTTTTTTTAATCCAACCACAGAATGATATATACAAATATTTATTTGTTTCACTTAACGACCTGTCCTCAAAGGATGTACAGTGAATGTGTGCCCTTGTACAGCGATGGGGAAGTCCAGATCATCAGCCCATTAGACTTGGAGTCTTACATCATCTCCGAATATGAGGCAAGGTTGAGGAGTCTCCATCCAAATTTACAAACCGTCCTGAGCATATGCTCCCTGGCAGGGTTTAAGTGCCTCGGAGTAAAGCAACCAGAGCTCGAATTTCCCAAAATCAGAGCAAGAGAGTACAGCCCCAGCCCAGTCACAGGCCACGGAGCTGAGACGGTCTCTCCAGAGCACATGCAGAGTTCCCTTGCCCCATTCTAAATTTCCTCTGGCTTCTTTTCCTGTTACCAAAATACAGTTCCATATTTAAAGTAAATAGTGCTGTGTTGTCACAGATCTCTGATCTCCGTTCAACATTCTGAGCTGTCCCGATGAGTCAAGATCTCCAACTACTTGGCAACCCTAGGACAGATCACTGGGCCCTCTCCATCCTTTCCTCCTTCTTGGCTTCCTGCTCCATTCTCTGGGCTTCAAGCTGCTATCTCATCTCGTTTCTCTCTCACCGGGTGCCTCCCTGGGTCTCTCTCACGAACTCTCTTGGCCTCACTTTGTCGGTGTATCACTGTTTCTCTTTTGCCATCCAACACTAAGCATCCCTTCGTTTCCCCTGTATAAATACAAAGGAGCTGGGAAAGTGAGCCCCAGGAATAGACAGCCATTCAGTTAGAGCATTATGCCCCACAAACCTGGGAGAGGGCCTGGCCCATCCCGGCCCTTGTCAGCCCCTTCTGTCACGAGGGCCCTTCAGAGCCGCCCCTTGGACACCTGCCTTCTCACCACAGTCCTTGCGCCCATAATGCACGTCAAAGACAAACTTTTGGCACAATGCAAGAGCAGTCTGTGCTGAGCGGAAGATATGGTCTCTAACCTCAGGTTGAACTAAAAAGCACTGGAAATTTTAAGAGGCTGTCTTGACCTTTCAGGGTCACTTAGGACAGGGATCTGCCTGGCAGTTGTTAATGGCGGTTTGATTGGGCTCCAATGCTGTTTTTAAGTCTCTACTTAGAGTCTGGCCAAGTTAAACACACTTTCTTTTCATCTCTAGTCAAAAGGCCAGCCCCAGCCCCAGCCCCACGTCTTCAGTCATTCCTTGGTTCTTCTCTGGATTCTCTCCAGTTTGTTGACAGATCCTCCAGTCTTCATTCAAAATGACTTCTTCGCTTCTCCCCGATGGTATCGCACCGCATTTCCTCAAGATCAGCATTTTATTCTGCTTCTGCCCACACATCGAGCTGACTGTAGGAGCAGGAGCATAGGGAGAGCCAGGCAGGGCTGCTCAGGCAGGCCAGACCGATGCAGGGCCTTTCCAGAAAGCAGAGTCATGTTCTCCTGGGGCCGGCAGGGTGCTTTGCCTGGTGTTTTTTGAAAATGAATGCCCTTTCTTGATTCCAAAATCCATACAGTCATTGCTGAAAACTTGCAAATCTGCAGATGAATGGGAAACCCATGGGTAATCGACAAACTACAGATAATTTCCGTTATTATTTTTTTGGTTTTCTTCCATGGCTGTGTGTGTGTGTGTGTGTGTGTGTGTGTGTGTGTATATGTGTGTATATATATATATATATATATATATATATATACATATTTTTTAAAACAAATTTAATTACTTACTTATTTATTTATTTTTAATTCAAGTTAGTTAACACACAGTGTAGTCTTGGCTTCAGGAGTAGAACCCAGTAATTCATCACTTACACATTACACCCAATGCTCATGCCTACAGGGGCCCTCCTTAATGCCCATCATCCATTTTCCCTTCTCCCCTACCCCCCATCAAACCTCACTTTGTTCTCTGTATTTAAGAGTCTCTTATGGTTTGCCTTCCTCTCTGTTTTTATCTTATTTTTCCTTCCCTTCGCCCGTGTTGCCATAGAGTTTCTAATATATATTTACAACTGATCCAGTCCATTTCAAATAGCACTGTACTAATCCATGGGTGGCCTAAGTACTTTATAATAACAAAATATTCCTAATTCTTTTCTCCCTCTCCTTGTATTATTATTGTCATTCATTTCCCTCACATATACTCATATGTAAATATATATGTATAATCAAATACATCATTGCTCTTATCATTTTGAACTATCACCTGTTACATCAAATAAGAGTGTGAAAAATGTTGAATTACTTATTGTTTCTCTTCTAATGCTCTTTCTTCCCTTATGTAGATTCAAGTTCCTGACTTGTACCATTTCCTTTCTTTCTAAAGAACTTCTCTTAACATTTCTTGCAAGGAAAGTCTACTGGCCACAAATCCCCTCGATATTTGTCTGTCTGAGGAAGTCTTCTTTCTTCACCATTGAAGGATTAATTTCTCAGAATATAGAATTCTAGGTTGGTAGGGTTTTTTCTCTCAGCACTTTAAATATTTCACTCCCTTCTCTTCTTGCTTACACAGTTTCTGAAAGACGGTTGAATGTAATTCTTATCCTTGTTTCTCTATTGGTAAGGTCCCCCACCTACCCACCTTGTGCTGTTTTCAAGACTTTTTCTTTATCTTTGACTTTCTGCAGTTTGTATGTGACATGTCCAGGTGTAATTTTTTGGCATTTATTCTGCCTAATTTCTCTGAGTTTCCTAGACCTGTGGTTTGGTGTTTGTATGAGTTTGCTTAGGCGACTGCAACAAAACACGTAGTCTGGGTGGCTCAAACCACGGAGATGTATTGCCTCACAGTTCTGGTGCTAGAATTCCAAGATAAACATGCCATCAGGGTTACTTTCTGGGGACACCTTAGTCCCACCTTGTAGACGGCTGTTTGCTCTGTACATACTCATCCGGCCTCTTCTCTGTGCATGCATGAAGAAAGAAAGATAGGGAGGTGCCTGGGTGGTTCAGTTAGTTAGGTGTCTGACTTTGGCTCAGGTCACGATCTCACCATTTGTGAATTCGAGCCCTGTATCGGGGGTCTTTGCTGTCAGCACAGAGCCCACTTCGGATCTTCTGTCTCCCTCTCTCTCCCTCCCCTGCCTGCTCTCTCTCTCTCTTTCAAGAAATAAACACTTAGAAGAAAGGAAGAAGGAAGGAAGGAAGGAAGGAAGGAAGGAAGGAAGGAAGGAAGGAAGGAAGAAAACTAGGATCTCTAGTGTTTCTTCTTCTCTTATATGGACACCAGTCCCATCAGTCTGTGTCCCCACCCTCATGTCCTCTCTTAACCTCTATTATTTCATTATAGGCTCTATCACATTAGGTTAGTGCTTCAATATATGAACTTGGAGAAGGACACAATTCAGTCCATAGCAGTGCCTAATATTAATGTGGTAAATTCTCTGTCATTATCAGTTCGATTTTTGCTTTCATTTCTTTCTCTCTTTCTTCTTCTCCTAGTATTCACATTATGCACATGTTCCGCTCTTTGTAGGTGTCCTATGTTCTTGAATATTCTCTTTCATTTTTTCCAGGCTGTTTTCCCTTTGCTTTTCAATTTTGGAAGTTTCCGATGATACATCCTTAAGCTCAGAGATTCTTTCTTTAGCTGTTTCCAACCTAATAATGAGCCCATCGATGGCATTCCTCATTTCTGTCACAGTGTTTTTGGTCTTTGGCATTTCTTTTTTATTCTTTTTTAAGAATCCCACCTCTCTGCTTACATTACACATCTTTTCTTGCATCTTGTCTAATTTTTCCACCAGAGCTCCTAGCATCTTAATCACAATTGCTTTAAATTTATAGTCTGATGAGCCCAGCATCGCTGCCATTTCTGAGTTGGGCTCTGATGCTTGCTCTGTGCCTTCAAACTGTTTTGCCCTTTGGTATGACTTGTAGTGTTGTTGTTGTTGTTGATGTCGTCGTCGTTAAAGCAGGACATGGTGTACTGGGTGAAAAGAACTCAGGTAAATAAGTCTTTAGTAATGTGATGGTAAAGTGAAGAAGAAGGCAAAGTATTTTACAGTCCTATGATTTAGTGAAGTGACTAACTCTAGTCACTCAGTCTTTTAACAAGCGTGTGCCCCTGGGCTGTGACCTTCACACGTACCTTTCCGTTTTTCCCTGCCTTAGGTGGGACATGATGCCTGGAAGAGGCAGAGGTTGGGTATCCCCTTCCCCAATTAGGAAGACTGGTGGGGCTGAAATCCAGTATTCCTCTCCCCTCCTCACACGGCAGGCTAGCGTGAGCTGGGGTTGGGTATTTCTCTTCCCCCACGTTGGCTAGGCTCTGATAAACCCCAATAGTTCAGGCTCTGGTAAAATCGATTCTTTTGAAAGCAGCCCTTTTTCCAAAGCAAAGAACACTCTGGCATGTTTTAAAATGGCGTGTTTTCTCTGATAGTCCCTGTGAGAACCTGGTAGAGCTCCAGGAGGTAAAACTCCGAAAAGCACCCTCCTCCTGGAGTTTTAACTCGCAGACTTGTCTACACTTAACATCCAGCAATTGGCCCATTGCAGTCTAGGTTTTCCTATCCTGATACTGTTTCCAGCAGACCTTTCTGCTTGTGGGTTTCGGTTCCCGTTAATGTGATTCTCTGTATCCACCTGTCTGTCCAGTTCTGGGGGACAGCAGTCTGTCTTGTGACTGCATTGCTCTGATGGATCCAAGAAGAGCTGGGTTTTCGGTTTCTACAGCTTTCTACTTCTTGTTAATACAAAGTACTGACTTCCAGACTCTTACATGCTAGACCAGAAGCTGGAAGTCCCCTTTACCCATTTTTCTATTAGGTTGTTATTCTGTTATGTCGTTCAGTTATAGACTTATTGATTATTCCGGATATCATCTGGATGATTCTCAGATATATGGTGTGAGAATATTTTCTTTTTCTCCCATTCTGTGGATTGCCTTTTCACTTTATTCATAATCTTTTGGTGCATGAAGTTTTAAATTTTGATGAAATCCAATTTATTTATCTATGTTTTTTTTTCATGGCCTGTAGCTTTCCACCTCATAGCCAACAAATCATTGCCAATTCAGATTTCATGAATATCCCCCTTTTGTTTTCTTCTAAGCATTTTACAGTTTTAGCTCCTATGTTTAAGTCTTTGGTTCACTTTAAATTAATGTGTTTTAAAAAAAAAATTTTTAACGTGTATTTATTTTTGAGACAGAGAGAGACAGAGCATGAACAGGGGAGGGTCAGAGAGAGAGAGGGAGACACAGAATCTGAAACAGGCTCCAGGCTCTGAGCCGTCAGCACAGAGCCCGACACGGGGCTTGAACTCACCAACGGCGAGATCATGACCTGAGCCGAAGTCAGACGCTTAACCGACTGAGCCACCCAGGCGCCCCAAATGTTTGTAAATAGTGTTAAGGTGAGGAGACTGCTTCCTTTCCTTCCGTGTCGCTGTCCCGGTTTTCCCAGCACCACTTATTGAAAAGGCTGTCTGCCCTTTTGCCATTGGCTGGTCTTCGTACGTTCGTCAAACATTATTTATAACCACATATGCAAGGATTTATTTTGGAGCTTTATATTTTATTCTTCCGTTGGTGTCCATGTCTGTCTTTATGCCAGTACCATACTGTTTTGGTTACTGTAGTTTTGTAGTAAGTTTTGAAGTGAGGAAATGTGAGACTTTCAACTTTGTTCTTTTTCCAGATTGTTTTTGGGTATTTGGAGTCCCTTGAGATTCCTTGTGAACGTTAGGATGGATTTTTCTCTTTCTGTAAAATGGGATTGGGGTAGGAATTACACGGAATCAATCTATAGATTGTTTTGAGTTGTCTTGACATCTTAACAGTATTAATTTTTCCAATTTGTGAACATGAGATGTTTTTCCATTTACTTGTATCTTTAATTTCTTTCAGCAACATATTATAGTTGCACATATTATAAAAGCACAAGGCTTTTACCTCATAGGCTAGGTCTATTCCTGTATTTTATTCTTTTTGATGGTATTATAAATAGAATTGTTTTCTAAACTTCTTTTTCCGAATTTTTCATTGTTAATGTACAGAAATAACTGGGGTGTTTTGGGCCTCTCATCCTATTTTACCACAATTTGGGTGACCTTGAAGAAATCCATTAATCTCTCTGAGCCTCAGTTTCCTCATTTAAACAATACAGATTAGCTAAAAGGTTTCTCTAATTTTTCCCTCTATGAAGTTCTGTGATTCTGTCTGGTTACTCATTTCCCTTAATCTTTCTTATAAGGAAATCAATTCAACTTTGATGGCCTAATTCAGAGGTCATGCCTTCTGGGAGGGTCTCTTCAACTCCCTCTCCATTTTCACATGAATTCTATTATACCCATAGCACAGCTCTCTAGGTAGTGTCCCACTTACTTTTCAACCACAGCAACTAGAAAGAGTCTGAATATATAATAAGCAAGAAACACATAGGAGTTGACGCATAAACAAATAAATATGGCTGACTGTCCTATAGACAAAACCATTGGTGAGGCTCCTGGTACACATGCATTGAAACCATTTTAAAAATCCCTTCATACAAGAAGATGGACTTAAAATTTTCTTTTACATGAGAATTGTCCCTAGCTATGAGAATGTCTTTTACATGAGAATTGTCCCTAGCTAGCATATATATAAAACTAAAAAAAATTTAAAATAAATAAATAAATAAATAAATAAATAAATAAATAAATAAATCAGGCTAGCATGTAAATATCAACTTTAAAAAAGGGGGGGGGAAGACTCTTTATATCTTATTTATGGGAGAGCCATGGAAATAATAGAATTGGGACATCAAATAACCCTTAGATTGTCTTAATCTAATTTAAATGATTTGCAAGGTGATATAGCCAGACTTAACTCTGAAGTATTACATTTGGCTTATATTCTCTACTACTCTGGGAGACTTCCTGTTTAGCATAGGCTTTTGTTAGAGACTAATTTCACACATATTCTCTGTTATCCATTCAAAATATCAGAATCATGTAAGTACTGAAGGCATTGGAGAAGAGTCAGAGAAGAAGCTTGGAGCTGACCTGGAGAGAGTCATTAATTTAGCAGGGTAGAAGAACAAATTTCAAATATTTTAAGGACTTTCACTTAGCATGGGTACCAAGAGTATTAATTTTATAGAAGAGAACAAGTCCAATGAGTGATATTTGTAATGAAACAGCTTTGGCTCAATGTAAGGGAAACCTGTCTGCGTATTAGAGCTATTCTAACAAGGAGTCGATTATTTCAGTGGAGGATGGATTCCCTGTCATTGAAAATACCTCAAGAGCTGAAGAGTTTTCTGTCACCGAAAGTTTTCATAAAGCTGAACACTCACTGACCAAGAAAAGAAGACTCGGGATACAAATTAAATGGTCTCTGAACTTCTTTCCAACTCTGAAAGTATATGATTCTATGATTCTAACACCTCTTCACAGGGAGGCCACTGGAGTATCTGAATTGACTTATACATTGTCCTCATTTATTGGTCTAAACAATATAGATTCCTTAAGAAATCCTCATAAATGATATTCTTTCTTGCTCTTGTTCCTTAGATTATTTTTGACCACTCTTTTTTTTTTTTATATTTATTTATTTTTTGAGAGACAGAGAGAGACAGAGCATGAGCAGGGGAGGGGCAGAGAGAGAGGGAGACACAGAATCAGAAGCAGGCTCCAGGCTCCTGCTGTCAGCACAGAGCCCGACGTGGGGCTTGAACCCATGAACCGTGAGATCATGACCTGAGCCGAAGTAGGACACTTAACCTACTGAGCCACCCAGGCACCCCTTGACCATTCTAATTCTAGTAATTCACTCCAAGTCCATTTTTACTCTTTTTCTGCAGCTATATGATCCTGCTTTACTCCTATTGAACTCAAAATTCCAGTTTTGCTCACACATTGGTAGAAAGAAGACAGACATTTGAGTGCCAAAGAAGAGTGAACACTTACTCTCTCTTCGGACAACTCTCTTAGTTTCTCTGATCATGAGTGTACAGGATATCGATACACACCACCAAGATCCAAGATCCCACCTCGACACCAAGACACTGCCAGTTGCCAATAGTCTTGTTTGCCGATGGATGGCTCACAGCCATCGTTCCTGTGCAATTTCCCCTCAGCCACAGAGAAATGCCTTGTCTGGATTATTCCCCTTACCGGAAGGTAGCCCACATGCAATGAATAGACACTGGAGGTCCAAAGGCTGGACCCTCTTCGATGCACAATATTTCTAATAAACCATCTCAGCTCCATCAAGCCTGGGATTAACTGAAGCCTCTGTCACAACCACACTGTGGTTCAAATGCTCCCTCTGCCAATCTTGCCCCTTCATTCTTTTACAGATTTTGTTCCTCGGAGCACTCCCAAGTGATTAACTTGCACTTAGATCTCTGCTTTCGGATCTCTTTCCTGGAGAACTTGACCTAAGAATTATCAGTCTTTGAAATGAGATTAATACTACCTCATATGGAGAAGACCAAACGAGATTTTCAGAGATGAAATTACTGAGCACGGTAAGAAACAGCTGTACGTGCAGTCAAATTTCACTCATTTTTTTTCTTTGAACCACGCTTTCTCTACTAGATACTTGACAGCTATCTTTAAAAATTCCAAAGGTTATTACACAGAGGAATGAAGCTTGTCCTCTATTGTCCTATGAGGGAGAACTTCAACAGTGGCAAAATATCAGGTGCCAAGGAATGCTCGGTGCCTAGTTGGCACTCCGCAAATGCTTAAGAGTAAAAGATGGGTAGATGGATGGCCAGATGTATGGAAGGATGAAAAATTAGCATAATCTTAGAAAATTCTATTATTGTTCTCGCAGAATGCAGTGGATGGCCACAATAACCGTTTAAACACAATTTAACTACTTAACTCTCTGTGCTTCCGGTTCCTCATCTGATAACGCATGAGATAATACACGTTAAGCATGCAAAATTGTGTCTTCTCCCACAGCAAGCAAAGACTAAATATTACTTAGTATCGAACATCCATTTCACGCTAGGTACTGAATTAGGCTGTTTATAAATATTGGATCAATTTCTCCTTACACCAACACCAAAACAGGTGTTTTTTACTTAAGTTTTTAACTTGAATTCCAATATAGTTAACATACAGTGTTATATTAGTTTCAGGTGTACAATGTAGTGATTCAACAATTCCACATGCTACTTAGTGCCCGTCGTGATAAGTATACTCTTAATTCCCTTCACCTATTTCACCCATCCCCCCACCCACCTCCCCTGTGGTAAGTATCAGTTTATTCTCTATAGTTAAGAGTCTGTTTTTTGGTTGGTCTCTTTTTGCCTGTGCTCATTTATTTCTTAAATTCCGCATATGCATGAAGTCATATGGTATTTGTCTTTCTCTGACTGAATTATTGCCCTTAGCATTACACTCTCTAGGTCCATCCGTGTTGTTACAAATGGCAAGATCTCATTCTTTTTTGTGGCTGAATAACATTGCATTGTGTTATATACACCACACCTTCGTTATCCATTCATCTACCAATGTCTGCTTCCATAATTTGGTTATCATAAATAATGCTGCAATAAACATGGGGCTCATGTATCCTTTCCAATTAGCGTTTTTGTATTCTTTGGGTAAATACTAAGTAGTGTGATTACTGGATCATAACGTAGTTTTATTCTTAACTTTTTGAGGAACCTCCATTCTGTTTTCCAAAGGGCTAGTTTGCATTCCCACCCACCTAAGCCAACAATGCACAAGTGTTCTTTTTTCTCCACATCCTCGCCGACTCTTGTTGTTTCTTCTGTTTTGAGTTTTTTTTAAGTTTTTATTTAAACTCCCGTTAGTTAACATACAGTGTAATATTACATTCTGAGAGGTGTGAGGTGGTATCTCATTGTAGTTTGGATTTGCATTTCCCCGACGATGAGTGATGTTGAGCATCTTTTCATGTGTCTGCTGGCCATCTAGATGTCATCTTTGGAGAACTGTCTACACATGTCTTCTGCCCATTTTTAATTGGATTATTTGCTTTTGGGTGTTGACTTGCATCAGTTCTTTATACATTATGGATATTAACCCTTTATTGAATATGTCATTTGCAAATATCCTCTCCCAAGTAGGGTTGCTAGTTTTGTTGATTGCTTCCTTCGTTGTGCAAAAGTTTTGGTTTGTTTGTTTTGATGTGGTCCCAATAGTTTATTTTTGCTTTTATTTCCCTCACCTCAGGAGATCTATCTATAAAAATGTTGCTATGGCTGATGTGACAAAAATTACTGCATGTGCTCATTTCTAGGATTTTTATGGTTTCTGGTCTCACATTTAGGTCCTTAATCCATTTTGAGTTTATTTTTGTTGTACTTGTGAAGAAGTCGTCCAACTTCTTTCTTTTGCATGTAGCTGTCCAGTTTTCCCAATACCATTTATTGAAGAGACTGTATTTCCCACTGTATATTCTTACCTCTTTTGTCAAAGGTTAGTTGACTATATAATCATGGATTTTTGGGGGGGTTTTCTATCCTGTTCTGTTGATCTGTGTCTCTTTTTGTGCCAGTACCATATTGCTTCAATTACTACAGCTTTGTAGGGGCACCTGGGTGGCTCAGTCGGTTGAGTGGCCAACTTTGGCTCAGGTCATGATCTCGCAGTCTGAGAGTTCGAGTCCCACGTCAGGTTCTGTGCTGACAGCTCAGAGAGTGGAGCCTGCTTCAGATGCTGTGTCTCCTTCTCTCTCTGCCCCTCTCCCACTCGCACTCTGTCTTTCTCTCTCCCAAGGATAAATACGCATTAAAAAAAAAAAAAAAAAAAAAACCTACAGCTTTGTAGGACAACTTGAGGCCTAGAATTGTGATACCTCCAGTTTTGTTTCCCTGTTTCAAGATTGCTTTGGCTATTCAGGGTCTTTTGTGGTTCCATACAAAACATAAGATTATTTTTTCTAGTTCTGTGAAAAATGCTGTTGGTATTTTGATAGAGAATGCATTAAATCTATAGAGTTCCTTGGGCAGTATAGACATTTTAACAATATTTGCTCTTCCAAATCATGAACATGGAATATCTTTCTATCTATTTATGTTGCTTTCGATTTCTTTCATCAGTGTTTTATAGTTTTCATAGCATATGTTTTTCATCTTTTTGGTTAAACTTATTCCTAGGTATTTATTATTTTTGGTGTAATTGTAAATGGAACCGCTTTCTTAATTTCTCTTTCTGCTGCTTCATTATTAGGGTTTAAAAATGCAATAGATTACTGTGCATTGATTATGTATCCAATGACCTTACTGGTTTCATTTTTCAGTTCTAGTGGCTTTTCAGTGGAGCCTTTAGGGTTTTCTATACATAGTATCATCTCACCTGCATATAGTGACCATAGCGGGTAATGTTATATTTCAAAAATAGAGCCTAAAACTCATAGGGCTTAAGAAACTCCAAATTCATCTTTTTTTTTTTTTTTTTTTTTTAATTCCCAATCTTCCACTCCACCTTACTCTCAATCAGGACTTAATTAAAACAAACTTTCTTCTGGATACTTCTATGAGAAATTTGGAAATTATTTTAGACTATTCTCTCTCCTTTATCCCCGACATCCAATACTTTATTCATTCTGCCTCTTATTGCCTCCTTTTGCAGATGCTGTTGGCACCCTGCCTCTATATTTAACAGTCATTATTCCTGAGCCCATCAATAGCTTCTGACTTCACTCACAATTCCTTGCCTGAAGGCCTCTCTCTCCTCAGTAACCTCCTTTGTCAATGTATTGGGCAGGTCTAAAGTATCAGAGAGCTAAGGCCCTTAGGTGTTACCCCAAACCCAACCGATGACAGGTGAGAGTGGATAAATAGCCCCACTATCCCACCGCTTGGATAGGACAACACTGTTAATCCACTCTGGCTGCCCAGTAGAATTCTGCCTCAAGTCCAATAATCTCATTGTTTTGCTACATCTTGGATTCCTTCTTTCTGCAACATCTCCAGGTTACTATCCTTTATCTATATGCACCCAAATAAGTGACTTGCACTCAAACCTTTGTCTCCAGATATGCTTCTCCGGGTACCCGGCTTCACGCTTCTCCCCTTCATTCCCACTTCAGTTTAGAAACTTGTTTCCTCCCACCCAAACTGTGACCATAATATGCTCACATTCTTCTTGGCTTCATTCTCTCCCATCAAATACTTCCTTCAGAGAAATATTTCTAAAATATAAATATGATCAGGCCACTATGCTCAGAGTTGCTTGAGGACAGACAACCATTTCCTGGAGCAACGTGGCCCCAGCCTCTCCCTAGCACTCCACACACAGTAGGTCCTTTATGAAAGTATATCGGAGTAATAAATGGCTAAGTGCATAATGCACACAGTCTAACAACTATCGGAACTGAACTCAAGCATACGTGGGTCCAGTCCCAAATCTTGGGTTCTTCCTACCACAGTGTGCTTTATAAAGAAGGCAGGACACCCTGGGGCTAGTGACACACAGGTGCAATGGATTTGCAATTGTCACACATTTTAATGCATAAGATCCTACAACCTCTTTCCTTGGTCAAGAAGAACGTGATAGAATTTGAAGTGCCTTTGAAGCAGCCCCATCAGATTTATTTCCTCTTTCCTCTTGTATCAGGTCAAATATATAACAGAGCCTCCTTCAGGTTTTGACCACATAAAACTCCTACTCCTTCTTTCTCCCTAATGTAAGTCACAAGGAAAGGCTGTCTGGGGAGAGCAGAGCCAGGAAATACGATCGTATCAGGATGGAGCAGCTCTCTCAAGAGGGCAGGCAGTGAGGAGTGAGGAAGCTGGGAGAGAAGGCTGGCTGAATTGTTCCTTTCGTGAGCAAGAGTGAAGGAGGACAGGGTTCATAGGATTTTCCAGGCGACTCAGGAAACAGTGTCTTTGTATCTCAACCACCCCCTTGTTGGTATGTCCTGTGTGGATCTGAACCAGCCATTAAGGAACTGCCAAAATTGCATCACCCATTTGCAATTTAGACAATGCTTTTACTTTTAACATTTCGAAAAGACTTCCTTCATCAGCTCTCCCCATGCTGGAGTTGGGAGAGGGGAGCTGGAAGACAGACAGTGGAAGCTTAGCTAACACTTATAGTGACAGTGAGCATTCCACAGGCTCTCCCCTAGCCTCCTTCTTTGGTTGCAAACAATCTGCTTTTTGGTTCCCGAGCCCACCCTCCAAAGATCCAGAGATGCCCTAGTCTCTCAAGATGGCTCTTCAGTAGGCTTTGTAGTTTCCCAGCTCCCCCCACAGATGCCTCTCTCCACATGGCGAGTCTTGCCTGGCCATGAGTGGGTCTTTGGTTCTGGTGCCAACATAGACTTAACTGGTACTGGAACAAACACAATTGCCATGTGATCAAATACAACTGAATATTATGTTTATTATTTACCTCCCATTCTGTCATTGTAATTACTTCAGGAGATTGCCCTCCCCTGTCCCTTTATGAAAACTTCAGTAGTCCCAAGAATTTTCTGCCTACCCTTAAGTAAGACAGGCAATATATCTTACATAATAACTTTAAAAAGCATTGATTCTGAAGTCAGTATGTCCAGACCAAGACTTAATCAAAACATCAAACTTTTCTAATATCATCAGATCTCCCCTCCTTCATCCTGAGGGCCACAGTCTTAAGGAAGATAGTAGGTACTTCTTCCTTTTTCCTTCTGACCCTTCCTTCCTTATTGTTCTGTACTTACTAGATGTTTTCTGATCAGATCAGAACAGGCAGAGGATGAAGCAAAAAGAGGAAATGAAAGGTCATGCTGATAGGTACTGATGAGGGCTGACTGCACGCTTGGGCCTGGAAGATGAATAAGGCTTATCCCTTCCCTTCCCTTCCCTTCCCTTCCCTTCCCTTCCCTTCCCTTCCCTTCCCTTCCCCTACTAACACTTTCTTTGTTCTTAGGAGTTTCAGTCACCAAGAGGTTTACTTGTGCTGTTACTTTGATCCTGAAAGTCACATCCTATTCCAAGTGGAGAATCAATCTTCAGCTTCTTGCTGTTGGATTTCTTTACTTATGGATAGCTCCCAAGACAGTCACATCCATGGCCTTGCTCTCCCTCTGTGTGTGTGTGTGTGTGTGTGTGTGTGTGTGTGTGTGTGTATTCTTCTATCTCCCCACTCTGCTGCATGAGAAATGAACAAGCATCCTTCAACCCAACAAGTACTGGGAACACAGACAAGTTGCAGCAACCGACATCTTGTTGTGATAGGCTGATTTAGTGCTCTAGGTATCAGACTCAGGTCCCCCGTGTTTCCAAATGCAAAGGACACATTGCATGCTCTTCAATTTGTCTGTGGAAGCCTCTCACTGGGCTTATGATGGAGCATCAACCCATCCCTACTCAGGGTGGGGGGGTACTGCAACATGGTACCACAACACTTCTTCACTAAGATATCTCCTTCCAAACGTTCCATTTTTCTCTGTTCTCAATTCTTGTCTTGTTTGAAGTCACTGTGGGGGTCCAAAAACCAGGTAACTACTTTACAAACAATTTCTGTAAACGTTGCAAGTAGCAATCTCCCTGATATTGACTTTGGTGGATGGCATTTCTTAAATTCATACCCAGGTCAGAACTGTGGTAGGAAGGGTCTTCTTTTATTTTTATTTTTTTAATTTTTAATGTTTATTTATTTTTGAGAGAGAGAGAGAGCATGGGGGAGGGTCAGAGAGAGGGGGAGACACAGAATCTGAAACAGGCACCAGGCTCTGAACTGTCAACACAATGCCCAATGTGGGGCTCAAACTCATGAACTGTGAGATTATGACCTGATCTGAAGTCCAACGCTTAACCGACTGAGCCACCCAGGCGCCCCGGAAGGGTCTTCTTTTAACATCTTGATCCTGCCGCCAAGCTATAAGAGGGCTCACTCCCTTCCAGTCTCTAGCCTACTTTCTGATATTCTTTCTTTTCACAAACTAAGAAAAGGAGGCTCTGAGAGATTAAGAAACCGCTCAAGATCACCCAGCCATTAGACCAAAGAGCGGAAATTTGAACATAAGACTCTGTGTCCAGTCCTGGTGTTTTTAATCTCTCGGCCATGATGTCCACTGTGCATCATCAGCAAAGTGCTTCTTTTCTGGATTTTAGGAAATTACAGGAACACAGACTTTCCCCCAATGTTATAAAGGTTAGCTGTGTCCCACACTCCCGTCAGACACTGGAACCAACTTTGCTACAAGGGTACCAATCATACTGTCCCATGGCCAACTCAACCCTAGAGTCTTCAGTACTTTTGCTACTCAGAGGGTGATCCAAAGACAAGCTGCAGTGTCTGAGAGCTTGTTAGAAATGTGTTCTCAAGAGCACCTGGGTGGCTCAGTTTGTTCAGCGTTGGCTCAGGTCATGGTCCCGCATGGGGCTCCATGCCGACAGTGCAGAGCCTGCTTGGGATTCTTTCTCTCTCTTCCCTCTCTCTCTCTCTCTGCTCCTTCCCTACTTGCACACACTCTCTTGCTCTCTCTTTCTCTCAAAATAAATAAATAAACTTAAAAGAAGAAGAAGAAACGTGCCCTCAGTGCCTCCCCAGTAACCTCCCTACGAGAGTCCGCATTTTAGCAAGCACATTAAGATGGAAGAAACATTGGTCCCCACTGTCACTCCACGGAGACGGAGTGAACCTTCTGGCACATCTACCATTTACCTCCTGTAGCTTCCCAGGTGTCCTTTAAGAGACCCGAAGACTAAACATAATCCTCACTACACCTGTTACTTTATCATATTAAGTTATGACATTAAACTATCTTCACCCTGAAATGTCACTTTGTTGATCTAATTCTTCAGTTTTCCTAGTCTATCCTTTCAAAATAAACTCTGCTCTTTGTCTCCAAGACTATAAACTGAATCTCTAGATTAAAAATAAATCTCCAATTGGCGAATTGATGTAGCCCAGCAGGGCAGGGAGCACTTGGGCTAAAGAGTCAAGTCTAACTGCACCTAGAAAATGAGTTGCTTCTTCCGTTCTCATCATCACAGCCTGCCCACCCCACCCCTGCATGTTCATGCCAGTGCATTGCACACCCGTTTCTTACACTCGTTTTTTAAATGAGTCAATAAACGTTTAGCAAGCAACGACTGGATTCCAGGCATGGTGCAAAGAGTAATAAATTAAAAGATGGGTCACACACGGATTCACAGGAACTTAGAGTTAATTAGGAAGAAAAGACACATATACGAACATTGAGCGTTTAAGGCGGAATATGAAACCTCTTGCATAAAGCATCTTTTGATGGACTACACGTTGATAATACAACCGCAAACCCTCAGTGGCTCCCAACAATTCTTGCGTGCAAAAGCCATTCATCGGTCAGCGGCAATTCTGCTCCATGCTGTTGGTATTCCTGGAATCAGGCAGAGAGGCAGTCTCTTCTGGGACATGCTGACTCCATGGCCACACCACGTGGAGTCCCTTAAAGCTTCTGCGCAGAAGTAGAAGTCACTCCCTCTCATGTTCCTTGGGCCTGACGAGGTGGGCCATGTCCAATGCCAGTGGGACTCCAGGAAGGGGCCGCAGAGATGGGCACAGCTGTGAAGGCAGCAAATGTGTGGAAAAATATAACACTGATCTCTCACACGCGTCACAAGAGAGGAAGAGCTGAGGTGCTTTGAGAATCTGGACACCTGAAGAACACCTCTAACTGAGAGAAAGAAGGAAGACCTCCTGAAGAGGTGTTTTTGAAACATGTGCCATGGGAAGAAGGGTGGAGGGAGGAGGGGTGGCTTCCTGGAGCCACGGAAGCAAAGACTGGGGAGACACTATGCAGAGGGAACAGAGAATGGGATGGCAGAGGGCAGTGACGGGAATGAAACTGAGGAACAATCACGGGAGGTCTTAAAATCCAGCGGAGGTGCTGGGACCTCACTGTGGAAGCTATGGCTGGGGAGTCAGGGCAGACAGTGGTGCGGAGGAGATGACTCCAGCCATGCTGCAGGCAGATTAATCTGGTCTGAATGCAGTGCTTCTAGGACAGGTCATGGATTTCAGAGCCCTAGTCTTGTCTTCTCTCTCTCCCTCTTTCCTCCTCCACCTCCTCTCTGTCCCTCTGTCTTTGTCTCTCATTCTGTGTGTGTGTGTGTGTGTGTGTGTGTGTGTGTGTCTGCTTTCTCTCCTTTCTGTTTGCCTCTCTCTCATTCTCTCTCTCTTTCTCTGTCCCCCTGTGTCTCTCTGTCTCTCCCTGTCTCCCTCCCTCTCTCTCAGCATCTCTCTCTCTCATTCTCCCTGTCTTTCTCTTTCTCACACTTGCCCACTTCCTAAGACCAGCGCATATATTCCCTCGTTTGTTCCTGACCCTCTCAAGAAAAATTAATTTTTTTATAACCATGGTCCTTTTACATTTACCTTTTATCCTTAATGTGTGTGTGTGGAGGGGGGGGAGGGTTTCCCTTACAAAAACATGAGTTCTCAAAGGGAGAAGTCTTGCTTTCTCCATTTTTTGTATCTTCAATTCCAGATCAGAGCTGCATATCTCTTGTCTGTGGAAAGGACAGGTTGGACGAGGAAAGATACAAAGGCTTAGTTTGATGAACATTACAATAGGTTACTAGTCGGGTGAAAACTTGAATGGAAGGAGTCAAATGAAATATACGGGTCGGTGTTAATATGTTTGTGTATGTGCTCTTTACTTCCAGTACATTCGGAGGAAATTTATTTCTATTTTCATAAACTGCCTTTGTATTCCTGTTATGGAATACACTTGTAACCACATGCAAGTGAAGCCAGACCCTTAACAAGTCTGGACATATGTGCTTAATCCAAGACTAACTGAAAAGTCCTGTGGGAGCAAGATGTTCCAGTGAACAGAAACCCACTTCTCCTCTCCTGTCTTATGGGCAACCAGGATAGAAGGGGTCAAGTGGAAGCTCAAATAGGGAAGTTCCAAATCCTAAAACCTGCTTTAATACCCACAAGGTCAATTAGCCATGAATATTTTCTTGCCTGAAATTCCCAATTGTCAGGGATTGTTCACTAATGGGTATTTCTCCAAGGCTTTCTGGATTTTGCATTTCTTTGCCTCATTAGGACTGGAAACCTATGTGATCTCAGAGAGAGCCCAGTGAGGTTCAATGGGAGAAAATAAGCCTGCACTCCTTGGAAAGGATGCTAGAGGTGACTTCATTTTTCAACAGCCTCTCTGAAGGAAATAACAGGAATGGTGCAGATTACAGAACTCCAAATTTCACCGTTAGGCCGCAGTGACGGTTACTGGGGAATTGTGGTCAAACTGGTACAGTGCAGAGGACGGTTTACTTGATCATCGCCAAAGGTTTACGTGATCATCGCCAAACACCCACGGCCTTTGCGTGAGCAGGTGTTTATTTCCTGGGGCTGCCGAAACAAATGGCCACAAACTAGATGGCTCCAAACAATAGAAGGACATCCTTGCTCAGTTCTGCAGACTAGAAGTCTGAGATTAAGAAGTCAGCAGGGCCATGGTCTCTCTGGGGACACCAGGGGAGGATCCTTCCTTGCCTCTTCCAGTGGCTGCCTGCAGACCTTGGCGTTCATTCCTTGGCTTACAGCAGCCTAACTTCAATGTTCACCTTTGGCCTCTGTCTCCAGCCTCACGTGTCCATCTTCCCTTCCTATCTGTGTTTCTGGTTTCTCTTCTTGTGAGGACAATAGTCATATGGGATTCAGCGCCCACCCTAATGCATAATAACTTCCTTTTAACTTGATCACATCTGTAAAGACCCTGTTTCCAAACAAAGTCACATTCACAAGTTGTGGGTGGATGTGAATTTTGGGGTGATGCCATTCAACCCAATATAGTAAGTCTCTGCAGGAAGAAGTGAAGTACAGAGAGGGGACTGTCGCACACTTTGTTATCCAAGGAAACTGAAAGCCAGCCCCATGAAGGCTGGTGCACAAAGGGCTGGAGAGCTGAAGTCGTGTGGCCATTTTGACGAGGCCAAGCTAAAGTAATAATAATTGAATGCACATTTTCAGATATTGTCCTAGAATTTATCCCTGAGCTCTTTATGTGTCCATGAGTCCTTGCCCTGTTTTATGTAAAAAATAATAATAATAAATAAAATAAAATAAAATAAATTGAGATATTCAGTCATAGAGATTAGAAGAATTCCGTATTCCTCAAAGAATATTATTTCTCAAGGAAACCAGCATTAACTGAGTAGATACTATGTGCCTGGCACAAATCTAAATGTCTTGCTCATGTTCATTGAATTGTGGTATCAGTCATGACAAGTATGGGTTATTTCCTGCATAATACAGGTGAAGAAACTGTACAGATGGTTTCCTTTTCCTAAGATTAGTCATGCAAGTATTTAATTACTTTTGGCACTCAAATGGAAGTAAATATAAAACCCTATTTAAAAATTCATTTACAACATTTTCTGTAAAATATTATCTAAAGTCACACTTGCTATGGGTGATGGATCCAGACATTCAAATTGTGTTTAGGTCATACATACTGTAGGGCAGAAATTCTCTTACTTTTCTGCATTACCTCCATGATATCTCAGTACATGAAGAGTACACAGATGGCCTCTGATGGTAGAATTGTAAGTTATTTTCATAAATCCTCAAATCGGAATTCACACTTTGATCCCCAATAAAGCAGAAAAGACCACTGAAAGTCATAAAATTCCAATTCTGCTCTGCAATCTGCAGTATAACGATGACGCCATTTTGGGAAACTCAATTCTCTCTTTTTCAACTCTCTTGTTTGTAAAACCAGTGTCGTACTGCTCTATCAAGGACTCTTTCACCTTATTGCTTTATGGTAGTAAGCACTTTCAAATCATAATATCTTTCTTAAGCTTCCATGAAAAATGCATGGAAACACATAGCATTTTAAATTCAAATTCTTATTTGACCACAGTCTGATTTCTTTCAGACCCATGCTAATTTGTGGGAATGTGTGGCACCGTATTGAGAATAGATGAGAATAGCTGTATCATCTCAATGTCATCTATCAATCAATAACATACACTTTTACTCTTGACGCTCATTTTCTTTTGATTATCGTCTTCCCAGATATTTACAATTTTAAACCCATGTATATCTGAGGAGAAGGGTATTTTTTTGCTCCTTGCGGGTAAAGTTATTCTCCTGGACTGCCCATAAGATCACCTCCCTTTGTAAGAAAACCTTGGGTCCATGTGTTTGGCAGATGATGAAAGTGAGCCCTGTTTACAGGTTTTTCTCTTGACCCAGTAAAATCAGAAAAAGAGAAAGAACACATTAGTGACTTTCCTCTCTGCAGGGATTTTTCAACCTTAGGAACGTGGACATGATGTCTCCTGAAAATGAGTACTTTGGATTCATGTTGGCAAGCATGCCAATAAACAGAAGGACTGGGGAATAAGCCTTTAATAAGGCTATCTTTTATTTGCAGTCCTTGAATAGACCTGCTTTTTAGATGTAGGGTAAGATTTTTACAAGGGCTAAGGTTGCAAGGGGCGAGCTTTACCTAGAGAGGCTGAGAAGCCATTGTTCACTGATGAGCAGATGTGTGGATTCCCTTGTCTTGTCTTAAGACCGTCAGGTAGCATTTTAGAGCCTCTGTGTTCGCTTATTACCAACCTTGAGTCTGAGCCTTCAGCATCATTCGCTACCTGGAAATCCCAACAGTCATTTTACCGTATTTACAATGCATGGATTTAAGTAATTCAAAACAGACTATCAGTTTTCTATCAGCAATTTTAAATGGATCCCATTAATTTTTATAAAGATATAAATTTTGACTATCTAATTATCTAATAATTATGTGTTAGCTTCATGTGCATGCCTTTGGGGAAGTATATTGCCTGAACAATTACTTCAAATATGGTTTTGGATTGAAAACCAAATATTTAAAAGGGAGAACCGGTCTTGTCTGTTTTGAAACAGGTTTCTCAGTGGTTAGGATGCGGTTGTTACAAAGAAAAAGTCCCATGATAAGCATTCAGACTGGAAGAGAATTTTTGGACTCCATATCATGTACGGACACTTGTTTCTCATGAGCAGGGTGAGTCAGTTTTAGAAATTGTTTCATCACTTAAGGACCCCAACATCTCAGGAGAAGCCATGAAAACAGCCATTAAGTATAGAAAATAATAGCAGGATTTAATGTGAAATCTGAAAGTTACATTAGTATACTAAATTCTACAGACAAATCATCTAAGAGTAAAGTAAATTTTACAACCAATGAAAATATGGAGGCCACACTCCCCCTATTGAAGAAAAGGAAAAAGATGACAAACCATGGATCAGTTAGTCGGGAGAGTGGTCATTTGGGGAGTTGCTAGTTTGTAATAGGTAACACCCCTAGACACCATCTGGACACCTGCTCAGCCGTATTCTGTATTCCGTGATTTGCCCGATCCATCCATAGCCCTGGAGAGAGCACTGGCTCCTACCAGCCTCTTTTGGCCATATGTCTTTATGGAGCTAGATTTACAACTTTTCCTTGAATTCCAAGAAAGGCCTTGATATCCTGCCAATAAAAGTATTTTTAAAATAGCTCACCAGAATTGGTTTCCAATACTTCCGATAAGAAGAAACTTGACAGGAAAGTTAACTACAAGCCTCCAACAACGGCAGGGATGGTTAAGTCTGCTGTGTTGTCAATCACGGGTCATGGGTGGGAACGTCCTTCTGCCACTTGTGACAGGCAGCTTACTCACCGTCCTGGCAACTTCACTTCCAGTAGGAGAAAGTCACTCCGGAAGGCTGAGTCCTCCCAGAGAGGATGCGTCAGTTGTGACACCTGTTACTTGGGAAAGAAAAGCTGTCTTAGAATCAACACAGTGAGAGTGAGGATACAAGTTACTCTTCCCTAAGCACGAGCACGGATTCCAAGTTAATGCCAGCAGACTCCAAAAGTCTTCTCCACTCAGGGTACTCCGTTCTCATTTTGGTAACCACATTATATGAATAATGGGCGGTTAAGATCAGTACCACTTGGAACTCATTTGGAATTTATGGCTTCCCCCAACTCCTGTTTTCTGGATTCAGACTCAATTTATGGCTTGGAACACAGTGTTTCCTACAGGAAAAACTTTGAAATGTGCAGAAGAAGAAAGGGCTCTTGGAGAATATTAAATATCTTACAAAACATCATGCTGATGAGTAAATAAGAGTGTAAATGAATCCAGATAAAAAGTATTGTGTTTCCATTGGAATACTCAGGGGCTTAAGAGTTAAGGGAACAAGTTTTGTGGGGAAATGTGTTTCAGGTTATGCCAAATGCAAAACGTGTGCAAAAGCGTTTGAGATGTTTTTCCTCGATTAAGATGCCGCCACATTTCTCCCTCCCGGTAATTAGTAAATTAGACAAGTAAAATTTATGTGTAAATACTCAATGCGATTCATGAGCATGAATAATGACCTCAAACTTACAAACTGAAATTAAACACAGAATATTTGCAGAGTTTCCCTGGAGTAAACTTTAGACTCTAAAGAAGTTGTGAATTAGGCCATGAAGAAACAGATGAAGGCATTGACTTGTGGATTGTGATTTTATTCTTAATGTGGCTTTTAAATTATTTTGAACTTAGCCATTTTAGGAACGCCAGTGTGAGAATAAAACAGAATAAACTATTTTAAGGGGGAACACAGGTTAAATTCTCATCCTCTCTAGTCCCAGAAGGGGGCAAATGCAATTGGACTTTGGTCCAGTGCAAAACAGAATCGGATGGTGTTGAGTCACACGCACGGGCCCGCCTTCCACTCTGCTCCCTCTTCGACGCTATGGAGTACAACACGTTCTTTGGTGTCTTGTTCTCTTTTCTATGCCATCACACTGAGTACTTTTGCCCAGTGTGTCTAAGAAAGTAAACACCAGGGCAGTTCTCGCTTTCTCTTCCACTGACATCCACTGCTCTGTAGCAAACACTGAAGATCTGCTTTGGAGATCCAGCGATGAGCAGTCATAGCTTCTTCTCCGGAAGATGATGATGTCAGAGAACAGAGAGGACGCCCAACAAACAAATCCAACCTAAAACAGTTCTGAGGGTATCGAAACAGAGGAATCAAGCAACACGAGGGGCTGGGAGAAGATATGAAAAAAAAAATATCTATTTTACTTTTTTGATGAACCTTCTTGAAGAACTTTAATCCACACTTATCTGTGTCTCATTTTCTGAATCCCTCATTTCCTTGCCACTTAAATAATGTGTCAACCGTTCATTGTCAGTTCCATGAAGAAGACTTTTGCCTGTATGCATCCAGGTCCCAGTCGAAGCTTCTTGGCTGTGATGTGAATTTCAAGTTGTCTCCTTCTTTGAAACTCCGTCTATTGTTTGCACATCGTAATGTGTAATAATCGTTCGTTATTTTTTTAAGTAAAGCAAAGGGCTATTGTGAAACATATCCACTGAGGTTTATAAATTGTTTTATTAAGTTAAATGCATAGTCTACAATGTAATAAATTCACATTTCAAAAAGACTATTGGGTAGAATTCTCTCAAAGAAAGGTGGATTTTGCCCACGTGAGGTAAACTTAGTTCTGTGAGGATCTAAACAGAACTGTGCATGCTTTTATTTGGTTGGCAAAGATAATCCCAATTCGAATATTTGGCAAAGCAGAGGGATTCTCCTGGGAAGACAAACCTTAAATAAAAATCGTACCCCTCACATTTTCATTATGGCGAACACCAACTATGACCATAATTTACTTGCAGTGTTTCCAAGCAAACCACACTACAGAAGTGTGGAGGGATTTGCAATGTAGAGAGGAGGATCCCGCTAAGGCTTCTGAGTAACACAGACTTCACAGTTGGACCACGTTGCTTCGAGTTCTTATTCTAAACATAATCTAGTTATTTAGTCAGGGGGTGGGTAAAGTCAAAATGAGACCAATTTTAGTCTAATACCATCAGCAAGAAGAAAGAGGTACTGAGATCATGTGGGTGGGCTTCCAAATTGCCTTTTCAAATTGTTTCCCTGACAAATGGCTAGAGGCCAAGTGAATACACATGGAGGAGATATCAAAATAGCACTTCCCAAAAGCTCCCAAATGGGCCCTATTTATGGGGCATTCTGAAATGCTGTAGCTGACACCAATTACAAAGACACTGTGCCTCTGAGAATTGGCATGAAAATAGAAGATGAACCTTAATGTGAATTTTTCGGGGCCGGGAAAAGTGCAGTGAGGTAGAAGTTACTTCTCCCAAGGCAGAAGGTACTTTCTAACATGGCGCTGCCGGTAAGGTTATGAGCCATTGGAAAGAAATCCTTTTGGAGGGAAAAAAAACGTGGAGAGAGGCCATTTCTTTGAAACTGGGCAACTGTTTTGAGCTTGGATTTCAGTTTGAATTCATATGCTGGAGCAAGTTATAGCTTTATTTTTCATGATCCCTTAGAGCATGATCACTACGTAGCCCTTCGGCAGTGCGTCGTATCTTTCTTCTCTGAGCATCCCCTGTGTGCCAGACATTGTGCTAGACAGGGGGATTGCAAAGGTAATTAAGATGCAGTCCCTGATATCAAGGAGCTTACTGTCGAATGGAGTAAACAGATGTCCTCCAGATGATTATTCCAAACCATGAGTTCCGCTCAGCAGTGTTTCTCAACCTTGGCACTACTGATGGTCGGATTGGATATTTCTTTGTTATGAGGGACCACCCTGCATAGTGTGGAAGGTTCAGCAACATCCCTGACCTTCACTCAGCGGGTGCCAGGAGCGAACCTCCGGTGTGCCAACCCCAACTCTCTCCAGACATGGTCAGGTGGTCCTGGGAGGTGAAATCATGCCGGATGGGAACCACTACGTCAAAAGCACAGTCAAAGAATTGTGGAGGCACAGAGAATAGAGTCCATCTACCTTGGGAAGTCAGAGAAAGGATGTTGGAGTTGAGTTTTGGAATCTATCCCTGCAGCAAATATATTGCACACCTACCGCGTGCCAAGTGTTTGGTTGTGCATGAAGGTAAACAGGAGTTTCCCTAATGGTGGGAAGCGGCTGTACATGGAGCTACACGATGTCCACGTACATCCGGGGAACCGTAGGGCGTTTATATTTGTGACCTGTGGCAAGTGGGATGGGCAGCAGGGAAGTGAAGCCAGAGAGCTACAGATGACCAATGGCGAGAAACGCCTTGGGCCTCCTGCCAAGGGAATTAGGGGGTTGGAAGTTACGCTGTGGGTGTTGTGAGGCTACGGAAAGGTTTTAAGCAAGAGATTCCTATGCTCGAATCACACAGAGCGTGTGTGCCGTTGGCAAAACAGCCTAATGAAAAGTCAAATGTCCTGTCAACTACTGTCTGCCCCACGACATATGACCATCGTGTCTGGGCCTCCTCACTGAATGAATCCCACAGATGATGGCTCAGCGCTGAGTTCCCCGACTTTACAGCTCCTGCAGGAAAATGCATCTCCGCCCCTTTCTCTGGACGGCTTGCCTTTACAAGAGCTGTGAGGTAAAAGATCATGGCTGCGTGTGCTAGAAGTTGGAAGAGAAG
Organism: Panthera leo; assembly: GCF_018350215.1. Lineage (NCBI taxonomy): Eukaryota > Metazoa > Chordata > Mammalia > Carnivora > Felidae > Panthera > Panthera leo. Next base: position 71,272,225 of record NC_056680.1, on the reverse strand, counting down.
GAGACAGGTGGAAGTAAAACCCAAATGGATAAAGCAGTTTGCAGAGCTCCGTTTTCCTGATGCCCTAATTTCTAACTTCCAGCTTATAAACGGTTCCTTTTGAAAAAGAAAGTCAGCCACTTGGAGCTAGGTGGTTTGCGGCAGCCTGCCAGGCTCCCAGATTAAGTGAAAGTCATTACAAAATGTTTTACACACATGGGAAGAACAGGGCTGGTTCAGTGTTGGTTTGGCCCTCCAACATTAATTCTCATTATCTCAAAATGCAAACATGCTCTAACCTCCAGCAGATGACATTACTTTCTCCTTGACATCAGACATAAAAGAAAGAAAAATAAACATGGGATAGTGACAGCGTTAAGCTGGTAGTCATTTTTCTTTAATATTTCAAATTCAATTCCAGACCAGATTCTCCGTTTTGTCCTAGAGATTAGGATAGGAAGATTGCCATTTTAGTCTGATGAAAGCCTTTCCTTTCCAGTTAGCTTAATTAAGGGGAAGAGGGAGGGAGCCAGGAGGAAACCAGTCTGGTTTAGATCAGGGTGAGAGTCATCATTTTTTATAAACACACCACAGATTTTTGTTGTTTTCAATGTTTTTCTGGTTCTTGGTAGAAACACCAGTTCCGTTTTCAAAACAAACTAACCCCATGGGTCCAGTGACTCGGCACTCTTGGTAAATGTTTGGTGTTTCTAATGACGGTAGACCAGAATCTGTAGACTCTAACCCGGTCTCATAAACCTGAGTGATGATGGGCAATCACTACGGCTCCCTTGTCCTCACCGTCTGTAAGTATTAATACCATTTATCCAAAGACTCCTAACACCACTTTAAAAAATCACATACGGTGTAAATTCTACCTGCTGTGGAGACTATGCTATAGTAAGTTCATAACCCGGTCCTTAAACTCCCAACTTAATGCTGACTCTCATTACCTCTCATTGCTGAGTGATAAGCTGTTTAGTGTGTAGGATATAAAATGTGTTACGTATGTTCAGGTATGTATGTTACGTTTTTATATTTAGGGTGACTAGCTCATTCCGATTCATGTGGGGCTTTCCTGGTTTGCCTAAGACTTTTCTGATTTCAGCACTGAAAGCCCCTCATCCTGGGGAATCCCTCAGTCCCTTGTAAACCAGGATAGTCGGTTGCCCTATTACACATGACATTGCAAATCATAATTTGTAGGGAAGGGACGATGGTACACCGAGTGTACTAAATCTCCGTCTCCAGTGATTGAGCATGATTCTTCTTTGACCTTAGATATACGAGTTACTTTTTTTTTTTTTTTCCCCTATTTGCACACTTGGTGAAACTGACCCCCTATGCAGTCAATGTCAGATCTGATGAAAGTTTCCATTCACTGTTGGTACTTACATGACAAGCAACAAACGAAGATCAAGGCAATCATATATATTTTACCTCTGATGTTTTACCAATACAGTTGGAGGGTTCTTTTCTCATGAATAATTTTTAACCACTCCATGAGCACACACAGAGTACTACACTGCCAGAGTGTGCATTGCATCAGTGAAGTTGCCATTGAAAGGAGGAGAACCCCACTATGATGCAAAGATCGTACATTAGGAATCTATACATTACAGAGTTGGTGTTTGAGAAAGGTCATTATTCACATCCGTCTGTTTCTAATTATGCATTTATTCAAATATTTATTGTCCTGGTCTGGGCAAGATGGGAAAAATCAGAGAAATTACTAGTTCCTTTCTTCCTCAGGGAGATCAGTGACACTGCCTAAATTCTTGACAGTGATGATCAGAGGAATCAGGTGGGGTTTTTGTTTTCTTTTCCTTTGATTTTATATTTGTTTATATAGTGAAATGAGTATTACCACAATAAGTCTAGTTAACATCTGTCACTATACACAGTTACAGAATGTTTTCTTGGGATTACAACTTTCAAATATGCAATGTGGTATTAATGATGATAGTTGAAGTCCTGCACATTACATCCCCATGACTTATTTCTCTTTTAACTGGAATTTTGTACCTTTTGACTCCCTTCACCCATTTCACCCACCCCCTACTTTCTGTCTCTGGCAACCACCAATCTGTTCTCCACATCTATGGGCTTCGTTTTCCTCCCCCTAAGATTCTACGTATGAGTGAGATTATATGGTATTTATCTTTGATTTCTTTCACTCAGCATAAAGCCCTCAAGGTCATCCATGTTGTCACAAATGACAAGATTCCCTTTTCTATAGCTGAATAATATCCCATCGCACACATACAACACATTTTCTTTATCCGTTCGTCTACCAGCGGACACTTAGATTGCTTCCATGTCTTGATTGTCAGAAATGATGTTATAATGAACATGGGAGTGCGGATACCGTCAGGTGTTTTTTTTTTTTTTTTTCTTAATTTGAAGGAATATACCAGAGGAATTGAAAACTGAGTTCATACCTTCTAATTATCTAATGAAAATTATAAAAGAAAACAATAGGTGAAGGGGAGTGGGAGGTACAGGCTTCCAATTATGGAATGAGTTAAGTCACAGATATGAAAGACACAGCATAGGGAATACAGTCAATGGTACTGTAACAGTGTTATAATGTGACAGACAGTAGCTACGCTTGTGAGCAAGCATCAGTAGAGAGATGTTGAATCATTATGTTTTACCCCTGAAACTAATGTCACATTGTGTGTCAACTACACTTCAATGAAAAAAGAAAACAATGTATATAAGAGCTAGAAACAAAAAAAAAGCAGCCCAGAAACCTTAAAGAAGGAAGGGGAAGAAAATGAAAGAAAATGATAGTAGCATGGTCGCATTCTTACTGTGACCACAAATGAAGGCTGGAAAATACAACTGTGTTTCACATATGACTGACATTGAAAATAGTTAAATATAAAACAGATTGTTTTTTTTTTTTAAAGAAAGCAACTTTATTGATGTATAGTTTGTAGGCAGTAACATGCACTGATTTTAGGAGCAAATTTCAATGAGTTTTGACAGATTTAGACATCATACAAGCATTACCACAAGCAACATATAGAACATTCCATGATCTCAGGAAGTGCCTCTTCCCAGTAGATTCCCCCATTTGCCCACCCCTGACATACTCTTGCTGAATTTGAGGTTATTTTGAAAATCTCAACAGGAGAAATAATTTTCTAAGACTATTATTACTAAAGTAATTGAGTCAGAAATAAGGAAAAAACCTAAATAAACCAAAAACTTCGGAATACATTTTAAAAGTTAGCAAACAATTTCAGATGATTTCAAGGAACCTATCATTTCCAGGCAGTTTGAACGGTTATAACACATAGAAGAGGGTGAGAGTGTTCTCAATTCGATTGTAAAATCTGACAGTGATGTAAAAAGTGGGAGACAGAGACTAAGACTAGACGCCCATCCCATTTGTCAATTACACGTAAAAATTCTAAATCGAATCGTATCCATTCAATTTGAACAGTATATCAAATGTGATCTACACTTACTGTAGATCATTTAATAAAATCAAATACATTTAAATAAAACACAAATGGAATATTTTTTTCTTGGAATTTGACAAATGAATTCTAAAACCAAAATGGAGGGGCGCCTGGGTGGCTCAGTCGGTTAAGCTGCCGACTTTGGCTCAGGTCATGATCTCGGGGTCCCTGAGTTTGAGCCCAGCGTCGGGCTCTGTGCTGACAGCTCAGAGCCTGGAACCTGTTTCAGATTCTGTGTCTCCCTCTCTCTGACCCTCCCCCGTTCATGCCCTGTCTCTCTCTGTGTCAAAAATAAATAAACATTAAAAAAAAATTTTTTTAAACCAAAATGGAAGGACAAGTGAACAGGGATAGCAAATAAAATATTGGAGAACTTGATCTTAAATATGAAGCTATAGTAATAAGACTATTTAGTCCTGGTACCAGAATAAACAAATCCCTGTGATAGAACTGAATGTCCCAAGGAGATCAACCAACATTGAGAAATGAACATGCAGATTTAAGGCCTCAAGCCTGGGGGTGTTTGTTGTAGCAACGAGCTAGTGTTATCCTAACTATTATGCCATATAATTTACTGCTTAGAAAAATATACGAAGCAGGGCACCTGGGTGGCTCAGTTGGTTAAGCATCAACTTCGGCTCAGATCATGATCTCGCGGTCTGTGAGTTCGAGCCCTGCGTCGGGCTCTGTGCTGACAGCTCAGGGCCTGGAGCCTGCTTCAGATTCTGTGTCTCCTTCTCTCTCTGCTCCTCCTCCACTCACACTCTCTCTCTCTCAAAAATAAATAAACATAAATAAACAAACTAAGTAAGCAATCTACTTCACTTTAGTGTAGTTTTATATCAAAATTTGACAATGTAGAAGAGAGAAGGAAACATAAACTTTCCTTTGTAAACACAGACAATACATAATTGTCTTACATGATTTTCAACATTTTAATCAAAACCCAATTAGTTAGAAAACAACCAACAAATAAGTGTGTGAACAAGTGGAATTCACTATAAAAATACAAGAATGATTTAGGGTTAGAAATTCCAAATTTTATCACAGTAGATGCAAGAAGAAAATTGTATTAGTATTGTAGCAGATTCTGAAAAAGCATTCTGTAACATTCAACACCCATTCAATCTTAACTAGAAAAACCTAGGGAAGCCTGGGTGATTCAGTCAGTTAAGCATCCAACTCTTGATTTTGGCTAGGGTCATAGTCCCGGGGTCCTGGGATTGAGCCCCATGTCAGGATCCATGCTGAGTGTGGAGCCTGCTTGGGATTCTGTCTTGCTCTCCCTCGACCCTTCCCTGCTCATGTGCTCTCCCTCTCTCTCTCTAAAAGAAGGAAAAGGAGAAGGAGAAGAGAAAGCAAAACCTGTACTAAGTGGAGATTTCCATAACATAAGAAAGTGTATGGATGCTAAACCAGTAGCCAATATCATATTCATCATATCTCATGCTGAAACATGAGAATTCAGGAACAAGACAAGGAAGCCCATTCTTTCTTATTTTACTTAACGTTGCTCTGAAGTCCTGGCTATGCAAATGAACAAGAAATGAAAATTAACATGTAACTCTTGGGAAAGAGGAAGGCAAAGATTCCTTGTACTTAAGTTTGTGCATCCAGGAAACACTAAGATTAATGGAAAACTTATTATAAAAAAAATGTATAAGAAAAAAAAAGTACAAATATCTGTTATATCTTCCTCAGTAACTTCCAGACCTAGATTGGAATTTGTGGACAGAGATACTTCTACACAGCTGCCGAAACTGCAGTTGGAGACCAGAATAATTTCATAAAGAGGTCCCTCGGCTGAATCTCATCTCTCTTTCCAGCCTGTGCATTCTATTCTATTCCATTCCATTCCATTCCATTCCATTCCATTCCATTCTATTCTATTCTATTCTCTCTCCTTCGTGCACCTACACAGCCTTGAACATCTGCTAGATAGAAGAATAAGTTTTCCTATATATTTTTTTCTTTATGGAGAACATGAAGGTGGAAATACTGTAAAGGGGGGGGGGTGGAAAGCTGAGTTTGAAGCTTCATTTGGTGGATTTCCCTGTTTTTAAGGATGGAGATCTTTTAAGTTTAGCAGTGCACTCTCCTGAGTGTGATACCAGGAGAAGATATGGTGACCTGTTGAGAACAAGCTGTGCAAAGGAAAGCTCAGAGTCTGATTTGGTTGGAGAACAGAAGTCCTCAGCATGAAGAAAGCACAAAATTTTGTAGCAATTGACCAGAATCTGGCCAAGAGGAAAAGAGAGGGAGTGAATCTTACAACATGGCGGGAGATCAGGTCAAGGAAACAGGCTAAGCGTCTAACCCATTTCCCTTCCCTCTTCCACAGCTAAGTGGTCTTAGAGGTTGTCTCCTTCCTCACCTCCACATCCATCTTCAAAGAATTCCAATTTCACTTCCCACCCCCAATTCATCTCTGATCCTGCCTTTGTCCAGAGTAACTATGTCCATATCTCCAAACACAACAGTATGTTTTCTAATTATATCTGACCTCTCTGCAGCATACAGGACAGCATACAGGACAGTTGGCTACTCACACTTTCTTGCAAATCTTTCTTACTTGACTTCTCTGCTTTTCTCCCTGTTTCACTGTCTGCTCCCTCTTGGCCCAGTACGCTGGGCATTGATAATCCCTGATGCACAAAGTGTATGGAGTTACAGGTACAATAAAAGTTATAGAAAATAATAAACTTAAAAGGAGATGGCATCATATGTAGACGCTGGGGCTCAGGGGGTGACCTAAAATGATCCTAGACTTCAGCTCGGACAAACCTTATTTCACAAAAAAGTATACTTTAAGTAGGGGTTGATTGAAATGATGGTGATGCTAATGATATATCATCCCTCGCTGGGGGGGCTTGTGCTTTTTTCTCCATGAGAGAGAGGGGGCAGGGGGAATATGGTCTGACATCTACCACGTACCCTCATGTGGGTGAAATGTAGCAGATGGGGTGGGGTGGGGGGGGAATGCTCCCAGGAGGGAAGATGGCAGTTCCAGACTGCCTCATGTTGCCTGATCAGATGCACCTAAAGCCAAAAGATCAGTTTACTTTTTCTCTACCACAGACTTGGAGTCCTTGTAATTCAGTGGACACATAGACAAGTGCCCTTCCCTGTGCCCACTACCGCACAAAGCCACCCAATCCATGAAGGATGCCTCTCAAGTTCTCGTTTCTGCTGTAAATCTGTCAACCCCTTTCTCCTCCTTCCTCCAGAGTCCAAGAGTCCTTGATTTCTTATTCGGCTAAAACATTTACCCACATGGGGCCACTGTAGGCTTCAGGAGGCTCAGGAAGTCTCACAGCCTTCTGTGTGGTCAGTTGCTGACCACGCTAGGTGTTGTGAGGACACCAAAGTGGTACAGAGACGATCCTTGTCCTGGAGAATATAACCATGTTAAGTGGGGGAGACCAGACAAACACCTATGAAAAGGAGAATAACGGCGCAAGGAACCTTCAGCGAAACTTCATGGACCACGAATGTCCAGGGCAGAGAGATGAACGGGGTGCCACATGGAGTGAGGGGACCAAGGGAAGCTTCACTGAAAGATGGGGCTTGAGCTGGACATGGAGGGGAGCATGGGATTTACACATGTGGTGAGGAAGAGAAAGACACAGGTGACAAGGACAGGGGCTGGGCTGACTGCTGCTTCCACATTCACCCAAACAGCTCCTCTCCTCGTTATATTGTCCCCACTCAGCTGCCTTCATCTTCATTTCCTAGAGGGAGGGCTCACGGTTAACCCACAGGAGATCCCAACGTCAACACTGTGGAATCAGGGTGGGTGTAAGTCCAAGAGTGGCCTGTAGCTGGTCTCCTAACGCTGATAAAACTGGATGTCTCTTCTCTAATTTGGTTTTCTTCTCTCATAACTTCTCGTGGTAGGACTCCCGCCACGTCCTCTCTGTAACATTGTTCTGGTGGAAGACACATGTTTCATGTTAGAACTAATCAGAAGAGCCCTCTGCCTGTCAGTGCTCCGGAACCCCAATTTGTTTTTTATAAGCTTGTATGTAAGATGGGATTATGAAATTTAAATCAAAAGAGAAAGTTAAAAAAATAATTAACGGCTGACACGGCATGGGTAACCCCCATTCAGAATGGACAGCTGGTATGGGTACATACTGGCTGCGTGTCAGACCGGTCGGGGCAGATGCAGGTAAGCCCCAGTTTCCACTCAGATCCTGCAAAGACACAGCATCAGGTGCTGGTTGTTTGGGACACCATGGCTGAACACATCAGCCTGGGGAAGAACAAAATGCAGCCAAGTAAATTCGAAGATCTAATGGCTTTATTAAACGATTCATGAATCGGGCAGCACCCCAATGAGCAAATAGAAAGGAGCTCCAAGGAGCTTCACAAAATGGCAAGAAGAAGGGTGGGGCAAGAAGTTATTAGAAAAAGAACAGATTGTTTCAGACAAGGTCACTTTCCCTTGGGGGTGGGGATGGGCAGGGGGGTCTTATTAGGTGAATTACCTCATCTTCCTTTGAGGGATAGAGAGGGCCCATGGGACAGATTACTTCACTGGTGCCGACCAGAAAATTCCTGACTGACTGGTTAAGACTACATTTTGTAGAGGCGAGTGTTGAAACTGCAATTAAGTTAGGTATTAAGTTTGGTGACATAGCCTAGCAGAAGTGACTCCATTTTGGGCCTGTGGTTTTCTTTTCAACAGCACCATTAGAAACAGGTTTCCCCGGAGCACTCAGAACGTTTGCTACCCCAACCCTGGCTCCTGAACTTAATTGCTTGTCTGCACTTCTCCAGTTAGTCTAGACATCTCAACGCCCAGGTAACACTCCACCTCGTGTCCAGTTTCCCCTCTTGAGCAGAGTGAGAGCTGTTAAAACTATTCTCTTCGCTTCTCTTACGATAGCCTGGGATGGAAAATCCAGCCCCCACTTCAATTGTCTACACATCATTTCCACTCTATCCTCAGAGACCTCCCTCTGTACACATTCCTCACTTTTGCCACCATCCGATTCTGTTGGCTATTTCACTGATGTGTATGTGTGTTTAAAAACTTCCCTGAGATCAGCCTTCTTATCTGGAATCGAAATGATGGGATCTGGGATTCTTCACATTCATGTTAAGGTTAATAATGTCCGGGGGTTACCATAACGAGTTGAAACTCTAAGGCCACCTTCTCCAGGTTTCCCTCCCCACCCCATTTCACCCCATCCTATAGATGCACGCACCCTGGGAAACGTTGTTTCCCAGGTACACCCAGTCCTAAGTAAATTTCTTCCCGGGGTTATGCAATAACCAAGTCCACTCTGAACGGTCGCTTCATGGCGGTGAAAAAACACCTTTCATCTACTCCAGGCCTTGAACTGAAACCACACAACCTCATATTGAAGTTAGTTTATAGTTGGCCAAAGGCTACTTCCAGGTTTGAGGAAGAATGTTTTTAAAGCGCCACGTAAAAGTTAATAAGACTTCTCGAACATCAAATAAGTCTTACAACACAGGTTCTGAGGAGTTACTGTAATTGCAAATGAACCAGAAACAGAGGAACTAAATCTCTTTTACGATACACAAGGGATTAAAAATTTAGAGAAAAAAGTGATCGGCCAAATGCAATTTGGGCCTTTGGCCAGCCATTTGGAAAAATCCTATGTCGTATGCGCCCCAACCAAATTGTAGTCGTATCAGCTGCGGCATGCTCTTTGGAAATACAGTGTTGAGTGGCAGATGCAGGTGGGGCCTGGACCTATAGTGGGGAAATTCTGGAACACAGCTGGAAGCCAAGAAGGGGAGAGATAGAGAGGAAAGGCGTGGAGAGTGTGAGATAGAGCAGGGGATTGCTTTCGAAAAGGCCCCAGAGGAGAAAGTGGGACAGAGGCAGCTGACTTTGTAGAAGCGTTGGGAGAGTAGAAGCCCCACCTCCCCAGCCACAGTGCCCTTCACCTATCAGGTGCGAGGACAATCTTGTTCTTTGAAAGGGGCCCCCAGCTTAGAACCTAGAGGTGGGCTGGGCCTGCAGATGTGTGTGCAAATGCAGTGAGTGATTATAAGATGTATGGTTGGAGAGGGGCACGTGCTTGGCTCAGTCGGTTGAGCATCCAACTCTTGATTTCAGCTCAGGTCATGATCAAGCTCCGGGTACGGCTCTGTGCTAACAGCGTGGAGCATGCTTAGGATTCTCTCTCTCCCTTTCTCTCCGCTGCTCCCCTGCTCACATTCTGTCTCTCTCTCCCCAAAATAAATAAACATTAAAAAATTTTAAAAAGATGGATGGTTAGAGAGACTTGTCTTGAAAAATGGACAGAATAATTTTTATTTTTATTTATTTTATTCGTTTTTGAACAGAGATGAATTCAGATAAAATAAGTGTCAGGGGTAAAATATGAACAAATGTTTTATCTTGTTTCAAGCTTCTCTCCAAGTTAAAATACACACGCACACACATGCATGTTTCGGAAGCAAGATTTACAGGAAGAAAAAAAATCACTGAATTTTATTGAAGACATTAGCACCAAGGGGAGTAGCCCAAGAGGAAGGGAGAAAGAGGAGGCCGTTCCACCTCTAGGAGGAAGTGGCTTAAAGTGCAAGTCAGGTTACCGCAGAATTTGGAAGTCAGAAGAACAGTCAGGCCCTCCTTCCCCTCACAGGTGCAACAGCAAGAAATTCTCAGGTCAAGGCCAACCTGTCTACTTCGCTTGGGTAATCTCTTCTCAGACTCTCAGCCATTCAGCATACAGGACAATGACTGGGTAACTAAAGCACGTTTATGGGGATCCATTCGAACCACATGCCCACAAGCACCTGTATGTGTTCGGCTTTTTCAAGTACCACACGTCCCTTAGCCTCCCAAAATCCATGTCACGGGCATGTGCTCACTTCCCTCATCTCACAGAGAAAGAAGCACTCAATGGAAGTGGAAAGAGTGGACAAAGAGAAGCAAATAAAAGCAGCATCAACTCTATCCACAGGAATGGTGGATAAATAAGAAACAAATGAGATGGTCACTTGCTGAACATTTTGCAGTGACTCTGTCCTTCTGTGATTCATTTTGGCACAGATTTCAGAATCTTTGAGGCCACTGTATTTGGATTGCACTTTATAAAGTCATAACCTTATAATTAGTGTATCGAACATGTTCTTGCTTTTCTTCTACTCTGCCTAGCAGCAGAGTTTGGACAAGGGAAATATAGATAAGAAACTATTAATTATCTGCCAGAAAGAAAAAAAAAAGGCTACTTATCTTTTGGGGCAAAATAGATCTGCTGAGCACGTGTAAGAATTATAACTATTTTTTGCATAAAATAAATAGTCTCGTTTCTGTATTCTCTAGAAGGCGTGGTGGATTGTCATTTATCTTCAACTCCCGGCCTGTGTCCTTGATCCTCCCGTAACCCTTATTACTTACAAGGGATGACAGCAAGATCAGAATTCTGTGGAGCTGAAAATTGGACCGTGATTTGGCTGGAACAACAGTAAATGTCCTTGAAAGTGCCTCACTCCTGATGACCGTCTGGGTTATTATGATTCTCTGGTATTTGACATTTGGTATTAAGTCCAGCTGAGCAAAGCTGCATTTGAGAAATTGTCATCTATCTCATGTCAGTGCCCCAAGTGGCTCCAAAGCCCCAGTCATCTGGTCAGGCTGCGCGTTCCCGGGACTTCTCAGCCCTGACTCAGCACCAGTACACGTCAGGGGGTCCCACTTCCAGCCTGGTCCCATTTGTAAAGCTCCGAACCTGGAGAAAGAGAAGCAGAGAAATGGCGCTCCTGCCTGATTCACTCACCGTGGTCGAGTTCACAGAGCAGCAGTGAACTTCGGCTTTCTTTGAAGACAGGTACAGACCAGGCTCCGTCCTCAGAGCTCCTCCCCCAGTTTATCCAAATGAAGTCACATTGGAGACAGCAAATTTGCAGAGCAGATTTATCTATGCAGATTCACAGTCCTTGGGATTTAGGAGAGGTTGTTGCAACATTATTTTCCCCTGTCCGGGCAGAGAGGCTTGAGGGGCTTCATACTGGCCACTTGGACATACGGAAGAAGAAATAAAATGCATATATTTGAGGGTGCAAAGGAAACTGTTTTCAACCCCCCCACTCACAAGAAAAAAAAAAAAAGAGGCTAATCACAAGAGAGTTTTGCAAAATTGTCCAAGAGCATGCTTAAAGAATGATAGATTTAACATTTGCTTTCTTTGGCCTGGAAGTTTCTCAGAGTCTCCTTATATCCCTTCTTGATACATAGTATGTATTCTAAAAGGGGAGGGAGGTGTGGATTGAACTTGGCATGATCTTCCTTTCATGTAAATCCTTAAACTAAAGGGAAGGCTGGGCAATACACTCACATAGGCAATGGGAAAGGAAATAAAGAGGAGAAACCCTCTTTTAATGTTTTTAATGTATTTTAATGTTTTAATGTTTTTTAATGTTTTTAATGTAGTTTAATGTTTTAATGTTTTTTAATGTTTTAATGTTTTTAATGTTTTAATGTTTTAACGTTTTTTAATGTTAATAAAACTCTGGCTTAATTTAGTATAACAACACTGTGACTAATTTAAAAAAATGTTTTTTAACGTTTATTTATTTTTCAAGAGAGAGATTGACAGAGTGTGAGCCCAGGAGGGGCAGAGAGAGAGAGGAAGACACAGAATCGGAAGCAGGCTCCAGGCTCTGAGGTGTCAGCACAGAGTCCGATGCAGGGATCAAACCCAGGAACCATGAGATCATGACCTGAGCCGAAGTCGGACGCTCACCCGACTGAGCCACCCAGGTGCCCCACGTTGTGACTAATTAAAGTACACACTAAATAATGAAGAAGTGCCTGCTTAAAGAGATTTTCAGTCAATGTGGTAAACAATAACTGGCTTTGCTTTATTATCATCAATGTTGCTGCTAATAACAGCATTGCATGAAATCAAAAAACATCTATGACTGACTTCTTACTCTGTTTTGCCACATGTGGTTGCATCATTTAGCCACAAATATAAGATGACAGCTATTTATAGATAGCATTTTCTTAGCAGATGAATTAAGAATGGGTAGAGTAGTATGGGGTGCCTGGGTGGCTCAGTTGGTTGAACATCCGACTTCGGCTCAGGTCATGATCTCGGGGTCTGTGAGTTCGAGCCCGGCAGCGGGCTCTGTGCTGACAGCTCAGAGCCTGGAGCCTGTTTCAGATTCTGTGTCTCCCTCTCTCCCTGACCCTCCCCCGTTCATGCTCTGTCTCTCTGTTTCAAAAATAAATAAATGTTAAAAAAAAATTTTTTTTTTAAAAAGAATGGGTAGAGTAGTGAGGAAGCACTCGATAGACGAAGAATAAAAGGGAAACAAGTGACTCTCTCCAGAGTATTTCCACAGCTCTGGCCTTGAAGGAAGGAGCACAGCCAGAGTGCCAGGAAGTGTGGGCAGAAGGGGAGGGTGGCGGGAGGGGAGATGGACATGCCCCATATTCAGACCAGAGAGAATGCTGTGGGAAAACCAGAAGACCAGGAACAGGAGGAAAGCCACCGTCCTTCCTGCTGAAGCCCTTTAGGTAGCAGGAGGCTGCGTGGGCTCCTTTAATGTCCCGGGGTCAGCACCAGCTCCGGGCCAGGCCGGGCAGGAGCCAGCTGCAGGGACATGTGGCTTACTTCTTGCTGGCCGCTGGGCCTTGGTCCCCAAGCTTCCCGAAGCCAGCTCACAAAGCCAGTGTGGACACTGAGAGAGCCCTTCAGGCCATCCTACCCGGGCTCTGGACCTGGCAGGTCTCCAACTCACCTTCATGATTTCCCACCGGGCCACATTTTGAAGGACCGATAGAAGTTTATCCAACAAAGAAACACTGAAAGTAGTGGTGATTAGAGGAAACCAGGTGGTCAAAGACACGGATGAGGCAGCATGTTCCAGGCACTTGGGTGGCTCAGTCAGCTGAGCGTCTGACTCTTGATTTCAGCACGAATAAAGTTAAACCATTTTGAAAAAGAGAAGAATGCCACCTTGACTTCGGTCTGGAAGACAGCCACCAGCCCATCTAGATCTTGCAGGGCTAAAGATTACTCAATTTGGAGAGCTCTCATTAAACGAAAGAATTCAAATAATTGAGTATGAAAGCAAAAGCTTATTTTGAATGACAAAATAATCCAAAACAAAGTATAAATTTTATTTTTTTTATTTTAAAATTTGTTTATTTATTTTGAGAGAGAGAAAGAGAGTGGGAGGGGCAGGAAGAGAGGGAGAGAGAGAATCCCAAGTGGGGCTTGATCTCATGAACTGTGAGATCGTGACCTGAACCAAAATCAAGACTCAGAAGTTTAAGCAACCGAGCCACCCAGGCAAACCACGAAATATAAATTTTAGAATGATAATAAACACCACAAACACAAGTGGAAACATGGAAATTCCAATAAATCTCTTGCAGAATGTTTAGAGAGAGAGAGAGAGAGGAAAAGTATGGTACTTACAATAAAATACACAGCATGACCTATATACTCCCCAAAGGAGAAAACTTTTCTTGTGATTAGTTGTTGTGGAAAACAAAGTCTTCTGTTTACAATTTTCTGTATCTGACGTTGAGAAGAATCCTTTACAGACCAGCTCCTGCTTTGTACATTTTAAACTTTGCTTCTCCTTGACTCCTCAGAAATAGCTGGTTTCAGACACCACAGACACTCCTTTTTAAAGTTTTTTTTATTTTAAATTTATTTTGAGAGAGAGATTGAGAGTGAGTGGGGGAGGGTCAGAGAGAGAGGAAGACAGAATCCCAAGCAGACTCCTCCTTGTTAGCGTGGAGCCCGATGTGGGGCTCCAACTCACGAACCATGAGATCATGACATGAGCCCAAACCAAGCTGGCTGAGCCACCCAGCCGCTCCGCAAAAGACACTCCTATCACAACATGAGTGCTGGCCTGCTTTGTGTCACAGAGCTGGGTGCGTCAGTGCAGGGGGCCAAAGGAATATTCCTGAAAGTCACTCCTGCACCAGGATGCAATAACTTAGCTGCATTTGGAAACAAATGCCACCCACAGAAGAACCCTCTATGAAACCTGAACCAAATGTATCTCCAACTCAACTTCCCCAGAGCCTCCAAATGCCCATGACTAAGCTAACACGCCAACAGTAGAGGTTGGAGAAGTTGGAATGGAAAGAGAAAACAGTTTTTTTAAAGTTTGTTTATTTTTGAGATAGCGCCAGTGGGGGAGGGGCGGAGAGAGAAGGGGACAGAGGATCTGAACCGGGCACTGGTGCTGACAGCGAACACCATGCGGGGCTCGGACTCATGAACCCTGAGATCATGACCTGAGCTGGATCAACCCACTGAGCCACCCAGGCGCCCCGAAAGAGAAAACAGTTTTAACCAATAAATAGATCATACGTTTCATACATTTTAATGCAGATGTAGATATACACGACCACGTGAACACATTGTTCGGGCTCCTCCAGCTCTTGGCAAGGGAGAGGCACTGAAGCTGAAGCTTATTCGTGTTTTAGGAGCTACAAGGCGAAATCTTTCTCTGAGGATAGGGAATCTCTGGAGTAACAGTCAAGGAGCCAAGGCAGAGAGAGCGCGGTGGGAGTAAAAGAACAGATGTGAATGGCAATGCACAGGTAGAATCAGAGTGACTCGGTGATGATTCAACACGGAAGATGCCAGAGAAAAGAGTGTGGCACCATCTGGTGTCATGCTTGCCCCTCTTGCCTTGTCCCCAAAATGCCTCAACCCCCAATCGTGATATGCCAGGCAGAGTTCACAGCCCAGCAGAGGGGGGTGTGTCACCAGCCACAATGTCTGTTTCCCAGGTTACTTAGCAAGGCTGGGATCCTTCTCTTTGTTCCTCTGAATGAGGCCACCCAGTGAGATGTGTCTAGATTCCCTGCCATCCGGACACACCCATCTATTGGCTCTTTTCGATTCAAGCTATACTTTGCCCCCCAACCCCTGGCCAAATCTAAGTCTCACACCTAACTTCCGTTTGCAGGGGTAAACTGAGCGGGACACAGTTTTAAATGTTTGAAGTTGTATCTTTAGCCTGATTTTCCTCTCTGGACCTCCCCCCCCCCCCCATCACCAGATTAGTAAAAACACAAGCTGAATATAGACAGGAAGGAGAAAACCCATCCGCTAGCCCCTGGACACAATCTCGGTACGCTAGAGGGAAACGAGAAAGCATTTTTCCATCATTACGGCTACGCTACCGAAGAATCCATACCCCTGAGAACGCGGAAGCCAGCAATCGGGGAAACCCCACCGAGAAGTTTAGCTAGGCGATATGGGGATGACTCCCACAGGCACTCGATCTTTGCACAAAGTCTACAGCAAACATGCTCTTTTCACAAGAAGACTTTGCTGCTTCTCGAATAATCCCCAAAGGGGAATCGCTGGATGTCCCATAATGGATAAAACTGCTGATAGGGATGGAAAGAGTTTATGAAGGATTTTTAAACCCAAAATACCATATGTAGAGTTCAGAACATTTTATTTATACCTTTGCCTGATACTTCGCCCACGCACACAGGATTAAGGAAGAAATATATGACTGCCTGCTGGCCCAGAACTCTCTCCCCCACTGGCCTGACGGGAGCATCGCTGACCTGGGGCCAAACGTTGATCTGGAGCACAAAACTCCTTTTCAAGTTGAAAGGAAAAGTAATAGAGAATAAAATTTTAAATAGTAAACAGGGTCCCATATATTTTGTTTTTCTTTTCAGTCTGCAAATAAAAATAAGCCTAAGTGGCCTCTTCTGGCATAAGATTACAGGTTAAAAAATAAATTCCCCAAGTATTATATAATAATAAGATAAGAATAATTAAGAATAATACAGTTCTTTTTACAAACCTTGATGGATAACCTTTAAGATGTTCTGAGGGTTGTGTTCAGGCCACACACATGATGGGCGATATTTTTTCTTTCTTTTTTATCAAAAAGACAAAAAGAAAGAAAGCTAATTTTGCTTAAAATAGAAGGAGGTCTATGGGTCTTGCATCTAAGCATTTTTTTATCACACAAAATTATCTCTATTTCAAGGACATAAAACAAAAGCCAAATGCACAACGGCTTGTGTGCACACACACTGGTGATGCGTGTGGCAAAGAGAAGCTGGTTGCTCAGGGACCCTCAGTAGAACTAACATCTTGTGTTCTGGCCCTTCTGCGACCCCAGAGCCTGCGTGGAAACACAGCTGTGACAGAGGTGACAAAATCTAGTAGGTTCCAAGCTAAGTTCCATTTGCCCTTTCTTCCTCTCGGGACTCCATAGGCAACTCTGAGCCCAGCAATTTTCAGCCCCTCAGGCCCCTTTTCCACAAGGTATGGAGATAAAAGGAAGGCGCCCCACTCAGTCTGCCTCTAGGAAACGAGGAAAAGACTGAAGGATTCCCCTTCACAGAGACTGGTGTGGAGGGAGCACAAAATGTCACATGTCAGCTTCCACGTGGCCCTGCCTGTGGAGCAAAGCATGATTGGAAGGAGAGGGACGTGAGAAGGCGACGACACCTTGTCTACCATGAGCCCAGCAGTGTCACAGCTACTTATCACCCAGGATCCCTCCAACTCTCACCATAACCTTGCGAGGTGGGCGCTGCATGGGGCCCATCAGTGTGAAGTAGACAGAGGCGAGGACACTAGCCCATTCACCCAGATCAGCTCGGCTGGGCTCTGGTCTCCAGACGGTTCTAGATGTTGCTGGGCAGGGGTCTTCCAGATGTGGTTAGCACTGAAATCAACGGGTTTTGAGGAAAGCAGATCATCTGCCATTATGTGAGTGGGCCTCATGTATCCAGGTGAAGGTCCTGAGACAAAAAAGACTGAAGTCCCCGAGGAAGAAGGAATTCCGCCCGCAGATTGTTTTCAGACTCGAGCTGCAACGTCTGCTCGTCTACTCGTCCTCAGGTCTTCAGTCTGCCATCGGCCCTGCAGAAATCAGACGGGGCGGCCTCCACGATAATGTACGAGTACTTCCTTAAAATAAATCTCAGTCTCTCCCTCTCCCTTTCCCACTCTGTCCCCCTGTGCCTATATATCTCCTATTATTTCTGTTTCTCTGGAGAAACATCCTGCCACTATTGGACCTACAATTCAAGCAGAGGGCTCTCACTCTTTTCGTGGCACCTGACTGTCAGAGGATTTACAGACACTGTGTTGAATCCACTTCCTCCCTCATTCAGGACATACTTCTAAAGCATCTACTATCTGTTTAGTCCTGTATCAGATTCCAGAAATCCCGCAGAACTATATAAGCAGGGTCCCTGCCTTCCCAGAGCTTGGGAGTGACTGTCAAGTAAACATGCGATTACAAGGAACAGAAGAGAGAGTCAACAAATTGATAGTTGGGAGATCAGGAAGGGCTTCTTAGAATAAGTAGATTTTTTTTTAATTTTTTTAATGTGTATTTATTTTTGAGACAGAGAGAGACAGAGTATGAACGGGGGAGGGTCAGAGAGAGAGGGAGACACAGAATCTGAAACAGGCTCCAAGCTGTGAGCTGTCAGCACAGAGCCCGACGCGGGGCTTGAACTCACGGACGGGAGATCATGACCTGAGCCGAAGTCGGACGCTTAACCGACTGAGCCACCCAGGTGCCCCTAGAATAAGTAGATATTTAAGTGGAGACCCGGAGAATGAATTTGAAACAGCCAAATAAGAAAGAGGAAGTGTATTCAAGCAGAACCACTGTGTGTGCAGATTCAGAGGTGAGAAGAGTGGCCCAGAAGCCAGAGGTGTTGAGTGCCATAGGCTGAGAGGCAGAGATGCACCAGCTCTCTTTCTACAACCTGATAAGGCCTGTTAGAGCTTTGGACTTTACCCTGCTAGCAAATGGAAACATGGAAACCCTTTCTGTAGAGTCATAGTTAAAGATAACTTAAGTGTGGTTTGGCATAAGACCGGGGGAGGAGACATCAATCGGCTGGAGGTGAGAGTGGGCGCAGGGGAGACTGAGAGCTGTAAACTTAACCAGACCTGGTAATTGGATTACCAGGTCTGGGGATAGGGACCAGGGGTCATAGGGAAAGAGGAGCCATTTGGGAAGTAAGGATACCAAATGAAATTTGGGTTTATCGTGTTTGTGTTTTCTATGTGACACCAGGGGACAGATGTCCTCCATCCATTTACTGCTCTCTCCTCATCCTCTTACTTACCTCCTGCCCCAAGGTGTTGCTGACAGCTGTAGAGTGCTTCCCCCCACACACATGGCACTGGGGTAAGACTGAATCCCCGCTGGCCTGAGAATAAGCATGGCTGCTATGCATACTTGGGCCTAAGTCTCCCCCTGCTAAATGCAAATGAACTCTTCTCCCAAATCTTCAGCTTTTGTTTTTGCTGAAGGTTCATTCAGCTGGGGACCTATCTATTACCCAGAAATACACACGCAGGATCTCCCTGCCTCGACTTGACTCCCGAGTGGTCCTAGGCAGGCCCGAAGCAGCACGCATCCTGCCCTGCTGAAGACCGGGACCAAGAAACCCACCACCTGCAGCGCAGATCTGTCAACGGAAGACAAGAGAACGAGAATGCCTGACCCAGCCACTTCTGGCTCTCTGCTCCCTGCCGGCCTCCGCCCACCACGGAGCACACGGGGCTTTCACCCCTGCAGTCCGCATCTTGCTCCCAGAATCTGCAGGCTTCCGCCGGACTCCCGACAGAGGCCCTTGGACGAGGACAGAACGTGGTCCTGAAGGATGACTGGGCTTGTTTGTGAAAGCCCCGGGCTGGGCGATGTCTGAGTGCTTCTGGCCGCCGCCCAGGGAAGCTGAGAAGCTCCTTTGGGAAACGCGCAGTTCGGCTTGCCCCGGGGCCCGCAGACGGAGCCCTTGAACCTTCTCGGGGGCGCTGTCTGCGCACCTTCTGCCCGGGCTGCTGCTGAGGGGCGCTATTTCCGCCTAAGCCACCGGGAGCAGGGGGGTGTCTGTGTGCGCGCGTGCGCGCGTTTGGGGGCAGGAGGGTGTTGATACGCGAGGGGAGAGCGGCAGGGAAGCCTTTCCTCCTCCGTCCCCTCCGCCTTCCGTGGCATTCGGACAGCTCACAGGATGGAATGAAAGGCAGGGAGCAGGGGCATTTTTGTCTGATTGCGGGTGCGGAGCTCCCGGGTGGGCCCCGCTTCCGCGGCTCGGATCCCGGGCGAGCCCCCCGCCCCCCGCGGCGCGGCCGCGGGGACACGTGCCGTCCGGAATGAGGGGACTCCCCCCACCCCCGAACCCGCGCGCTAACCCCCGCCCCGAGGACGCGCCGCCCGGAGCAGGGCCGGGAAAGCTCCCCCGGGGCCGGGAGCGGGGAGGCCCGGGCGGGCGCTGCCGGGAAGGCCCTCCCCCCGCCCCCGGGGGGCGCTGTTCTCCCCCCCATCCCCCACCACCCGCCCCGCGGCTGGGCCCGCACACTCCGCCGCTTCCGGGGCCCCGCCGCGCCGCGGGCAGCCGGCCACACGCCCGCAGGGCGGCAGCTCAGCCGGCGCCCCCCGTCCGCCTTCCCGGAAGCTGGGGCGCAGATAAGGACTGGGTCCGGCACTCCCCGCTTCCAGAAGAAACAGCCTCCCTTGGCCAGCTCTAGCGTGGCCACTACTACCCTAACAGTGGAATCTTACCCCTCTGCTTTGTCACCCAGGGATGCCACGGGTCCTGGGACCGGTTTTGCTTCCCTGGGGCACAGAGCCAAATGCGTGGCCAATGTCCTGGAAATTACAGTGTGCGTTTTGTCCAAAAGCCCTCTTCCGGATCCCTCTCTCCGTATCTTCCCTTTGCCTTATTTCTTCACTTGTTTTCATTGTCTCTTGCTGCTTTGTGGCCTCCTACTTCTCGAAATCAGCCCCCCTGGGCCTTGGCCTGCAGGCCCCAAGGCCTTGAGTAGATCACTAAGAATCATCTCCTCCAAGTTCTTCTTTACATCCCTTCTGCCCGCGAGTTCCAGAAGGCAGATTTTAGGCCTGGGGCAGGCTGACCTTGGGCTCCCAGTGGGAGCTTGAAACCTCAGGATAGGTCCTCACAGGCGGAGGGGAAAGAGCTGTAGACCTGGCCTGCCACAAACCACATCTTCTCACGAGCTGCTCACCTTTGGATCCCCAGTATCCTCACGGGTGGAAAATGGAGGTAGGAACCCAACTTCTCAAGTGGGATGTAAGAAGAGCCCCTCCTTCCCCCATCTCTCCAGACCCATGCTCATTCCTGCCTCCAAGCAGCACCCATTCCCTCCTACCTGTGAGGCCCTTCCTCACCCGTCTGCCTGTGTTTCCCGTTCAGGCCTCCTTTGTGAGAACTTCTCCAGCCAAGGGTAAACTACAATACCCACATGGGACTCTACAGTTTATCAAGTGCTTTATATACACAATCCTATGGCATCTTCATTGGATTTTTTCAACCAGTCCAGACAGGTCGACAGATTTTAAGAAAACTCATGTGAGTCAAACACCCCACACTGGAGTCCTCCCTTTCCTTCCTGCTCTAAATGAATGTGTGCCAACAATATTCTAAACTTCTTTTAGGTAAAGATCACCTTAGTATCTTCTCCGTGCTACGGTATCCTCATCCAGAAACAGACACAAACATGGTTTGCCATACACTTCCCACTCAAAATGGAATATATGTGCCTATTGAGTTATCCCCATTTTTAACATTGGGGATCTGGTGGCTGGTTCACCTCTTCCAGGCACTGAGGGCAGGACTGAAAGTCTGGAAAAGGCAAGAGGCTTCCTCTGTTTTTCTGAGCTTGAGATCCTTGTCACAGACGCGGGAATTAATACACAAGTGACGTGGGTCACCTGTAGATATAAGCAGTGAAACCACTAAAACCCAGAGTATTAGTTTGTGAAAAGAGCAAGTAATCCTCTCTCCCAAGGTTTCTCTACTGCTTTTCAGCCTTTTTCTCTGAAAAAAAAAAAAAGAAAGCGAGAAAGAAAGGAAAGAAGAAAGAAAGAAAGAAAAGAGAGGAAAGAAAGAAAGACAAAGAAAAGAAAGAGAAGAAAGAAAGAAAGAAAGAAAGAAAAGAGGAAAGAAAGAAAGACAAAGAAAAGAAAAAAAGAAAGAGAAGAAAGAAAGAAAGAAAGAAAGAAAGAAAAAGAGAGGAAAGAAAGAAAAAGGAAAGAAAGAAAGAAAGAAAAAAAGAAAAAGAAATTAATTCAAGGCGAAGTGACAAAATATATCGTTACTCTCTTTTCACAGATGAAAACCTGAGCAAGATGTGTTAAGCCACACCGAATGTCTCACGACCAGCCATGCGCTGAGCAACGTCTTAAACTGAAACTCTGGGCTCTGAAGGCAAGGGTCTCCTCAGGAAAAACTTTTCCTGCTGTGTTCAGTTTACTGTTAGAGAAAGACAATGAGAACATCTTCCCAGGCAGGACCCAGCCAGCCTACCCTGTGTTCTCTTGTCCACCTGCCGCAGATGTGAGGGCTCCTCGCCATGGCCCAGACACCGCTGACCAGGACAAGTGCAGGGCTGTGGGCCAGAACTACACAGCTTGGCCCACTCTTGGTTCAAATTCGGCCTCTGCCTGTTTGGTGCACATCAGCCCATGCAGCTGGCCTTCAGGAGAGAAATCCCCGTGAACCAGCTAACCCACCATGCCGCCTTCTTGTCCTAATTGTGACGTCCAGGGTTTGCCACAATCAAGAGACTGCGGCCAACAAAGAAAGTCGGGTACCCCCCATGTTTCAGTGTCCCCTCTTCTTGGAACCCCCATGTGCTCCACACCGCACATCTCCACACCTGTCCCTCTCCTGTGCACTTAGTTGGCAAGCAGTTTGTGACTTAGGTATTGATTAGCTGGAAAAGTCGAGGTCCTTTAAGGGAGAAAGAGGAGGGGCCTTCTGGAACTCATGTCCCATCATCATGGCACAAGTCATCAAAGTAACTCAGATGGAAGGACTTTAGGGACGGTGAGGGGATCCTGACACCGGAAGCAAGCTGGGGAGAGCTAGTCTTGGGCCAATCTCATTTTCTTCTTTGAAATCGCAGATATTAGCAAAGGATATGGTGGAGAATTGAGGAGGAGGTGGGGAATAATAATCGTTCCCTTATACTAAGTGAGTACTCACAGTATGCCAGATGCTCTGCTTGATATTGAAGCACAGTTCACTGTGATAACCTGCTAAGGTAGGTAATAGCACTGTAGCCACTTTACAGATAAGAAAACTGAGGCACAGAGAGGCTGAGTCACTTGTCCAAAGCTAGTAGCTGGTGAGGCTGGGATTTGAATCCAACAGGGCTGACTTCAAAACTTTTCTGTGCTGGGCACTGTGTGTAACCCCCTCATTATCCATTCTCTCCTTCTTCCTTAATAACAGAACACCCATTGCTTCTTAGACTGAAAGACATTTCTTGGCTTCCTTACAACTGGATGTCTTTACGTGAATGGATCTGTCCTCTGCAACATAAGTGGCAAAGAGTGAAGCAGGAACTCTGGGAAGTTTCCTTAACAAGGAGGGACTTATTTTTTCTTCTCCATATTCCTGCTTGGAACATGGGTGCGATTGCTGGAGCTCCAGAAGCCATTTTGGACCATGAGGTAACCTGGGGAAGGCCAGACCGGAGAGTCAGAAAGAGCCAAGGTCACTGATGACATCACAGATCTTCCTTCTGGCCCTAATTAGTTTACCTTCTGTGTATTGGGATGCATCTTATTTAAACCATTGCAATCTGGTTCTTCTCATAAGTGGATGAATCTTTCCTGACACACGTTCTCTCCAGATATCACGCTTTCCTGGTTACCTGATTTAATCCTTACGTCCAGATTGTTAGGTGGGTGGCATCTGTTTTATGCTTGGGAAATGGAGGCAATAAGGAGGTTAAATACCCTCCACCCAAGTCACCCAGCTGGAGGGGGCAGAAGTAAGCACTCTGATGCCCAGGACAGTGGACGTCAGGTGAACATGCCCAGACTGGGCCGGGTCTAACTACATAAGAACCAACAGAGATGCTGATCCAGGAGTTCTGGGTGGGGTCTGGGCGCCCCTCCTGGAAACAGTGTCCCGCGGGATTTTTAACACACAACCATAATCGCTGCCCCTTTCCATGTTTAATGATCATAATTCAGGAAAATGGTGGATGGAAAAGTGAGATTAAAGCAAGAAGAAATTGAACAAGAAGGAGAATCCCTGTGGATCCGACATATTCCAATAATGAGGAGGGAGAGAGAGGTGATCTTGCAGGCCAGGGGCTCCCGTCAGCTCCAGAGAATAGACTGTCTGCAGGGAGGTGGGTACCCTGGGCAGTTAAGGGGATCCAGGCTGGAAAGCAATGGCACTAGCACATATATGAAGTGTGTTAATTAATACAAGGCCAAGGAGAAGTGTGAGATGTTGTTACAGTTTCTCTCAGATCAAGGAGCCACAGCCTGCCTTCAGCTCCAGCTCATAACATCCACGTGGTTCTGTTCATGGCTAGTGTGTCTGTGGCCTTGGCCATTGGCTCCTTCCTCCTCTGCTTCTGTAGATCTGTTTTTATCACGGTGACCGAAGGGTGTTGACAGATGGAATAAGAAAGGTAATATTTACTTTCCTGTTTTCTGTCTCTTACTAAGGCTTATCCCGGCAGCGATTAGCAGTTAAACTGGCTGACAATTGTCAGACTGAAAATACAGATATGTCATGAATTAAGACTAGCTGCAAGAAAATCTAAAGTATAGAATTTTAAAATGATGTTTTATTACTCAACAGCACGTAAAATAATGTGCCGTCTGTTAGACATTTTGAAATGGAGTGGTAATGGGATCCAGAACCTTCTGCACAGCTCGTTCTGCCCTAGCCACACCCTCCCTTTTGACCCTTCCCCTTTCCTTCCACAAGTCCCCAACAGAGATTTGCATACAGGTGACCGCCCTTCTCTTTCACTCCTGTGTTACTTGCGTTCCCACCATGAACCAAGCACTGTTCTAGGCACTCAAATACAGTGTTGATCATAAGCTTAAGGTGTTGTAAGGAAGATTCACGGTAAACAAAATCCAGAGGGTCCTCTGTGGGACTGGGCTCCATGGGGGTGGGAGGTTGTCTTTTGTCTCTTTTGTTCAGCCCTCTCACCAAGCTAGAACTGCCTCTGCACTATAGCTAAGCCAGTCCTCCAAGATGGAGGCCGTGTGTCCCATCCGACCCAGACTTTTCCACAGCAGAGCAATTACCTATTAGAGCAGCCCAGAGCCTCTTGCCACACCAGGCTTATGAGAGAAAGAAATGAACATAGAGAGGCAGGTGGGGGGGGGGGGTAATTTATAATGAGAAATACATATGTAGTCTGCATCCCTTCCTAGGCACAGAGCTTTTAAAAACCCTTGGAATTTTCTAACTGAGGAGAACCCCAAAGATGTGCTTTGTTACGTTAATGAGGTGGCTTTGGGAAAGTCCCTAGATTACCTGAGGTTAGAACTGGTTACCTGGGGAAACAATCACATGATTAGGGGGTTGAAACTTTCGGTCCAGACCCCTGACCTCCAGGGAGGGGCTGGGGCAGGAGGTTGAGTTCAGTCACCGAAGGCCAATGATTTAATCAATTATGTCTATGTAACAAAACCTCTATAAAACCTTAAAAAGACAGGGTTTGGAGAGCTTCTGGGTTGGTGAACGTGTGGAGATTGGGGAGAGTGGTGCATATGGAGAGGACACATACCTTGCTCTACATGTCTCTTCCATCTGGCTGTTCCTGAGTTATATCCTTTTAAATTTTTTATGTTTATTCATTTTTGAAAGACAGAGAGAGACAGAGCACAAGCAGGGGTGGGCAGAGAGAGAGGGGGACGCAAAATCAGAAGCAGGCTCCAGACTCTGAGCTTCCAGCACAGAGCCCGATGCGGGGCTCGAACTCACGAAGTGCGAGATCATGACCTGAGCCAAAGTCGGCCGCTCAACCGAGTGAGCCACCCAGGCGCCCCAGAGTTATATCCTTTTAAAATAAGTCGGTAACCTAATTAGTAGAATGTTTCTCTGAGTTCTGTGGGCCGCTATAGCCAATTAATCAAACCCAAGGAGGGAGTTGTGGGAACCTCTGATCTGTGCAGTAAGCCGGTTGGAAGAACAGGTGACAGCCTGCACTTGTGGTTGGCCTCTGAAATGGGGGCGGAGGGTGTGTGCAGTCTGATGAAGGAGCGTGAAGAAGCTGAGGGCAAAATACAGGCTCCACATTCCAACCCCCCCCCCCCGGTGGAATATATGTGATATTTTTGGACACTCCTGGCTACCCAAGAACAAAGGAAAGGGGTTTAAGTGCTTGCCATGGCAATGTGGGAAACTAAGGCAAATGAAAACTTAAATTCCCTTACTGCCTACAGTTCATTGACAAGTCCTTGAAACCAGCCAAGTGACCTCCCTCTAGGAGCTCAGCTGCCTTGATAATGACACTTTGCTGGGGGCAAAAGAGAACCTTAGCTTAACATTGGTACTCTTCCCTGGGGCCAATGGCACTAATCCTGGAACCTATGGAAATAGAAGTCCTCATTTGTGGACACAATACCAGACTGCTAGGTACTCTAAGTTTCATTCAATGTAAAGAATAAAACCCAGCAAGACATGAATTTATCCTCCAAAAGCCCACAGCAGGGGATCCTATGAACTGTTTATGTTCTGATACCAAAACCAAAAAAGAACACTACTAGAAAAGAAAACTACAGGCCAATATCCCTGATGAATATAGAGGCAAAAATTCTCCATAAAATACTGGCAGGACCAAATTCAGCAGCACACTAAAAGGGTCATTCACCATGATCATATGGGATTTAGTCCTAGGATACAAGGATGCTTCCACATAAGCAAAACAATCAGTGAGATACATCACATTAATAGAATGAAAGAAAAGAATTACAGGATCCTCTCAATAGATGCCAAAAAGAGCATTTGACAAAAATTGACATCTATTCATGATAAAACATTTTAACAAATTAGACATAGAAGGAACATATTTCAACATAATAAAGGCCATATATCACAAGTCCACAGCTAATATCATACTCAGTGGTGAAAGATTAAAACTTTCCCTCTAAGATCAGGAACAAGACAAGGGTGCCCACTCTTAACCACTTCTTTCCAACATAGTACTAGAGCTCCTAGCTAGTGTGATCAGGCAAGAAAAAGAAATAAAAGATACCAGAATTGGAATAGAAGAAGTAAAATTGCCTTTATCTACAGATAACATGATTTTATATATAAAAAATCCTAATGACTCAAATAACAACAACAACAACAACAACAACAACAACAACAACAACAAGAAACCCATTGGATCTAATCAGGGAATTCAGTAAAGCTGCAGGATATGAAATTAATAAGCAAAAATTAGTAGCATTTTAATACGTTAACAACAAATTTTCAGAAAAATAAAGAAATAGATCTCATTTACAATCACATCAAAAGCAATAAAATGTTTAGGAATAAATTTCACTATGAAGGTGAAAAATCTCTACTCTGAAAACTATAAGACATTGATAAAAGAAATTGAAGAGACAAACAAATGGGAAGTATCCCATGTTCATGGATTGGAAACATCAATATTATAAGAATGTCAGTGCATTATTCACAATAGCCCAGACATGGAAACAACCTCAGTATCCATCATGGGATAAGCAGATAAAGAAAATGCTATATAAATGTTTTATATATGTTTTATATATGTACCTTATAAAAATGTTATATATAGTATATAATAAACGTTATATAAATATATATGTAAATGTGTATATATAAATATATGTGTGTGTGTATATATATATATATATAGAGAGAGAGAGAGAGAGAGAGAGAACAGGATATTTATTCAGTCATTAAAAAAAAGAAAGAAATCCTACTATTTGCAACAACATGAATGGAACTTGAGGCCATTATGCTGAGTGAAATATGTCAGACTGAGAAAGATGAACACTGTATGAGCTCACTCTTATGTGGAATCTGAAAACATGGAACTCACAGAAACAGAGAGTAGAATGGCAGTTGCCAGGGGCTGATGGGGTCGGGGAAATGGGAGATGTTCATCAAAGAGTCCAAATTTTCAATTGTAAGACGAAAAAGTTCCAGAGATCTATGGTGACCATGGTGACCATAGTTAACAATATTGTATTGTATGCTTGGAAGTTGCTATGAGAATAGAGTTTTAATGTTCTCACCATAACAACAAACTGATAAATGTGAGGTGAAGGATGTGTTAATAACTTTATTGTGGTAGACATTTTGTCACATATGTATTTATAAACATATATATTTCAAATAATTATTGTACATCTTAAACTTAGAAGTTATATGCCAGTTATCTCAATAAAGCTGGAAAAAATAATGAAAAACTCATAGCCTGAAAAAAAAAGTTTATGATATGATCCCATATGTGTAAATAAAAGAGAAGGGATTGATGAATGAATGAGTAGCAGGAAAGAAAGGAGGAAGGAGAGAAGAGGGACGAGAGAGTGATGAAGAGTGGAAGAATTTACACTATAATATCAGCAAGGGTACTTGCTGAGATATGAAGCCACAGGATGTTTTAAATATTTCCTTTTGCCTTTTCTATATTTTCTAAATTTTCTAAAAGAATTTTAATTAGAGGTCCAACCTTCAGGTGCTCCCTTCCTGAAGCAGGTATATTCTGAGTTCCCCAGACAGAAATATACAGGATGATATCCCTTGGTCAAGGAAGACACTGCTATCTTCCTTTGTTCACTGTCAGCCCCAGAATTACAACTCTAATATTGGTCAGCTCTGCATGGTTCCTGGAACTAACACAATGAAACAGTGCTTTCAAGGTTTTTTGGGGTTTTTTTAAATGTTTTTATTTATTTTTGAAAGAGAGAGAGACAGAGCGTGACCAGGGGAGGGGCAGAGAGATAGGGAGACACAGAATCTGAAGCAGGCTCCAGGCTCTGAACTGTCCGCACAGAGTCTGACGTGGGGCTCAAACTCACAAACCATGAGATCGTGGCCTGAGCCAAGTCGGACACTTAACTGACTGAGCCACCCAGGTGCCCCTTCTAAAAAAATTTTTTAATGTTTTTTTTTTAAATGTTTTTTTCAAGGGTTTTTAACGTGTAGTTTGGAACAAGAAACATTTACAGTAACTGTTATCTTTTGTGAATCCAAAATATGCAGCTGTAGGGGCGCCTTTGTGGCGCAGTTGGTTAAGCGTCCAACTTTGGCTCGGGTCATGATCTCACGGTTCATGAGTTTGAGTCCCATGTTGCTGACAGCTCAGAGCCTGGAGCCTGCTTCAGATTCTGTGTTTCCCTCTATCTCTGCCCGTCGCCCCTTCTCTCTCCCTCTCTTTCTCTTTCAAATATGAAAATAAAACATATATATATGACTGTTGTTCTTAAAGACTTAGGTTAAGGAACTTATAGAGTCAATAGAATATCAGAGACTCTCCATTTAAGTTACATGAGGTTTTGTTTTTGTTTTTTATTTTTGAGGGAGAGAGAGAGAGAGGGAGAGGGATAGAAAGAGAGAGAGAGCCACTCTCAGTGTGGAGATCAACACGGGACACAATGCCAGGACCCCAAGATCATGACCTGAGCCCGAGTCAAATCAAGAGTCAGAGGCTCCACCGGCTGAGCCACCCGGGTGCCCCTAAGTCAGATGAGTTTTGATTGAGAAGGCTGTGTCAGTTCTTTCCCCCTCGTCTTAAGCCCTGCGTCATCTTGTCACGTCCCCTGTTATGCACTATACAGTTATTTATGTCTTGAGTAGTGTCTTTTCTTACACTAGGAAATCTTCTGTTACTTGAAGACTGTAATTTTAAATTTCGCACTTAAGGGCAGAGACTTGAGCGACTCTTATTCCTTCTCAACTATGCAAAGATCTATGTGTGATGTGGGTAATGTTTCTGAGATATTAACCCAACATATTGTCATTCCTGGAATGAAATGGTTCCAGTGTCTTGTAGCAACCAACCACCTGCCCTCTCATTGAATCAAATGTGTTCCTTGCTTCCCAGAAAGGAAAGAACCCATCTGAGAACGCAGAAGCAATCTTCTGAAAGGAAGCACTTTGCTGTTTGCAGTAGATAGGTATCACATCCATATCACATCCAAACCTGTGATTTCTAGATCCTAGAAACACTCCATAAATCTCCCATAAATCTTAGGTGACTTCACAGCCACAACAGAATACACAATAGTAGCTCCTGGAGTCCTGTGATTTGAGTCCCCTTCCCTGATAATTCTTGATATTTAAGCATTTAATGACCACTCTGGGGGCGCCTGGGTGGGTCAGTTGGTTAAACATCCGATTTCAGTTCATCATTTTGCAGTTTGTGAGTCCGAGCCCCGCATCGGACTCTGCGCTGATAACTAACTCAGAGCCTGGAGACTGCTTCAGATTATGTGTCTCCCTCGCTCTCTACCCCTCCCCTACTTGCACTCTGACTTTCTCTCTCTCAAAAATAAATAAACATTAAAAAAAAATTAATGACCACTCTGATGTGGACTTACAGGGACAGAACGCTTTGGCTACAGAAAATTACCAGGGGGGGGGGGGGGGGGGCGGGGGTGTGGAAAAGAAGGAAAGAATACTTACAGGCACTATTTGAAAAAAAAAAAAAATTCAAATCCATGGTAGGAGATATGACACCATTGGTCAAGCCCCAAAGACGCTTTCACCAATGACGCCAGTCCCAATCCTCACCCACCATACTCACATCAATGTAGATCACTCCCCTAAAGTTCCACCCCTTTTTTCCCCTCTTTCAGACTACCTGGCAATTATTTCAAAGTCAATACCCCCTAGATCCAGGACTAATTGTAGGTGTTGTGGGAGTGCTTCTCCCTGAGATTGTCACGGCAACCCTGCTGATGATAACTCATTTGCAACAGTCAACATGGAATCCAACCCTTTCAATTAACTCTGCTAAGGGATAAATGTGCAGGAAAAGAAAGAGTTCTGTCCCCTTACACTCTAACAATAAACATGTCAAGGGCATAGTTATGGTTATGGCTCTGTTGTACTTATTCATCAACTGTTGTTATAAAATTGCTCAAACCTATTTTAAACACGAGTCCTATCTTGGACTCTGCGAATACCCCTCTGATATGGACAATCTTTTTTCTGATAAGTGCTACTGACATCGAGGGGGAGGAATCCCCAGAAAGGCATTTTCATGGTCATCCTGGAATTGTAGTTAAGTTTAAAATGCCAAAATGTCTGAGATCAGATCTGTGACCTAAACACTGACTCACGTGGTCAAATATAAAGATGTAGAGGGATTCAAAGCAGAGTCAAAAGGTGGTCAGTGGGAGAAACAGAAAACCTAATCGTCTTAGGTGAGAAGCTGTGAGCTCTTTCAATGGTGGTTCGGGACCCATGTGTTTATCACATGACTGTCTGGATGCTTTATCCCCTCAACGCTCTACAAGAACATACCAGGGATGGGACTGGGGGCCTTGCCAGGATTTGGCTTGATATTTCACATTTTGAGCTGCCACTCCTGCGATAGTTATATCTCAAGGATTAAAACAGTATTTTCTCCCTAAGAAAAGCACTTTACTGTAGTCTCCAAGGATAGTTTATCAAATACACCTTCAATGGTCTTTGCAACCAAGTCCACGGTCCCCATCAGAGTCAAACAGGCATCCGTCCAGGAAGCCTCGTGTTCAAGGCACCGTTAGAATGATAATGTTCCTTTCTGCCTTCTCAAGTTAGCCCCCAATTTTTATCACAACTCTGTATTTCAAGAACCTTACCGGAAAAAAAATATTTTTTTTTCTTGGTGTTCACGGAAAATTTAACGAACAGTAGGAGGTGATTTAGTGTGCCTGCCATGTGCAGAAAATAAACTACTTTGTTATTTTCATGTCTGAATACAAAAATCCACTGAGGCTATATTTTTCAGACATTCTTGATGATTACCATTATACAAGAAAAATTATTATCTTTCCCTCTGGTTCCAACAAAGATCAGAACAAGAGAGCTAAGCCAGGGCTTCTGAACAACTAGAAACAAAGTCACCAAAACACCCTGCTGGCAACTGAACTGGGGAGGAAACTGTGAAATGTACAAAATGGCAGATGTCAGCTTTGACAGGAAGCTGGTGATCAAACAGTCCACATTTGTTTCTCTTTTACGTTCTCCAGGAGGAATTTGCCTTTCAAGTACTATTTTGTTTTGTTTTTTTCACTTAATGGCATACTCTGTCCATGACCCATCATCTCCATCTGCCATGGAACAAAGTAGGCTACCGGGACTTTCCCTCCGGTTTTTTTGAGCTATAAATGACAGTAACATTGCACCGGTTTGAGGTGAACAAATAATGATTTGGTATCATTTAGGGCAAAGAGATCACCACAGTAAGTGTAGTCAATACTTTTCACTTCACATAGTTACAACTTATTTTTGTTGTGAAGAGGACTTTTAAGACCTCGTCTCCTAGCAAGTTTCACATATATGATACAGTAGTCTCCTAGCAAGTTTCACATATATGATACAGTATTCTTAACTATGGTCACCGGGACATTTGGGTGGCTCAGTTGGTTAAGAGTCCAACTCTTGAGCTTGGCTCAGCTCATGATCTCACAGTTTGTGGGATTGGGCCATGCATCGGGCTCTGTGCTGACAGTGTGGAGCCTGCTTGGGATTCTATCTCTCTCGCTCGCTCTCTCTCTCTCTCTGTCCCTCCCTCACTCGTGCATGTGGTTTCTGTCAAAATAAATAAACTTTAAAAAAATGTTAAAAAAAAAAAAAACTATGGTCACCAGGCTGTATATTAGATCTACAGAACCTATTCACCTTATAATTGAAAGTTTAGACTCTTTGACCAATATCTCCCATCCCCCCACCCCACCCCTCAGTCCCTGGAAACCACCATTCTTTGTTTCCATGAGTTCGATGTTTTTAGATTCCACGTATAGGTGAGATCATATGGTATTTGTCTTTCTCTGTCTGACTTATTTCACTTAGCATTATACCCTCAAGGTCCATCCATGTTGTTGTAAATAGTAGGATTTTTTTTTCTTTTTTGTGAATAATACTTTATTCTGTATGTATATGTATATATCATATTTGTATCATTATATATATATATATATATATATATATACATATATATATATATATACACACACACACATATATGTCACATTTTATTTATCCATTCATCTGTCGACAGGGTCGTTTCCATGTCTGGGCTATTGTGAATAATGCTGCAATGAACCTGAGGGTTTAGATATCTCGAGGTAATGATTTTATTTCCTTCAGATATATTCCCAGAAGCGGAGTTTCTGGGTCATATGGTAGTTCAGTTTTTAATCCTTTGAGGAAATCATACTATTTTCCTTAGTGGCTATACTACTTACATTCACATAGAGGGATTTTTGTTTTGTTTTGTTTTGTTTTGTTTTTTGTCCTTCATCTCACATGGTCGCTGATTGCCTCCTGATTAAGTCATTACATCCACATTGGCCACAGGACGAAACATTCAGAAACAGCAGGAGAGCAAAAGCTGTTTCTCCTCACTGTTCAGCTTTGGTTTGAACTTGACCACACAGATATTGGTACTCACACAGATTTTTACCAAATTCACATTAGCATGGGTCAATTAGGAACGGATAAATGCTATTCCTCAAAGAGGAGTGGCATGGATGACATGATTATTCTTTGAAACTTTATGAAAGGACATCGCACTCTGAGAAATCAATGTGTGCTCGATTATCACTCCCAGGTGTTTCCGAGATGTTGATGCTAGAACCGGAAGGGAAGTGAGAGAGGATGGCCTCGTTTTCCAAAACTCAAGGGATGGAAAAGGGAGGAGCAAACCCTTGCCTTCAAAACTCTGGTACTTGCGATCCAAGAAAATAATCATTCGTGTATCCGGTTCCAAAAGTGCTCAAATGTCTCCTTACTGATTGGTGATGACTCGTGACAGAGTCAGCAGTTGTTTGCAATGCAATGAGAGATAAAATAATATAGTGGCAATTGAAGGAGGCTTTTAAGCTAGACTTATTTCATTTAAAAAACATTGCTTTATTCCTTAATAATTTACTGTCTATGTTTTAGTGGTAACTTGTGTTTTCAATAAGATAATGATGACTGTTGATGATGAGTGTTTGTTGGTATTTTAATACCTGCACTTTGCCAAAGAAAGAAGCTGGTGATGCTGAGTCCTGGGAGCCACTGAAGTACCTTTGCACAAGGAGAGTGGTGTTTTGCATTCTGGAATCTTCATCCCAAATCAATTTCATAGGCCTCTCTGAGGGGGGTTGGGGGGTGGCCTACATCACTATTATTTTATTTTATTTTATTAGTTATTTTATTTTATTTTATTTTATTTTACATCCAAGTTAGTTAGCATATAACGCAACAATGATTTCAGGAGTAGATTCCTTAATTCCTCTTACCCATTTAGCCCATCCCCCCTCCCACAACCCTTCCAGTAACCCTCTGTTTATTCTCCCTTTTTAAGAAACTCTTATGTTTTGTCCCCCTCCCTGTTTTTATATTATTTTTGCTTCCCTTCCCTTATGTTCATCTGTTTTGTCTCTTAAAGTCCTCTTATGAGTGAAGTCATAAGATTTTTGTCTATCTCTGACTAATTTCGCTTCGCATAATACCCTCGAGTTCCAACCACGTAGTTGTAAATGGCAAGATTTCATTCTTTCTGATTGCCAAGTAATACTCCATTGTATATATACACCACATCTTCTTTATCCATTCATCTATCGATGGACATTTGGGTTCTTTCCATACTTTGGCTTTTGTTAATAGCGCTGCTATAAACATGGGGGTGCATGTTCCCCTTCAAAACAGCACACCTTGATCCCTTGGATAAATAACTAGTAGTGCAATTGCTGGGTCGTAGGGCAATTCTATTTTTAATTTTCTGAGGCACCTCCATACTGTTTTCCAGAGTGGCTTCACCAGTTTGCGTTCCCACCAGCAGTGCCAAAGAGATCCTCTTTCTCCCATCCTGGCCAACATCTGTTGTTGCCTGAGTTGTTCATGTTAGCCATTCTGACAGGGGTAAGGTGGTATCTCACTGTGGTTTTGATTTGTCTTTCCCTGATGATGAGTGACGTTGGAGCATTTTTTCATGTGTCAGTTGGCCATCTGGATGTCCTCCTTGGAGAAGTGTCTATTCATGTCTTTTTGCCCATTTCTTCACTGGATTATTTGTTTTTGGGGTGTTGAGTTTGATAAGTTCTTTATAGATTTTGAATACTAACATTTTATCTGATATGTCATTTGCAATTATCTTCTCTCATTCTGTCGGTTGCCTTTTAGTTTTGCTGATTGTTTCCTTCACTGTGCAGAAGCTTTTTATTTTAATGAGGTCCTAATAGTTCATTTTTGCTTTTGTTTCCCTTGCCTCTGGAGATGTGGTGAGTAAGAAGTTGCTGTGGCCAAGATCAAAGAGGTTTTTGCCTGCTTTCTTCTCGAGGATTTTGATAGCTTCCTGTCTTACACTGAGGTCTTTCATCCATTTTGAGTTTATTTTTGTGTCTGGTGTAAGAAAGTGGTCCAGGTTCATTTTTCTGCATGTCGCTGTCCAGTTTTCCCAGCACCACTTGCTGAAGAGACTGTCTTTACTCCATTGGATTATTATTTTTTTTTAAGTTTATTTACTTATTTGAGAGAGAGAGAAAGTGAGCAAGCATGAGCTGCGGAGGGGCAGGGAGAGAGAATCCCAAGAAGGCTCCATGCTGTCAATACAGAGCCCAGTGTGGGGCTCAAACTCATGAACCATTTGATCATGACCTGAGCCAAAATCAAGAGTCAGTCACTTAACCAACTGAGCCACCCGGGTGCCCCTGCATCACTATCATTTTAAAGCTCCCCAAGTAATCTAATGTGCAGCCAGTGTTAAGAACTTCTGAACTAGGGGCTGCAGGGAGCCCTATGCTTTTCTTTTTTTTGTCTCTCTACTCCAGAGCATTACTAGTTAACTATTTACTGGGTGTATGAGGTGTCTATTCAATTGAATCCTAAGATTCTAAAATGCAGTTCATGGTATCCTTTTCATGTCTTATTAAATCCTGTTCAACATCATAGTCTTTAAATGAAGAGCAGGCCTTCAGAAATTATTGCAGAAAGAATAGGGAAATATCCTTTTGACAGTAGGAGATTAAAGTTTAAAGGAGGATCCCAAGAAATATTGTTTTGTTTTCACAGAAACCATTTTAAAAGGCCTTTGAACTTCTCTGAATGTAAGTGAGCCTAAATGAAAAATTGGAGAAAATGTGGAAAGAAGTTTTTGGAACATGAAACCTGGGAGAGATGGAAAAAGAAATAAATAGATCGTCTAACAGGAAATTTAAGACAATATGAAAACACTTGTACATGATTGCAGCCATTTTATAATCAGCCAACTGGTGAATGTATTAACAGACTGCGGTACATTCAAACAATGGGATAATATATGGCATTAAAAAGGAATGAACTGCCAATTCATGGGTAGCATGGATGAATCTCAAAAATGTGCTGAATGAATATGCTGACTCAAAGAGCTACACAATGTATATGATTGTGCTACTAGTTTTCATTAGTTTAAGAATATTCCTCACCTTGGGGTACCTGGGTGGCTCAGTCAGTTAAGTGTCCAACTTCGGCTCAGGTCAAGATCTCGCAGTTCATAAGTTCAAGCCCCACGTCGAGCTCTGTGCTGACAGCTCAGAGCCTGGAGCCTGCTTCGGATTCTGTGTCTGCCTCTCTCGCTACCCCTCCCCCACTCACACTTTGTCTCTCTCTCTCTCTCAAAAACAAATAAACATTAAAAATTTTAAAAAAGAAAAGAATATTCCTCACCGTTATCCAAATATATATTCTCCACCATGGGTTTCTCCTCTTTTTCTGTACTCCACTCACTCTTATGTAAGATTTTCCTACT